>NC_029785.2:38201283-38209489 GCF_000816755.2 Arachis ipaensis | reverse complement strand
ATTGACGCGCAAGCGTCATACGCGCGGACGCGCGGGTTGAAAAATAGCCAAACGACGCGCAAGCGTCAGCCACGCGTACGCGTGGGTGCTCTTGCGCCCCAGGCACAAAACTCGCACAACTCTCGGGAAAATAGTTGGGCATTTGGTGCAGCGCATCGACGCGCCCGCGCACACCACGCGCACGCGTGGATAGTGCCTTCTTGAAGAACGACGCGTACGCGCCAAGTGCGCCTACGCGTGGAGGGTCATTCTGCTAAAAATTTTCTAAGTTAAAAGCTATAGAATTTACAGATTCAACCCCCAATCTTCCGACGGATATAACTTTCTCATTTTAAATCATTTTTCACCCGTTCTTCAAACGGCATGGACATCCCGGATCCAATTTCATTTCTAAATAGATTTGGCACAAAACAGAGATCCGTAGTCCAAGTTATGTCCCGTCAAAGTATGCCCAAAAACCATATTTTCATACAAAACCACTAGGTGCCATTTTCAAAACAAGCCATTTTCAACTCTTTTCAAAATCAACCAAAACATGCCAATTTCAACCCTTTTTGAAATCAATCAAAATGTACCAAAATCCACATCAAGCCATCCTCAACTCACACATTGACACTTTACCAAAAATTCCCAAAACCACAGCTAACCATTTTAACACTTCTCAATCAAATGGCTAAAGGATAAACACAATATCATGTCATACATCCTTCCTCATCCCAATTTCCAATAATACCATTTCCAATCAACCATCATTATACGTAATCAATATCATACTATCACGTGATTTCACCCACAAATCAACCTTAATCATTCCCCAAGCATATATCACAACATACATATCTCTAATGCATCATCATACCATCAAGGCATCAATAATCATAATCACATATATGATCACATAATATATCTCAACCGAACCAAACATACCTCATCTACATAATTTCACCCCAATTTCCAATAATACCATTTCCAATCAACCATCATTATACGTAATCAATATCATACTCACTATCACGTGATTTTACCCACAAATCAACCTTAATCATTCCCCAAGCATATATCACAACATACATATCTCTAATGCATCATCATACCATCAAGGCATCAATAATCATAATCACATATATGATCACATAATATATCTCAACCGAACCAAACATACCTCATCTACATAATTTCACCAAAAATTACCAAATTCCACACTTCAACTTCTCAAACCTTATTATTCAATAACCAACCTAATCATTTATATATTCATTATCTAAAATTCATCCAATCACTTGTGCCATCATACAATGCACACATCGACTTACCTTTCTTGCCTCTTTCCGGCATCACAACTAATGTTTATATATGTTGGGTCTTGGGCCCACTTAGGCCCGGTTCACTTATTTTTGCCCATTGGCCCAATTTTGGGCCAAAACCTTTAAGATTAGCGCTCTAAATCGTACTTTAAATATTTCTACCTTCCCTAATTATAATTCCTCATTTCTTAATCTTATTTACCCATAATCAATTTCCTCAGTTGTAGTACCAGACAGATCTCAGCCGGTACTGCCGGTCAAAATTCCACTACGCACTTTTACGCAGAAAACTATATTTTCCGACTCGGAAAAATTCACTGAATCCAAATATCATATTTAAATTATCAAATTCCAATTGCCAAATCTTCCAACCATATTCGCTCCTATTTAACTTATTATTTACTAAATTTCGGTTAGACCGGGTATTACAAAGCTCTAACGAAATTTTAGGAAGACTCCAGGTAACAATTTTTTATTATATCGAAACTCTTTCATCTTTAATATAATGTTCTTGATATATTTGGAAATAATTATTTATCATAGATATAGATGTTGAAATTCATCTTGATTCAATGGATCTTGAAGATACCATTGAGGCTAAAAATAATACATCCCAGAAGGATAAAAGTCAAGGCCATGACTTTCCTTCATCGTTATCTTGACGAATGATTGAAAAATGAATATCCCACATTAAAAGATCTTGAAGATCTGTGGAAAGACTTTGAAGAAAGGTACAATCATGTGATACTTCCTCAAACCCGATATGTTAGGAAAAACTTTCTTGACCTTCCATATCTCGAATGTGCTCCTGCAGCAGCAATATCGAGAAAAAGAATTTAAAAATATTCTGAGTTAATTTCTTGTTTTCTTGTTGCTGAACGCAACAATGAGTTATTCTTAAGAAATCATAAAGCGCGCCCAGTTGGCGCCGTCCCATTTCTTGAAACAAATGCGGCAAATCATAACCCCAAAAGAGGTAAATGGCAAGGCTTTGGTAGCAAGGAAAATTATGGAAGGAAAATGAATTATATTCAAAAGAGAGGATCTCACCAGAAGTGGGATAAAGAAAGAAATATCGGGTAGAGTAAATCAACAGAGGATAAGTGTTTCCGTTGTGGTGGAAAGGGCCATTGGTCACGTACATGTCGTACCCCAAGGCACCTAGTTGATCTTTATCAAGTATCCTTGAAAAATGATGACAAAGGAAAGGAAACAAATTTTGTTTCAAATTATAAAAATTCCACCATTCATTATGATGTATCTAATTTCTTTGAGGATCCTGAAGGAAATATTGGCTATTTGATCAATGATGGAATAGTTTGATATATGTATGTGTTTGTTAAGTATTTATGTGAATAATTTTACTGTGCATGTACTTCTACTCATTTTATTATTATTATCATTTGTCTTTGAAGAAAAAATGGCAAGGACATATTCTGAAGATATTTGCCTTGCAGATAGTGCGAGTTCACACACTATTCTTAAAAGTAATATATATTTTACCCATCTTGTGCCAAAAGATGAATATGTTAATACTATTATTGGCTCGGACAATGTGATAGAAGGCTCCGGAAGAGCTATAATTTTATTTTCTGGAGGAACAAAATTCATAATAAATAATGCACTATTGTCTACCAAGTCTCGAAGAAACTTGTTGAGCTTTAAAGATATTCGCCGAAATGGATATCATATTGAGACTATAAATGAGGAAAATCATGAGTACTTATGTATCACAACTCATGATTTAATTAAAAAGATTATATTAGAAAAGTTACCCTCACTTTCATCTGAATTGTATTATACCAAGATTAGTGCAATTGAATCACATGCCATTATAAACCAGAAGTTTACTAGCCCAAATGAATTCATATCTTGGCATGATAGATTGGGTCATCCGGGAACAACCATGATGAGGAGAATTATTGAAAACTCTCATGGACATTCACTAAAGAACCAGAAGATTCTTAAAATTAGTGAATTTTGTTGTGCTGCATGTTCTCAGGGAAAGTTGATTTTAAGGCCATCACTAGTAAAGATTGGATTTGAGTCTCCTGAATTCCTAGAAAGGATTCAAGGTGATATATGTAGACCTATTCATCCACCATGTGGATCTTTTAGATATTTTATGGTCCTGATAGACGCATCTTCGAGATGGTCACATGTGTGCTTATTATCTTCTCGCAACCTGGCGTTTGCGAGATTACTGACTCAAATTATTCGATTAAAAGCACAATTTCCAAAAAATCCAATCAAAGCAATTCGTCTTGATAATGCTGGTGAATTTACTTCCCAAGCTTTTGATGTTTATTGTATGGCTAATGGAATAAGTGTTGAACATCCAGTAGCTTATGTTCACACACAAAATGGGTTAGCAGAATTACTTATTAAGCGCCTCCAATTAATTTCTAGACCCTTAATTATGAGAAACAATCTCCCAACCTCGGTTTGGAGGCATGCTATTTTACATGCCGCAACACTTATTCGTTTGAGGCCAACAAGTTACCATTAGTTCTCTCCTATGCAATTAGCTTTTGGCCAACAGCCAAATGTCTTCCATTTAAGAATATTTGGGTGTGCGATATATGTTCCCATTGCACCACCTAATCGTACCAAAATGGGACCCCAAAGAAAATTGGGCATATATGTTGGATATGATTCTCCATCTATAGTGAGATATCTTGAGATACAAACGGGAGATGTATTTAAAGCCCGGTTTGCGGATTATCATTTCGATGAATCAAAATTTCCAACATTAGGGGGAGAGAATAAGATTCCTGAAAAGGAACTTAATTGGAATGCATCATCGTTGATGCATTTAGATCCTCGATCAGGGCAATGTGAACTAGAAGTTCAAAAGATTATACATTTGCAGAGAATAGCAAATGAATTGCCTGATGCATTTTCCGATACAAAGAGGATAACCAAATCTTATATACCAGCGAAAAATGCCTCAATTCGAATTGATGTCCCAGTAGGACAAGTAGCCACTGAAGCAAATTCACGCCAGAAGCGTGGCAGGGCGGAAAATGCCCCAATTCGAATTGATGTCCCAGTAGGACAAATAGTCACTGAAGCAAATACACGCCAGAAGCGTGACAGGCCTGTCGGTTCCAAATATAAAAATTCTCGAAAGAGAAAAGAGGTAAATACGATTCCTGTTGAAAAAGACATAGTAAAGACACCTGCAGTTGTCCAAAATTCTGATATAGTGTTAACGCCAGAAGACGTTCAGGTACCTGAAAATTGTGAAAATGATGAGATCTCGATAAATTATGTCTTTACAGGAGAGAAATAGGACCGAAATAAGACAATTGTCAATGAAATATTTGCATATAATGTGGCATTAAATATCATGCATGAAAGTAAGGATCTTGAGCCAAGATCAGTTGAAGAATGTCGACAAAGGGATGATTGGCCAAAATGAGAAAAATGAAGTTGTGCGCTATAAAGCCCGACTTGTGGCATAAGGTTTCTCACAAAGGCCTGGTATAGATTATGAAGAAACGTATTCTCCTGTAGTGGATGCGATAATATTGCATTATTTGGTCAGTTTATCCGCATATCATAAATTGCATATGCACTTAATGGATGTGGTAACAGCCTATTTATACGGCTCATTAGATCGGGATATCTATATGAAAGTCCCTGAAGGACTAAAGATATCTAAACCATCCAATGAATATTCGCAGGGGTTATACTCAGTCAAATTGCAAAGATCTTTATATGGTCTAAAGCAATCTGGACGAATGTGGTATAATCGTCTTACTGAGTATCTGGCCAAAAATGGATTCAAGAATGATGATATCTGCCCATGTGTTTTCATAAAGAAAACTGCATCTGGATTCATTATTATTGCTGTGTACGTTGATGATTTAAATGTCATTGGAACTCCTGAAGAGATTCCAACAATTATAAAAACTCTAAAAGAAGAGTTTGAGATGAAAGATCTTGGAAGGACTAAATTTTGTCTCGGCCTGCAGATCGAGCATATACAAAATGGGATCTTTATTCATCAAACAACATACACAGAGAAGATCTTGAAAAGATTTTATATGGATAAGTCACATCCCTTGAGTACCCCAATGATCGTAAGATCTTTGGATGTGGAGAAGGATCAATTTCGTCCTAAAGAAGGAAATGAAGATATCATTGGTCCTGAAGTACCATATCTTAGTACCATTGGAGCGCTAATGTATCTTGCTAATAATACAAGACCTGATATATCATTTGCTGTGAATTTACTAGTAAGGTATAGTTCCTCTCCAACCAGAAGACATTGGAGTGGAATCAAGCAAATCTTTCGATATCTTCATGGAACGGTTGATATGGGATTGTTTTATCCCTATGGATCCAAGTCACAACTAGTTGGCTATGCAAATGCTGGCTACTTGTCTGATCCACATAAAGGGAGATCTCAATCAGGATACCTGTTCACATATGGTGGTACAGCTATATCATGGAGGTCCACGAAACAGATGATAGCAATAACCTCCTCTAATCATGCTGAAATATTGGCGATTCATGAAGCTAGTCGCGAGTGTTTTTGGCTGAGGAGTCTGATTCAATATATTCTGTCATTATGTAGACTGATTGATCATAAGATAGCTCCAACTGTGCTGTTTGAAGATAATACAGCATGCATTGCTCAGCTTAAAGGCGGATATATCAAAGGTGATAGAACAAAGCATATTTCTCCCAAATTCTTCTTCACTCATGATCTTCAAAATCAAGGGACAATTGATATTCAACAGATCCGCTCAAGTGATAATCTGACAGATTTATTCACAAAGTCACTCCCAAAATCTTTCTTTGAAAGATTGATACATGAGATTGGGATGCGCCAATTTTGAGACATTAAATGATGTCGGCAAGAGGGGGAGACTGTACTCTTTTTCCCTTTGTCAAGTTTTTTTCCCATTGGGTTTTTCTTGACAAGGTTTTTAATGAGGCAGTCTCTATCACAAAGGATTTTGTACTCTTTTTCCTTCACTAATGTTTTTCCCACTGGGTTTTTCTTTAGTAAGGTTTTAACGAGGCATAATCCTGAATGGCCATCCAAGGGAGAGTGTTGTGATAAGATTATTACGTGGATGGCCATTCATTGTGGGCGGTTCACATTCTCTAAAGTGAATGGCATTAAAGAGGCTTTTGAAAAAGCATACATAAAACCTCTATAAATAGTGAAATGTAGTTTCACTTTCGTACACAGCAACAATTACAAATATTTCCCTCTCTCTCTTTACAGTGATAAAACAAATGCAATTTTCTCTCTCTTTATTTTTAATACTTCTTTCTATTTTTACATATATATACATATTACAACATATAATATTAATGTATATATATAAATTATTATTGAGCTAATTATATTAATGCTAGAGTCTTCTATTTACATATTTTATTTTATATCTTCCTTATTTATTTAGTTGTTTTACAACATAAATAAAGGTTTAATTACTCTATTGATCCTATAGTTTTGCAAAATTTTTAATTAGGTCTTTATACTTTTTTTTTCCTTTCAATTGAGTCCTTACACTAATTTTTTTTTAATTGGGTTCTTACACTTTTTTTTTTTATTTGGCTCCTTGCACTAATTTTTTTTTAGTTAGCAGGTTCCTATAAAATTAAGCCAATTACTGCTAAGAGGGACCTAATTGAAAAAAAAATTAGTGTAGAGACCTAATTAAAAGAAAAAAAAAGTGTACAGACCAAATTGAAAATTTTGCGAAACTATAGGAACCAACAGAATAATTAAACCTTAAATAAATCATCTTCTTGGTCAATACAATTTTTACTAAGTTGTCAAATTTATGATACATAACTTAACTAGTATTTCTACCCATAATACTATAACAGAAATATAAATCTTTTAAAATTACGTTAAACTTGATAATATAGATTATGACACAAAAAAATTATAACATTAAACTATATTTACAAAATGGTCGTAAGAGACAAAACGGCTAAGAAAACCAGAGTCTCTATAAATAAAAACAAAATTAAATAATAAGCTTTTATTTTTTTTTCATAGGAAAGAATTTAATTTTTTACTAATTATTTATTTTAACATTTGTTATCTAAAATTTGAAAGAATTTAACGTGTATATTTTTATATTTAATTAGATATTAAGTTTATTGTACAAATAGAAATAATTAATTTTTATGCTTGCTATTTAAAAATAATATTTTTTTATATATAAAAAAATATAATTAGATATTAACATAAAAAATTTATATTGATAATTATAAAATTAATATATTTTTTATAAAGTATCGTTTTTGTCCCCAACGTTTGGGGTAAATCCTATTTGTGTCCCTAACATTTAAATCATCCTATTTGTATCCCTCACGTTTGTAAAAGTGATTCAATGTTATCCTACTATCAATTATACTAACAAATCAGATTATATTTTTCAATTATTCTCACTTGGATGTATTCATTCTCAATTAGGTCTCACTTGGATGTGGTCAATTTTAATATTATACCCACTATTTATCTTTAGATTCAATTATGTCCATAGAAAAGTGAATTATGTAAATGTTGTAGGAATTAGTTTCAACATTTGATGAGCTATTTTTCAGAGTAGATCATCGATTCTATCCCAGACATTTGTATTCTAACTTTAAGAAGAGATTTTTAAAACTCAAACTAAAGCGCTCATGATGTGTAATTGACGACAAGATAACATTGAATCACTTTTACAAACGTTAGGGATACAAATAGGACGATTTAAACGTTAAGGACACAAATAGAATTTACTCCAAACGTTGGGGATAAAAACGATACTTTACTCTTTTTTTAAGTACTACGGTTTATAATTTAATATTCTGAAAAACAAATATAAAAATATTTTTTATTATGTAGTTGTATAAAATTATCATGAATTTCAAGAAAATACTAA
>NC_029785.2:38200828-38201259 GCF_000816755.2 Arachis ipaensis | reverse complement strand
GTATATATGAAGGGGAAAAAAAAAAAGGAAAAAGTGGAAGAATCACGTCGCTTTTAAATATTTAGTAATAATTAGTAATAGCATCCTAAAAAATGCGGAGCATGTATAGCAGCTTCTTTAATTACATTCCGAAATGCCTTCACATCTCGCTCAAGATAAAGGTGCGGTGATGGATGTAGTCAAGGGTATCCGTTGTCTTGCATTGTGTTTTTTTAAATGATGATTGATGAGCACGTTCAGCGGTGCAAGTAATTGTACATGGAAGTTTATGAAGATTTGTTCTTATTTGACCGGTCATCATGAATAAGGGAAGATGATGGAATGGCAATAATTATGCATAAGAAATCTGTAACGCCAAACGTTTATTTTCTCTATTTAATAATAAGTACTAAAACTTGTTTTTTATTAAAAATTTCGTCTAATAACACGTT
>NC_029785.2:38188308-38200790 GCF_000816755.2 Arachis ipaensis | reverse complement strand
AGAAGAAGTACTATTTGAAGTATATTAGGTAAAGAGACGTTATAATAAATAAAATAAAAAATAAATCTATATATATACAAATTGTAATTCGTTATCTTAATTCTTAAACTTTCCATTAGAATCTTCAAAATGGTTTGTCTTTTCTTCAAATTATAATTAATTTTGATTTTACAATTCGATATTTCAATTGGGTTTGAGATATTTTTTTGATCCTAACATATTATCCAAAAAATATAATTGGAATATGAAATAATTAATTCAGATCATATTTTATCAACTTTAGAAAGAATTCTGAACAAATTTTTTTCGTATACAAAAAGATAAAATATAAATTTTTTTTTGAACTAAACGAGTTCAACACAAATGGAGCAAAGAACAAAGAAACAAAAAGAAAACAAAAATAAAAGTAGCCACTTAAGAACTTGTCGAGCAGAAATAATCTCTTTGTCATTTTTGGCATTGTCCTCAACAACAAAAGGGATCTTCCTTCCTCCACTCCTGATAACAAATACTAGACAAGTTAACAAGTTCTTCTACCTCTTTGTCTTTATTCTGAAATATCCTCATATTTCTTTCGATCTAGACGTTCTAAACTATCGCAAAAAGAGATATATACCATTTGTTGCGCTCTTCCTTTCTACAAGTCGCGCCTGTCCAGCTTTGAAAATGGTCCTTCAAAGTACCCAGGACAAACCAATGCCTGTCAAAAAGAGATAACCAAGTGCACCACACCTGCTAAGTAAATTCACATGCAAGAAATAAATTATGGACATATTTTACATCCTTATTACATAGGAGACACATATTATCCTCATTATTAACTATCCCAAACCGACACAATCTTTTCTTTGTATTCACCCTGGCTACTAAGGCAAACCAAATAAGCAGCTCCACTCTTGGAGGAACTAAGCCTTTCCAGACGGTTTTGGTTAAGCTATAGCTTGTTACGTCCTCCAAAAGCGTTTCCTCCTGCAATACCTGCACAAATGAGTTAGTAGAAAATACACCTTGCTTATCAAACTTCCACACCACCCTATCCTCTCTGTCAGCTGCTAATTTAACCAGTCTCAAGGTGTCATGTAATTGATTCACAATTTCCAATTCCCAGTTACACAGCTCACACTTCCATTGGAAGTTCTATATCCACTCTAACCCATCCCAGAACCCACAATCCCATATGATAGATCCTTTTTGGATTGAAACCGAGAAGAGCCTTGGAAACCTATCCTTTAGAGCACCACAATATAGCCAGACATCCTCCCAAAATCTAGTTCTTCGACCATCACCAACCTCCATGGTCAACCCTGTTATCATCTTGTCTCTTATATGCTGCTCCTTTATCTGTAGCTGACAGATATCCTTCCATGGATCCCCTCTAGTTGGTAATGTTTGAGTGTAGAGTAGCTCGTTGGGATTGAGCTTATTACAAGAACATACCACTTTTTTCCACAATGGACAGTCCTCCTTTGAAAATCTCTATCACCACTTGAATAAAAATACTGTATTACGAACCATCGCATCTCCAACTCCTAGACCCCCTAGCTTTTTCGAGGCCTGAACCGATTCCCATTTAACCAAAGCCATATTGTTCCTACCATCCTCTTTACTCCATAAGAATCTCCTCTGTAATGATATCAACTTCTCAACAACAGCCTTCGGCATCTTATATAAGTTTAAATAATATACCGGTAGGCTATTTAAAACAGCTTTGATGAGCACCAATTTTCCTGCTTTGTTGAGCACCTTTGACTTTCATAAGCTGAGCTTCTCCTCCACTTTGTCTATAATAGGCTTCTAAGTCTTGACCAACCTCGGGTTAGCTCCTAGAGGAATTCCAAGGTATTTGACCGGAAGAGTAGCTTCCTTACATCCTAACAAGCTACACATATTTTGCACCCACTGTGGGTCACAATTGATTAGGATGAAACTAGATTTTTCAAAATTGATGCTTAGCCCCTGACATCAACTCAAAGGAGCGTAAGAGCCTCTTATAGTTCTTGATAGTCTCAGCCTCTGGCGAGCAAAATAACATAGAGTCGTCTGCAAACTGAAGATGCGACATTTCTATATTATCTCTCCCAACCAACAATAGGGATATACGTCCATTTCTAACGGCCTCACCTACCATTATATGTAGGACATCAACGACAAGGACAAATAAGAAGAGGAAAAGTGGATCACCTTGTCTCAAACCTCTTTCCATCTTGGACGATTTTGTGGGTGAACCGTTTATCAAAACCGACTGATGAATCCATATTTCATGATATTTATTTGCTCTATTTGGGTGGATTTCATCAACTTTTCCTACACTTATTCCTTTAAATAGCATAGTTTTGTAATTCTCCCTAGATTTGTGCTTAATTGTGAAAACATGCTTTTTAGGCCTTAAAATAGCTAATCTTATTTCACTTTTATTCCAATCGATGCCTTGATGTGGTTGATATGGATGGAAGAAGTGATGGAAAAGCATGCACAAAGGGAGAAAACATGAAGAAAACAAAGGAGAAGCATACATTGGAGTGTGCGTGCGGACAACCACTTGTGCGTACGCACAAAAGCCGAAAAACCATGTGTGTGTACGCATGACAACCTGTGCGTACGCATAAGTATGTGTGCAGACGCACACACTTGTGTGTCCGCACACGTCCCAGCGCGTGACCTCATTAATGCAAATTGTTGGGGGCGATTTCTGGGCCTCCAGAGCCCAATTTTTGGACCTTCTGAAGCTGATTCTTCCTATATTAGACAGGCCTCACTCCATGTGAAGGGGGGGGGGAGAAAATAGGGTTTAGTTTAGCATAATATAGTTCATTTTCTAGAGAGAGAAGCTCCCCTTTCTCTCTAGAACCTAGGGTTTTTAGTTTAATTTCTTTGTAATTTCTATGTCTAATTCTTGTTTTGATCTAGTTTCTTCTACCTTTCTTTACTTTAATGTCTTAATCTCTTTAGTTTGTCATGCTAATTTCTCAATTTTTTGCCTTTTATGCTTATGAACACTCTTGTCATTTTAATTTACATTTAATACAATTTTATGTTTCATGTCATTTATTGCTTTATTGAGTTGTTATCTTTATTTTCCTTGCTTAGTAGTTGTAGTATTTTTTATTTCTTGTCATTTTACCATGCTTTCTTTACATGCCCACCAAGTGTTTGACAAAATGCTTGGTTGGATTTTTGCTTAGTTTTTCACACTCTTGGTTGAAAAATTGGATAATTGGGTGAACTTGAGTGGTGGATGTCCATTCCACATTGTGTGAGGGTTGTTAATTAATTTGGTTTCCCTTGACTCTAAGTTACCCACTAGTGTTGACTTAGGACTTAGGGATTGAGATTAATTATCCCTAGTTGACTTATTCTCGATGTAGGGTTGACTAATTGGGATTAATTCACACACAATTATCATGTTTGTGGTACACAACTAGGATAGGAATCCTTAATTACCCACTTCTTGCCAAGAGTCCTTTTTAGCTTTCAATTTCCATTTTCATTGTTTTTACTTGCCTTCATTTAATTTCTTGCATGTTAAGCTACCTTCTTGCATTTTAATTTCTTGCCAATTGCTATCATCCAACCCCATTTCTCTCATAGCCAATAATTGAGCACTTTAATTGCAATTCCTAGGGAAGACGACCCGGGATTTAAAACTCCCTGTTTATTATTGTGTTGATTGTGACTATTCTTTTGATTGATGGTCAATTGTTAGGTTAGGACGATACTTACAACGCCAATTCTATTTTGATGGAAAATTTCTAACCTATGCAATTTGGCTATCATCAAATTGGCGCCGTTGCCAGGGAGTTGCAATGGTGTATTTTATTGGCTATTGTGCATATGTGAATATTGTAAATAGCTTTCTTTTTGGTTGATTGTACATATGTTGCTTGCTTGATTTTTGGCTTTTGTAAATATGCTAGTATATGAATATATTGCTTCTTATTTGCTGTTGTAAATATGCATCTCTTGTTGCTTTTTGTTTTTCTTGTTGGGAGCTCCGTGATGGATACAAGCACAAGATTAAAGCTCTCCATAAGTCTAACTTAAAGACAATAAATGAAAGTACTAGGTGGGAGATACCCCACCATGGTAACACCTTTCTAACCCTCTCTTTGTACATAGTTTCAATTTATTGCATTTTGTCTCTTGTAGATAGCTTAGTTTAGTTTAATTTCAAGCTTAATTTGATTAGATTTTAGTTTAGATTATGTGTTTTTGATGAATAATATGTTTTGGGGTTGAAAAGCTATTTTGGATGTCAAGTTTGGTGCCTTAGAGCACTAAAATTTTTTGAGAAAAACAGAGCATGTGCGTGTGCACACACCTGTGCGTACGCACACAATCCGAATTTTCGCGTTCTGTGCGTGTGCACCCACCTGTGCGTGCGCACACCAGCTTATGCACCTTCTGTTGGGAGCGTTAGCACACCTTGTGCGTCCGCACCCTCCTCATTTTGGCTCTGTGTGTTGACAAACCCCAATTTGAGGGTTTATCTTGTGCTGATTTCAGGGGTTTTATCAATGATTCCACACACTTTCTATATGAAAATACAAGATTTTGCATTCCTTTCCTAGTTTTGCCTCATGAATGAAAACATGCTTATTTCGCACTAAAATAGATACATTTCTAATCTTCTCTTGATGCCATTCGATGTCGTGACTTGTGTGTTAAGTGGTTTTAGGATATAGAGTAGGAATGGACCGAAAGAGAGAAGGAAGACGGGTACAAAGGAAGGAAGCATGAGGATTAAGCTTTGGAAATTTCCGCGTGGGCGCGTGCGCGCACTTGGCGCGCCCGCGCGGATAGGGCAACGTGAAGCCAAAGCCAAGAGCCAGCTTGAGAAGCGGCTAAGCCAGGATCTTCATGGGTGCGCACGCGTACATCACGCCTCCGCGCACATTACAAGACGTCTCGACGGCGCGTGCGCGTACCTTGCGCGTGCGCGCCGATTTGCGAATATGATTTTTTAAGAAGTCACGTGACTTAGGCGTGGAGGCAGTTAAGGATCCCACTTTTGGGGAAACACCTTGGCGGGAAAAGCTTAAGAAGACCAAAGGAGCAAGGGTTAAGGACACTTTTTAGTTCATTTTTGAGATCTAGATATTTTTTTGGGAGAGGAGAGTTAGTTACACTTTTTTGGGAGAAGAAGAGGGAGATTCCAAGCTTTTCACTAGGGTTCATCCTCATCTAACTTCTGAATCTTCAATGACTTTTTTGGTGAGATCCATTACAATTCTCACTCCACATTGTTCATGTCATAGATTTTCTTCTCCAATTTCAAGTAGTAGATGCAATTGATCAATTCTCATAGATCTAGAATTCAACTTTGTAATTTTGGATTTCGTCTCTATTTTGAGAATTCGATTTTCATTGCTACTCTTTGAGACTTGTTGTTAGATCTTTGTGTTGCAATACTTTCAATTCGACTTTTCTTCTCATTTTACTATGACTTTCCTTCTTACTCATCACATGTTTGATAAAATGACAACACTAGCTTTGGAGTAGAATTTTCACACTTGGCATAGGGTTTGGTCCTTGGAAGAAGTTGAATAGTTGTATCAATAGTTGATTTGGAATTAGGGATTGCTAGTTGGCTTGGAGTGCACTAAAGCTAGATTCCCATAAGGTGAAGCTAGGACTTGTGACTCAAGTTGATTGCTTTCATTTGACCTCCCTCTATACCTAGGGGATAACTAAATGAAGCAAGGCCTAATTGTTGTCAACATTGAATGGACTATAAGGATAGAATTTCTAATGCCAACCCTAAGCCAAGTCTTTTGATAATTGATTGTTTGTTTCTCATTACTTTGCTAAAACCTTCAAAGAATCCCAACAAGGCTTACTAAATCAATAAGATGCACACTTTGGCAATTCCAAGGGAGAACGACTCGGGAGACTAGTACTCTCGGATATAGATTGTAGATTTGTTTGATGAAGGATTTTGCGCCGGTTTAGACTATACTACGATTGATCATTTGATAATTTCTATACCGGCAAAAATTCATTTGTCAAAATGGCGCCGTTGCCGGGGAATTTTGCTTAGTGTGCCATGTTATTGTTTTGGATTAAGCATGTATATATGTACATAGTTGCACTTCATTGTAAACTGCTCAATTGACTAACTCCTCATCGTTACAATGAATTCCATTTCCCCTTCATTGCATGACGCGTTCACAACCGAATCCGAGCTTAGCCCCTTTTGATCCGGAAATAGAACGAACTTTGTTTCATATTAGACAAGCTCGGAGGCGGCTAAGATTTGGAAAAGGTGAAGAGGTTTTCACCACCTCAACCACCTTACTAGAAGTGAACATTGAACCGTCACTCAAAGAAGGCATTAATCATACTCCCATCAATCTCACTAACAATTCTTCTTTTGTTTTAGGTACTAATACCATGGACGCCCCGAGGAGAGTTACCATCAAGGAAGCGGGTGCACCGGATTATGTCCTTCAACCCCTTCATGTAACTCACCCCAATTTGAATGCGAACTTTGAATTAAAGACCGCTTTGATCAACCTCCTACCCAAGTTTCACGGGCTTCCCGCACAAGACCCTATTCGACATCTCAAGGACTTCCATCGCATATGCTCGACTACTAGACGGGAAGGGTCCGATGAAGTTGCTATATGGTTGTTTGCTTTCCCTTTCTCTCTTGAGGACAAGGCCAAAGAATGGTTCTACACTCTCTCTAGTGAAGTTACCTCCGATTGGGACCTACTTAGAAGGGGGTTCTTGGATAAATTCTTGCCCCCGGAAAAAATGGATAGGCTAAGGAAGGAAATGTATTGCATTGTGCAAGGTGAGACGGAACCACTCTATGAGTATTGGGAACGGTTTCGCAAACTACTAGATGCATGCCCTAATCACATGATCGACACTCAAGTATTGCTTGGATACATATGTCAAGGGATGCGAGAGCAAGATAGAACCCTCTTGGACACTTCTAGCAATGGTTCTTTGTCCAAATATAAAACCGCGGAGGAGGCATGGCAACTTATTATTGACTTAGCCGAATCCAATCAACATATGAGGCGAAGAGTCAACCGTCCAAGGACCGTGAACGAGGTATCAACTAGTAGTGAAGCCACCGCTCTAACTCAATCCTTGAATGAGATGACATCCGTCTTGAGGCAACTCCAATTGAACCAACAACAACCACAACAACCTCAATCATATCAACAACACCCTCCACCACCTCAACAACACAACCAACAATTAGTCCCTCAAAGAGTGTGTGGCATTTGCTCTTGCTACTCTCACCACACGGATGAGTGCCCAAGCTTTCAAGAAGACAACACTTTGGCGGCTACCCATAATTTCTATGACCGCCCTAATCAAGGGTACTACCAAGGAGGTAATCCTAACCAAGGGCACCCTTATCAAGGAGGAGGCTACAACCAAGGAAGTGGACACAATAATCAAAATTGGAAAGACAATCATCAACAAGGGAATAGGGACAACAACAACAATGGAGGAGGTCAAAGATGGAATAACAACTCGCAAAATTTCTCACAAAACCGACCATACAACTTACAAAATCAACCATACAATCAACAAAACCCACAAAGAAACTACCAAACATATCAACCACCACATCAAAGACCACCACCCAACCAATCACAAACTCCTCAACTCACGTATGCAACCACCCCCTCCAACCAAGACGAAACACTCCGGACCATTATCCAAGGCCAAAAGGAATTACAAAACACACTTGCTTCCGGCCTCACCGGCCTCACCTCTACACTACAAGCTCTTCTCGCACGCATGGACACACCATCGACCCCCACTCCTCAACCC
This sequence comes from Arachis ipaensis, assembly GCF_000816755.2. Taxonomy (NCBI): domain Eukaryota; kingdom Viridiplantae; phylum Streptophyta; class Magnoliopsida; order Fabales; family Fabaceae; genus Arachis; species Arachis ipaensis. Next base: position 38,192,993 of record NC_029785.2, on the reverse strand, counting down.
CCAATCCAAAGTGTCATTCCCTCTCAACCTCAACCAAACCCAAAAGGGGGCATCAATGCCATCACCCTTAGATCCGGTACACAACTAAAAGAAAAGGAAGTAAAGGACCCAAGTCCTATCACAACCGCCCAAGAGGAAGAGAGAATAAATATAGAAGAGGTAGTGGAAGAGGAGACACCACAAGCCATAGTTGAGGATGAAGCCCAACCAACAAGGGAGACAACCAAGGCCAAAAGAACCTTGGAAGAAGAAATTGCTCAACCACTTCCATTTCCAACACTTGCAAAGAAAGCTAAAAAGCGCATAGAACTCGACCCCAAAATGGTAGAAATGTTCAAGAAAGTTGAGGTAACCATCCCCCTCTTTGATGCCATCCATCAAGTTCCTAGATATGCCAAATTCCTCAAAGATTTATGCATAAACAAGGATAGAATTCTTGAATTGGAAACCATCCCATTAGGGAGTTCTATTTCCGCTTTAATGGGAACATTGCCGGAGAAGTGTGATGACCCGGGCCCTTGTATGGTCACTTGCTGAAGCCACTACCACCTCACTTAAGGTATTCATACCTTGATGAAGCCCAAAAGCTACCCGTGATAATTGCACAAGAGTTAACTCCTCAACAAGAAGAAAAATTGCTGAATGTATTGAGAAAAAATAAAAGGGCAATTGGGTGGAGTTTGGCGGATCTAGTGGGAATAAGCCCCCAAGTATGCGAGCACCGCATATTTATTGAAGAAGGAGCAAGACCGGTCCGACAACCTCAAAGGAGACTTAACCCAACCATTCTTGAGGTGGTAAAGAAAGAAGTCACTAAGCTACTTGAAGCGGACATCATCTATCCTATCTCAGATAGCAAATGGGTAAGCCCGGTCCAAGTAGTGCCAAAGAAGTCCGGAGTGACAACAATCAAAAATGAAAGTGGTGAACTTATAGCAACAAGAGTGCAGAATTCTTGGAGAGTATGCATAGACTACCGAAGATTGAATGCGGCCACAAGAAAAGATCACTTTCCACTACCATTTATCGATCAAATGCTTGATCGGTTAGCCGGTAAATCATACTATTGTTTTCTTGATGGCTACTCCGGATACTTCCAAATTCATATTGCTCTAGAAGACCAAGAAAAAACCACATTTACTTGCCCCTTTAGAACGTATGCTTACAAGCGTATGCCATTTGGCCTATGCAATGCACCGGCAACGTTTCAAAGATGCATGATGAGCCTATTTGCGGACTTTCTAGAGCAATCGATGGAAGTTTTCATGGATGATTTTAGCGTGTATGGTGAGTCATTTGAGCATTGGTTAGGTAACCTTGAAAAAGTCTTAGAAAGATGCACCAAAACAAACCTTGTCTTAAATTTTGAAAAATGTCATTTCATGGTCAAACAAGGCATTGTTTTGGGACACATAGTATCAAAGGAAGGCATCTCCGTAGATCCGGCAAAGATAAATGTCATATCCGCCTTCTTTAAACAAAAAGGGGGGCACACTCATCCCTTCATTCTCATTCCACTTCTCTTCTTCTTCCATATCCTTCTCCATCTCACAAGGTATTATACTAGGCTCCCTCTTAGTCCATTGATCTCTTGTAGTTCTTATTCATTTAGTTGCACCATCTTTTAGGTAGCTTCTTTCTTCTTTTTCTTCTCTCTTCCTTCTTTCTCTAGTTACTTCCTTGGGATGTCTTTGCTCTCTCCTCTCTTTCAATCCAATTCTTCATGGGCATTTAGGTCTCAAACTCACTTACATGAATAGATGAATGGTGTTGCTTAATTTTCTTGCAATCAATATGCACTATAATCCTTAATAATGGATTGTGGAATGTTACATTGCTCTCATTTTCACATAATCACATACTACTTCAAGGATGCACACCAAGTGTTCGATGAAAGGCACACTTGAAGTTTGGACTCATTGTCACTACCTTGCCTCTCAACCAATCCCTTTTGAGTGCATCCCCACTTTTCACAAACCATTCATTCCCATTTTCTTCGCTTGCCTTCCATTTATGGTCCCTAAGGGTGTTTGCTTCTCATGCCTTTTCCTTGCATGCTTAAACTACCCTTGCACCACATGAAAATAATTTGCCTTGCTCTTCACAGATTATCCTAGTTACATGTTGCAGCTGTCATGTAACAAAGATACCCATATTCTATGGCATAACTTTTCATTACATAGAGCTCATGTACCTCTACTTCTTTGGGTTTGATATTTTCCCTTTCTTGCTTCCACAGGATGGTCATCAAAAAGAACAAAGGGAAAGGCCCCAAGAAGCCAGCTTCCAATAAAGTGCGCCAAGAACTAACGGCCAGGCCCCTCCTGAAGAAGACCAAGGGCCCCGTTGACGTTCTAGAGAAGGACAACCCTCCTAAGGATTCAAACAAGTTTCCCAACCGTTACTGCGAACTTGTTTACTCCATAATGATTGAAAGGAATTACCATCCGGAACCCCTCCTAGTCTTACCGGCTCACCTCAGTCCGATTGTGATGCCACACATTGACCGGAGGCAATGGAGGTTCCTCTTGAGGCAACCAACGGAGGCCAATCTCTCATGGGTAGTGGAATTCTACTCCAACTTCCACTCACCTCATCTCACATCAATATTTGTGCGCCGAAAACAAGTGTCGGTCACAGTGGAAACCATCCGAGAAGTCCTTGGGATTGCACCGTCAACGGATGCATATGACGCCTACCAAGAAGTCTTGGCTACATGCGTTGACCGCGCATTTGATTGGAGCGCGATCCTCCGCGTCATTGCTTTACCTGACGCATATTGGATTCGGGGGACCATAAAGCGAAGACCCAAGGGTTTAGATGTCTGCCACCTCACTCAAGAAGCTACGGCATGGGCCCAAATTCTAGCTCACTACGTGCTCCCAAGCACACATGGGTCTTCCATCACCGCCGAGCTTGCCTTATTGATATGGTGCATCTTGACCGAGAAACCGGTCGACGTTCCGCATGCCATCCGCCAATCCATGGGGCGCATTCATGCCAAGGGAAATCTACCATTCCCCGCTTTAGTGACGGTATTAGTTGCGAAAGCCGGCGTCAACCGGGAGGCTAAGGATAGGCGAACCTCAATACCGGTCGATGGTGATATCATTCCGACCAAGAGATGCCTCAAGCCTCCGGAAGTCACCAAGGACATTGAACTGCCCACACCAACTGGCCACGCTACCACTTCATCTACATCACAAAAATCGGCCGCCCAACGCCTTGAGGACCTTCACAACAAATTAGACCGCTATGAGAGGCGTAACCAACGCCGCTATGCTCATGTGAAGAGGCTTCTAAGCATAATCACCCCACCTATGGAGGAACCCGATATCTCCACCTCCACCGCAACTTCAAGCAGAGATAGCAATGGCATTGGAGATGTGGCACACTCGGAGCTCAATCACCCAGTGCACCTAACCTCTAGCACGGAGGACCGTGCTAAGTTTTAAGTGTGGGGAGGTCGGCCGACCGATCTCCGTAGGTAACATCTGAATAAATATGAATAAATTAGGATAGGTTGCATGATTAGGTTTTAGTTGGCACCATTCGCATGATAAGTCTGCTTGGTTGGAACAATGAAATTCTCTCTTAGGAAACCAACACTTTGGGGCAACCATGGCATTGCAAATTTTAAATGCTTTGATGCCAAAGTTGCATGAAGAATTATATTTTGGAACATGGGTTTAAAGTTAAGAACACAAGCTTGTGAGATTTGAGCCTAATGGTGTGGTTATATCTTATAACCACTTATTTTTCCTTCTTGTGTGCATTATTCTCTTTCTATGATTGTGATCTTTGATTTGTTTGATTCTTTATGTCCATTATTTGGTGTATTCATGCATTTATATGATTGAGGCCATCATTTCATTAGCTCACTCACCCAAATGACCTTACCTTCTATCTTCCTTTGTTAGCCAAATTTGAGCCTACGATTAACCCACTTGTTCTTAATTTAGCACATTACAAGCCTTAAAGCGGAAAACAATAAAAGTCCTTATTTGGATCTTTGATTAGCTTAGGCTAGTGTGTGTGAGTATCATTCAAGTGTGGGAACCTTGGGACATTGGGTGAATAAAAGGTTATTTTGTATTATTATTGAAAATATTGGGAATTGGGTACATACTCATGTATTGATCAAATGTAAAACCTTATGCATTGACGCTCTTGTATATAGAAAAAAAAAATGAGAAAAACAAAAGAACAAAAGAAAAAGAAAACAATATGGAAAAGAAAAGAAAAAAATAGAAAAAGAAAGAAAAGAAAAAAAAAAGAGGAAAAATAATAAAAAGGGGACAAAATGCCCCAAAGTGAAGCTCAAGAGGAATCAATGCATAAGTATTGTGAAACGAAAAGAAAATGCATAAGTATGTGGAAAAGTGAGGAATGGGTAGTCAGGTTAGTACTTAATTGTATAGGTCATTATATAGGTTAGGTGAGAGAAGCGGCTAAGCCAGGATCTTCATGGGTGCGCACGCGTACATCACGCCTCCGCGCACATTACAAGACGTCTCGACGGCGAGTGCGCGCCGATTTGCGAATATGATTTTTTAAGAAGTCACGTGACTTAGGCGTGGAGACAGTTAAGGATCCCACTCTTGGAGAAACACCTTGGCGGGAAAAGCTTAAGAAGACCAAAGGAACAAGGGTTAAGGACACTTAGTTAGTTCATTTTCTAGATC
>NC_029785.2:38165133-38187124 GCF_000816755.2 Arachis ipaensis | reverse complement strand
ATGACTTTCCTTCTTGCTCATCACATGTTTGATAAAATGTCAACACTAGCTATGGAGTAGAATTTTCACCCTTGGCATAGGGTTTGGTCCTTGGAAGAAGTTGAATAGTTGTATCAATAGTTGATTTGGAATTAGGGATTGCTATTTGGCTTGGAGTGCACTAAAGCTAGATTCCCATAAGGTGAAGCTAGGACTTGTGACTCAAGTTGATTGCTTTCATTTGACCTCCCTCTATACCTAGGGGATAACTAAATGAAGCAAGGCCTAATTGTTGTCAACATTGAATGGACTATAAGGATAGAATTTCTAATGCCAACCCTAAGCCAAGTCTTTTGATAATTGATTGTTTGTTTCTCATTACTTTGCTAAAACCTTCAAAGAATCCCAACAAGGCTTACTAAATCAATAAGATGCACACTTTGGCAATTCCAAGGGAGAACGACTCGGGAGACTAGTACTCTCGGATATAGATTGTATATTTGTTTGATGAAGGATTTTGCGCCGGTTTAGACTATACTACGATTGATCATTTGATAATTTCTATACCGGCAAAAATTCATTTGTCATGTGTTCGCACGGACCTGTGTGCGTACGCACAGAAGGCGTGAAAGCTAGGCATTTTGACGTTAGTTTAAAAAAAAATCCCTACCTGTGCGTGTGCATAGCTTTGTGCGCACACACAACCTTTGGAACCCCCTCTGCTCGCAGCACACGCACCCCTTGTGCATGGGGGCACCCCCTCTTCTCCCTTCTATGCGTCCGCACATGCCTCTGTGTGTGCGCACAGACCCTTATGCCCCTTCTGTTCGCAGTGCCCGCACGTTGGTGTGCGCGCTCACAACCGCATTTTCCACCTAGTGTGCATACGCACACATACCTGTGCGTACGCACGCCCCTGTTTTCTCACCTCTACACTTCTTTTTCCTCTCTTCTCTCTCCTTCTTCTCTTCTTTTTCTTCTCCTCTCTTCTTTCCCTTCTTCGACCATCATTCACCACCCACCATGCTCACCTTGGGTTAGTTAGTTAGTTATTTGCTTAGTTAGTTAGTTTAATTCTCAGTCTTTGATGCTAAGTGTTGGATGATTGAGTTGATTTATTGACTATGTTGAGATATTGCTACTGAATCATTGATATTGTTATTGCTGTCACTGTTGGATATATTTGTTGAGGTTATAAATTGTTGCTTGGTATTGAGTTCTTCATGTTTAATTTTATGCATACCAAGCACTCATAATATTGCCCTTGGGAACACTTGTTAGATTTCTAAATTGCATGTTTGATCACCATGTAATTTAATTTCATTATCTAAGTTAGGCAATTTGTTCTTTCTTGATGCATTTTTGCTAGGTGATGATTGCTATGATTGATTTTTCTTTAAGTCACCTAGTTCATGCATTGGAATTAAGCAAGGTCAAAATTGGATCCTAAGCTTGCCTAATGACATTTTTTGAGCTTTTTAAGCTTTGTGGACTATGCTTGTCATGTTTTCCACTTCATGTCAATTAGGTGTGCTTTATTATCCATTTCGTAATTCCTTAATTCTTGCTTGAGTACTTTCATGCATCTTTATTGCTTGTTTGTTTATCTTGGCATACAAGTTCCTTTAAAGTATTTCAAGCACACTAGGATGAGTGAAGTGCAGGTTATTTCATACTTGTGACCTAGTATCCATGCTAGTGTGTTTGTGTTCTAAATCGTGCTCAACTTAGAATTCACACACTTGTTTTTTTCATGTCACAAACTTATTCATTCACTTCATCCTAGTGCTTTTCACCTTACTACAATACTCTTTGCTTCCTCGTTTTTTCATTCACTCATCTTATTATCTTATCTTTTATTTCTCATGGATGAGTTATTATGTACAACAAGGAAAGTGGAAGAAAAAGCATGCAGCAGCCGATTGATCCACCAGCTGAAGGTGGCAATCAGAAGTCACTTCACCCCCTAGCTCACCTTTGAGTGTACGGAAGACCGTGCAAACCTTTAAGTGTGGGGAGGTCGTCATCGATCGAACATCTTTGGTGACATACTCTAATCCTAACACTTTCATCTTCTTTTAGAATTCTTAGTTGCATTTTCTCTTCTTAGGATGTATATATTTTAGTACCGTAATTGCATATTTCTTAGTTATTGCATCTCTTTGCATACATATAATAAGCTTAGTTAATTTAATGAAATTTTCCAAGAAAAAAAAATATTCTTGATAGGGCATTGACATCCTAATTGATTTGAGTAGAAACTTTTGATTGAAACTTGCTTGATATATATATTGCGAAACTTATTTTTGAGCTAAGAACACACAACCTTATGAGTTTTTGATCCTCATTGTGTGGTTACAGTATATAACCACTATCTTTATTCTTGTGTGTGTTATTCTCTTTTTATGGTTGCAATCTTTGATTTGTTTGATTCTTTATGTCCATCGTTTGATGTATATATGCATTTATGTGATTGAGGCCATCTTTTCATTAAGCTCACTTGTCCCAAATAGCCTACCCTTTTATCTCCCTTTGTTAACCAACTTTGAGCCTATTTCAATCCCCTGTTGTTCTTAAAGTTAGCATATTACTAGACTTAAAGTGAAAAACAATAAATGTCCTTTATTTGGATCTTTGATTAGCATAGACTAGTGAAAGTGTGTATCATCTATGTGTGGGGAAGTTTGGGGACTTTGGTTGAGGTAAAAGTGGATTTTTGCACTTTGTTGGAATTCTTGGGAATTGGATACATATTCATGCATCAAATGCTTAAACCATATGCATGGTCACTTTTGTATATATATATTTTAGTTTGTAAAAAAAAATTAGAAAGGGGGCAAAATGCCCCAAAGTAAAGTAATAATAACCATGCATATGAGTTGGGATTAAAAAGGAAATGCATGAGTAGAAAAGTGAGAAACGGGTAGTTAGGTTTTCTTTGAGTTGTATAAGTCGTTATGTAGGTTAGGTGAGAGCTTAGGCTAATCAAAGATACAAATATCAAGCTCACATTAACCATATATAACCTTACCATTACCCTAGCCTCATTACAACCATGAAAAGTCCTCATGATACTTGTATGCATGCATTGAATAAGTGTTGATTGTTAGATGAAAGACAAATCTTAGAAAGCATGATTGGAAGAGAAATGAGTGAAACGACCCTATACACTTAAGTGATTGGAGCGGATACACATCCGGCAAGGGTTCAATTGCTCAATTACGTGTTTCCACCCATTATTATTGGTTATCGTGCAAGTTGTTAATGCTTTTCAATAACTCTAATCAATTATGGATTTGGCTTGGTTTAGATTGCTTTAACCCTTATGATCATATATGTGTTCTTAGAAATTTATTTATTTTGACTAAGTAGATGCATTCGGTTAGGTAGATTGCATGTAGGTACTTTACTTGCTTTGGAATAAATGTTCTTTCCCCTTCTCATCTCCTTTGGTATAGCATGAAGACATGCTATTGTTTAAGTGTGGGGATGTGATGAATCCACATTTCATGATATTTATTTTCTCTATTTGGGTGGATTTCATCAACTTTTCCTACACTTATTCCTTTAAAAAGCATAATTTTGTAATTCTCCCTGGATTTGTGATTAATTATGAAAACATGCTTTTTATGCCTTAAAATAGCTAATCTTATTTCACTTTTATTCCAACCGATGCCTTGATGTGGTTGATAAGTGATTTCAGGATTACAAGGCTAATATGGATGGAAGAAGTGATGGAAAAGCATGCACAAAGGGAGAAAATATGAAGAAAACAAAGGAGAAGCACACATTGGAGTGTGCGTGCGCACAACCACTTGTGCGTACGCACAAAAGACAAAAAACCATGTGTGCGTATGCACGACTACCTGTGTGTACGCACAAGCAAAAAATCAGCATGTGTGTAGACGCACACACCTGTGCGTGTGTGCATCCACACACGTCCCAACGCGTGACCTCATTAATGCAAATCGCTGGGGGCGATTTCTGGGCCTCCAAAGCCCAATTTTTGGTCCTTCTGAGGCTGATTCTTCCTATATTAGACAAGGCCTCACTCCATGTGAAGGGGGGAGCAATTAGGGTTTAGTTTAGCATAATGTAGTTCATTTTCTAGAGAGAGTAGCTCCCCCTTCTCTCTAGAACCTAGGGTTTTTAGTTTAATTTCCTTGTAATTTCTATGTCTAATTCTTGTTTTGATATAGTTTCTTCTACCTTTCTTTACTTTAGTGTCTTAATCTCTTTAGTTTGTCATGTTAATTTGTCATTTTGTTGCTTTTTATGCTTATGAACACTCTTGTCATTTTAATTTATATTTAATGTAATTTTATGTTTCATGTCATTTATTGCTTTATTGAGTTGCTATCTTTATTTTCCTTGCTTAGTAGTTGTAGCATTTCTTATTTCTTGTCATTTTACCATGCTTTCTATACATGCCCACCAAGTGTTTGACAAAATGCTTGGTTGGATTTTTGCTTAGTTTTTTACACTCTTGGTTGGAAAATTGGATAATTGGGTAAACTTGATTGGTGGATGTCCATTCCACATTGTGTGAGGGTTGTTAATTAATTTGGTTTTCCTTGACTCTAAGTAACCCACAAGTGTTGACTTAGGACTTAGGGATTGAGATTAATTATTTCTAGTTGACTTATCCTCGATGTAGGGTTGACTAATTGGGATTATTTCACACACAATTACCATATTTGTGGTCCACAACTAGGATAGGAATCCTTAATTACCCACTTCTTGCCAAGAGTCATTTTTAGCTTTCAATTTCCATTTTCATTGTCTTTACTTGCCTTCATTTAATTTCTTGCATGTTAAGCTACCTTCTTGCATTTTAATTTCTTGCCAATTGCTATCATCCAACCCCCATTTCTCTCATAGCCAATAATTGATCACTTTAATTGTAATTCCTAGGGAAGACGACCCGAGATTTAAAACTCCCAGTTTATGATTGTGTTGATTCTGACTATTCTTTTGATTGTGACTATTCTTTTGATTGATGGTCAATTGTCGAGTTAGGACTATACTTACAACGCCAATTCTATTTTTATGGAAAATTCCTAACCTATGCAATTTGGCTATCGTCACCGACATAAAAGCTGTGCTGACACACTCCGTCACCCACTCCCTCCATTTATGCCCAAACCCCATCTTCTGTAAGACAATGTCCACAAAGCTCTAATTGACTCTATCATATGCCTTTTGAAAATCCAGTTTGATTATTGCTGCTTCCTTTTTCCTAACCTTAAGCCAATGCATTATTTCACATGCAATAAGTACCCCATCATGTATTTTACGACCCTTAACAAATGCACTCTGAGTCTCCCCAACTAGTCCTGGCATCACTGATCTCATTCTCCTAACTAACACCTTCGAAATCACCTTATATACATATCCAACCATACTAATCGGGCGAAGGTCTTTGATTTCTTTAGCCCCAATGAACTTGGGTGCCAGCGCCACCTATGTGATATTAGAGTCTTTAGGTAGTCTAAATGTCTGAAAAAAGCCAGTCACAGCTGCCATAAACTCAGCCCCAATCTCATCCCAATACTTGTTGATGAAGTTCATGTTGTATCCGTCGCTTCCTAGTGTTTTAAACGATTTGCAGTCCCACACTACCTCTCTGATCTCTTCAACTGACGGCAATACTTCTAAAGCCACCAAATCTTCTTCAGATATTATTTCCACCAAATCCATCCCTGAAGCCCACCAAAGGAGATTCCTCCTGATGATACAGGTGCTTATAAAACTCTCTGATAGCAATCTTTAGTCTAGCTAAGTTTCTAACCAATCTTTCATTGATTACCAGGGCATCAATTCTGTTATTCCTCCTTTTTGAAGAAGCTATGTGGTAAAAGTATCTGGTGTTTTTGTCCATGTCCTTCGCATGCTTAGATCGTGACATTTGTTTCCAATGTAATTCTTTTTTGACATACCATCTCTCGCAGCAAGTCACCAATGCCTTCCTTCTTGCCTCCACTGTTGCATCATATACCACACTGCTTACTAAGTCATCTACCTTCTTAATCTCTTCCTCAAACCTCTTAATTTTCTTATCCATGTCTCCAAAATTGTCTTTGTGCCATCTTCCCAGAGGAGTTGTCAAGGCTTTTAACTTATCTGTGAACTCTATCTCCCTCAACCCCCTCTATTCCTCCTTAATCATTCTTAGAAAACCTTCATGTGTAAACCATGAGTCTAGACTTCAAAACGGTCTTAGGCCACCACTCAACTTTGTATCTTCAACTATCAGCGGACATTGATCTGACAAACCCCTTGGTCCTTCCCGTAGGCGAGTCTCTGGAAACTCCTCAATCCATTCTAGACTAACCATCACTCTGTCAATCTGACTATATAAAGAACCTCTAAACCATGTATACTTTCGGTCATTAAGTGGAAAGTCCACTAAGTGCATATCTTGTATCCAATTTTTGAAATCTTCAGCAGATGCTGTTAAGTTACCAATGGCTTTTCTTTCCTCCACCTATACAATCTCATTAAAGTCCCCCATAAAGCATCAAAAGATCTGGCATAATCCAGCAATATAGCTCAGCTCCTCCCACACAACAGGTTTTTCATCTCTAGTATGAGCGCCGTAGACCAGGAAGAATGCGCAATTAAAATTATGCTTTAATAAGACCGCTTCAACACACAACCATCTCTCTCCTTTGTAGCAATTTTTCATGTTAAACGTAAACTCATCCCACATCAACAACAACCCACCCGATGCACCATCAGATGTAATATATTCCCACCCCACGCTATCGCACCCCCAAAGCCATTCTACATCAAATCTTGTCACTACATGCCTTTTAGTCTCAATTAAGCCTAACATATTCAATCTATGTTTCAACTTTAATTCCTTTACCATTCTCAACTTTCCATCCCTCCTCAATCCCCTAACATTCCATGAGCTAAAGATCATTTTAAGAGTTTATTATACACCTTTTTTCCATTCTTGGGTCTGCATCGTCTTGCTTTCACCTTTTGCTTTGCAAATCTTCTTTTTTGAGCATTTTCTTCATTTTGACCTTGGAGGTTTGCTATGATATCATCTTCTTCGTTGTATAACATAGTGCCAGATTCCACCACTAGATCCTAGGTCCTTTTATTTTCTATTATTTGCTCCTCCACTTTTGAACTCTGATTGTCACTCATACCTCCGTCAGCTTCATCACCTTCTCCCATCGTTAGAGCCTCCCCAGTTTCAGCTCCGCCTTGCACCACACTTTCCCTGATTGTCGTCAACCCGCTACGTTTATTAACAACATTAATATCATGATCCTCATACTCATCAGCCCAGGTTCTATTTTCAACGTCACTGTCCTTGTTCCCAACACCATTCCCTTCATGGCCTGTCTCCTCGCAATCCCTGTGCGCTTCAATAACATCTTCATCATCTCCATCTACTCCGGTTCCCGAGTCCTCAGCTCCCTCAGCACCGACTTCATCTGTGCTCATATTGTCCCTTATAGCCAACCGTGTCATCACAGCTTCAGTCCTTCCAAAGTCATATGCGTCGCTGGTCCCCTCGTCGCCGTGCTCGCCATTCTCATCGGCGTGATTCACTCTCCCTGAGCTTCGCAGACATACCTCACCACTGCTCACGACGGCCTCGATCACACCGTTCTCCACTTGGCCATCTCTGTCACAGCGTTCCCATCTGTTACCCTTTAACGCATGCCCTCCATCTTCGTGGTATCTCCCTTGAGCTGCTACGTTAGGGGTTAGACAGCGTCTCCCTTCAGCTGCTGCGCTAGGGCCGGGGAATTTTTCTCCCCTATTCCCATGATTCGTCAGACCCGGACGAAGATGGATCGGCCTACCCATGTCTTTTTCGCCAGCGCTACTATGGGATGGTGCTGTTGAGGAAGTTGGGCCCAATTTCACCAGCAAGGCCTTATTAGCGTGGCATGTGACTCTGGCCCAATTTTTAATTGAGGCTTGGACCGATTTTTTCCCCTTATGGCTCCCCTTGCAAGCCCATATACCCGATTATTAATCACCCCCGATATGGTTCTGTCTGAATCTTCCCCATCACTCATAATATCTCGTCCCACAAAATCAGCTCTTTCTTTAATTCTATGATAATTTTGTTTAGACGTTACCCTTTTCATATGATTCTTTTTTGAGTTGTCATAATTCTATTGATTCAAAATTTCATGTGAAACTACCAATATGCCCTTACCTTCTTCATCCTCCATCGTTACCCTCATTGGCAACTCTGCCGCCTGGTCCTGGTAATCTGGCAGGACTGTTTGCCTTATTGCATCACTTTTTCGTTGTTCGCTACTAGTGTCGCCAGCCGCATAATTTTCAAAATTACACCCTACACCATATGTCTCTCCTCCCACTTCTTTTACTAGGACATCAAAACCACTGAGGCCTATTGTAATATGTATCCATTCATTGATAACGTCCATGGCACAGGTATCGATTTACATGCGCCCAACACGGAATGAATTGTAAGATTCTGTCATTTTATCACACCCAACTACTTTTCCCATTGTCCTTCTATCATCTTGAAAGTATCTACTGACCAGACATGCAAAGGGACTCCAAAGCATTCTAGCCATACTCTTCTAGTTTCACTTTGCTCCGCCTCCTCCCATCTCTAGACGCTGTGAAAAAAATCGTAGAAGACTATTCATTTTAAAGGTGTAAGTCTATTCAGCGCTTAATGGTAGCACGAATCCCCATACTTTCGTACTGTTGTACCAGCAAGTGCACTGGGTCATCCAAGTAATACCTGAGCGAGTCAGGGTCGATCCCACGAGGATTGTTAGCTTGAAGCAAGCTATGGTTATCTTGCAGGTCTTAGTCAGGCAAAATCAGAAGGTTGTTGATAGATAAATATTTGTGAGATTATTATAATAGGGTGCTAATACTTTAAGGATATAGTTGAGGATTGGAGTTGCTTTGTCTTTCTAAATTAACTCTGGTGTTACTGTCTTCTTTGCTTGTGAGTGATCTCTTCAATGGCAGGCTGTAAGTGATTGGCACCTTTATTAAGAGGTCGTCAATACTCCTCTGGATCTGAACCCAGGGTTAGTGTGGATCCATCTCTGCTTGAGGGTGAAGGCGTACAGTCCATTCTCCTTAATGATCCTACTCAAAATGCCACAGATAAGTTCGGATCTTCTGGATCAGAGAATGCTGCATCTTTGGGTTGTAGCCTCTACCACAGAGACCCTAATCTCCCCATAAATCGGCTAAACTGGTGTCTCGAGAAATCCCCAATGAAGTCATGGATTAGCTGTCTGAGAGATGTATGATTCAAGCTGGTGGTGCGTTCTTTCCACTGAAATATTCACACGAACCCAAGTAGACATGGGTGTTTATCAAGCACGTTCCTCTTAATATGATGAACAGAGCTGATTGTCACTGATCATCCTATCCACCACATTGAAGTACGAATATACATCTTAGAATCAATCAAACACGGATCAAAGAAGAAACAGTAATACTTTTATTAATTCATAGGACTCAGCAGGGCTCCTCCCCTCAACCTAGGAGGTTTAGAAACTCATACTAAAGGTAAAATACAAAGTAAAATGTGTATGATGGTCAAAGGAATCAAAAAATCTCTAAATAACATAAATCTAATCCCTTAAATACTAAACAGATGACTAGTAAGGGTAAAACAGTCTATGTAGTGCTAAAATTCACTTCTGGGGCCCACTTGGTGAGTGTTTGGGCTGAGTTTTGATGAGATCCACATGCTACGAGGCTCCTAGGGCATTGAACGCTGGTCTCTGTTCTTTGGGCGCTGGACACCTGGAGGGGGCAAGTAGCTGGCGTTGGACGCCAGTTCTAGGCCTTCATCCAAAATAAAGTATGGACTATTATATATTGCTGGAAAGCTCTGGAAGTCAGATTTCCATAGCAGTTGAGAACGCTCTATTTAAACTTCTGTAGCTCCAGAAAAGATCTTCCGAATATAAGGAGGTCAGATCCGTACAACATCTGCAGTGCTATGGAAAAAAGTCTCTGAATCAGACTTTTGCTCCAGCTCCTCAATTTCAGCCAGAACATACCTGAAATTGTACAAAAACTCAAAAACTCATATTAGAATCCAAAATGTGAATTTAACACTAAAACCTATAAAAACTCAATAAAAACTAAATAAAACATACTAAAAACTATATTAAAATGATGCCAAAAAGCGTATAAAATATCTGCTCATTACAACACCAAACTTAAACTATTGCTTGTCCCCAAGAAAATAAAAACACAGTAGGATAAAATGAAAATTGAGATACAAATAAACTTCAAAATTTTCAATGAAGCTCAATTACAATTAGATGAGCAGAACTTAGTAGCTTTTTGCATCTGAATAGTTTTGGCATCTCACTATCCATTGAAATTCAGAATGGTTGGCATCTTTAGGAACTTAGAATCCAGATGATATTATTGACTCTCCTAGTTTAGTTCTTTTTTATTCTTGAACACAGCTTTCAGAGTCTTGGTCGTGACCCTAAGCACCTTGTTTTTCAGTATTACCACCGAATACAATAATGCCACAGACACTTTAACTGGGTGAACCTTTTCAGATTGTGACTCAGCTTTGCTAGAGTCCCCAGATAGAGGTGTCCAGAGTTCTTAAGCACACTCTTTTTGCTTTGGACCACAACTTTAACCACTCAGTCTCAAGCATTTCACTTGACACCTTCACGCCACAAGCACATGGTTAGGGACAGCTTGGTTCAGCCACTTAGGCCAGGATATTGTTCCTTTAGGCCCTCCTATCTACTGATGCTCAAAGCCTTGGGTCCTTTTACCCTTGCCTTTTGGTTTAAAGGGTTACTGGCTTTTTTCTCTTGCCTTTTGGTTTAAAGAGCTATTGGATTTTTCTGCTTGCTTTTTCTCTTTTTTTTTTCTATTTATTTTTTTTGTCACTTTTTTTTTCTCATGCAAGATTTTTCTTTTTCTTTTTGCTGCTTTTTCTTGCTTCAAGAATCAATTTTATTAATTTTTCAGATTATCAATAATGCTTTTCCTTTTTCCTTATTCTTTCAAGAGCCAACATTCTAAAATTCCAACTTCAAATATGCACTGTTTATTCATACATTCAGAAAATAAAAGCAATGCCACCACATCAACATAGTTAAACTATTCTTATTTTAAACTTGAAATTCATACATCTCTCAATTCTTTTCAAATAAAATTTTCTTTTAAGCAAGGTGAGAGATATATAGAACATTTTACATCTTTAAGACATCAATGCAAATGATCATGCAACTAGAACAGGAAAGCAAACAAAACATAACAGAAAACAGAAAAGGAAAGAAAGTAAAAGAGAACGACTCCACCTTTAATGGTGGCGGCTAGTGCTCCTCCTTGAGGATCCAATGTGATGCTTGATCTCTTCTATATCACTCTTTTGCCTTTGTTGCTCTTCCCTCATAGCCCTTTGGTCTTCCCTTATAGCTCTTTGATCTTCTCTTATTTCATTGAGGGTGATGGAGTGCTCTTGATGATCCACCCTCAATTGCTCCATATTAGTGCTTAGTTCTCCAAGAGAAGTTTGTCACTGATCCCAATAGCTTTGGGGAGGAAAATACATCCCTTGAGGCATCTCAGGGATCTCATGATGAGGTTGTTGCACAGGCTCTTGTGCATGCTCTCTAGTTTGCTCCATCCTCTTCTTGGTGATGGGCTTGTCCTCCCCAATGGAGATGTCTCCATTTATGACAATTCCAGCTGAATTGCATAGATGACAGATGAGGTGTGGGAATGCCAACCTTGCATTGGTGTGAGGCTTCTCAGCTACCTTGTACAATTCTTGAGGAATTACCTCATGTACTTCCACCTCACTTCCAATCATGATGCAATGAAACATGATGGCTCTGTCAACAGTCACTTTTGACCGGATACTAATGGGGATGATGGAACGTTGGATGAATTCCAAGCATCCTCTAGCTATGGGCTTTAGGTCAATCCTTCTTAGTTGAATGGGCTTGCCTTGAGAATTCCTTTTCTACTATGCTACTTCCACACGAATGTCTGAGAGCACTTGATCGAATCTCTGATCAAAGTTGACTCTCCTAGTGTAAGGATGAAGTTCTCCTTGCATTAGGGGAAAGTCACTTTCTGGACTGAAATATAAAATTCTTCCTCGGACCAAGGTAATCCAATTCTTTGGATTTGGGTTCACACTAGTGTCATGGTTTCTAGTAACCCATGCATTAGAAGAGAACTCTTGCACCATTAGAATCCCAACATCCTGAATGGGATTGGTTAAGACTTCCCAACCTCTTCTCCGGATCTCTCTTCGAATTTCTGGATACTCATTCTTCTTGAGCATGAAAGGGACCTCAGAGATTACTTTTTTTTCTGCCACTACTTCATAGAAGTGGTCTTGGTGGGCTTTGGTGATGAATCTGTCCATCTCCCAAGATTCAGAGTAGGTGGCTACTACCTTTCCTTTCTTCTTTCTAGAGAGGTCTCCAACCTTGGGTGCCGTGAATGGTAATGGAAAGAAAAAAGCTATGCTTTTCCAATACCAAACTTAAAACTTTACTCGTCCTCGAGCAAAAATAAAGAAAGAGAAGAATGGAGTAGAAGAAGAAGAAAATAGTGGAAGAAAGAGGGAGAGAGAGGACTCGGCCTTGTGGGATAGTGAGTGTATAAGAGGTGTGTGTATGAAGGGTTATGAAGAGGGGTATATATAGGAGTAGGGAAGGGTATGGTTCGGCCATAGGGTGGGTTTTGGGTGGGAAATTTGATTTTAAAGTGGGTGGGGGTTGGTGGGAGTTATGATGGTTTTGGGGAAGTAAAATGGATGTGATTGGGCTAGGGTTTATAGAGAAGTATGTATAGGAAAGTGTGAAAGTAAGTGGGGGTAGGTGAAGATGCTGTGGGACCCACTAGTCTTGAGAGGCTAGGGAATCCAGTTTTCCTGCTTCTCTGCATTGGCGTTTGAATGCCCAGGGGCTACTCCCAAGCTGGCGTTCAACGCCAGCAATGCTGCCCATGAGGGGCGTTGAACGCCCAACAAGGATACCCTAGCTGGCATTTCAACTTTAACACTCCGTCCAGAGTGTTTTTTTTTCACTGCTGTGAATTCTGTCTCTGTTCTGAATGCTGCATATGATCATGACTCTAAAATGCAAGAAAAACCAAATTAAAGGAAATAATAATTAATTAAGGTTGGGTTGCCTCCCAACAAGCGCTCCTTTAACGTCACTAGTTTGACGGTTAGCTCCTTACGAAGGTGAGTATGGGATCAGATTTTTGCCCCCTTACAGTGAATTTTCTTCCTGTCTTCTCATGAATAAGCTCTACATGCTCTAGAGACAGGACACGACTCACTGTATGTGGTAAGATTGAATTCTTAGTGAAGACAACTCTCATGCCAGGTGAGAGGCCTTCAGTTGGGACTTTTTTGTCCCTCTAGCCTTTAGGTACTTTCTTCTTAGTACCTTTGTGCTTAGAGCTTGTTGGTGCTTGCCCAACACCAAACTTATAATTGATGTTTGGGGGCTCTATAAAGCTCTGCACATAAAGAGAGGGTTGGAACACTAGGTGTTGCACAGTTATCTCTCTTTTAGAGGGAGAATTGGGATTGGACATCTTGAATAAGATTTGATCCTCCCCTAATTGTAGGGTCAGTTCTCCCTTAGCCACATTGATAATTGGATTTTTTGACGGTTTAGAATTCACAAATGAATTCTCATTGCAAGTATAGTTTCTAAACTAAACAATAGTCCTTTCATACAAAAGATTGTTTGTCACTAAAATAAACCCCTAAATTTATAAACCGAAGTATTGGAACCTCGGGTCGTTCTCCCTAGGAATTGCGATGAAGTGTCTTGTTATTGGTTATGAAGTATGTTTGGAGTTTTTGAGATTTTAGACAAGAAATATAATTGGCAAAGAAAATAAACTAACAACTAACGAAGCTCTTGGCAAGA
The DNA here is from genome assembly GCF_000816755.2 of Arachis ipaensis. NCBI lineage: Eukaryota > Viridiplantae > Streptophyta > Magnoliopsida > Fabales > Fabaceae > Arachis > Arachis ipaensis. The sequence continues at coordinate 38,173,226 of NC_029785.2, read as the reverse complement.
TATGAGAACTAGAAGTCCTATCCTAGTTATCCTCCTCAATTGTGACAGCAAATTCTCCATTGCTACCACTTAGTTAACCTCTAACCATGGAGGAAAGTTAAGTGGATGAATTAACTTGATTCCACAAGTCCTATCCAACTCCTAAGGGAAAGACTAGCTTTAGTGGTATCCAAATCAATTAGTAACTTCTAATTATCGATCAACAAAGGGATTAGATAACTCAAGCGTCACTAATTACTCTACCTAGGCCAAGAGGAATAAAATCTATGCTAAAATCCAGCCACGTATTTTATCAAACACTTGGAAGGCACAAAAGGAAAACATAGTAAATTGACAACAAGAATGAAATCTAACAACAATTATTGCAAGAAATTAATAACAACAATTAAAAGAAACACAATTATCATGAATTACCTCAAATTGAATTGAAAGAAAATAGAATGAACAAAAGTAGATCTACATTAAAGCATAGAAACAACATAAAGGAAATTACATCAAAAGAGTAGAAGAATGATGAATATAACAATAAAGAATTAAAAGAGTAGAAGTAGAAGAAATCGTGAATTAAAACCTAGATCTAAGATTATTGACCTAAACCTAATCCTAATCCTAATCCTAATCCTAATCTTAGAGAGAAGTGAGAGCTTCTCTCTCTAAAAACTAACTCAAACTAAGCCTAAAGTGTGTGTGTGGCTGTCATCATCTTTCCCCTTCATTCCTTGGTCTATTTAGCCTTTTTCCGCCAAAAACTCAGCTCCAAATGAGGTTAGAAACCCTCCAAAATCGCCAGGCATGAGTTCTTCCTTAAAAATCACATGCGACCTTTGGCGCGTATGCGCATAGTGCGCATGCGCGCCCATGGGCTTTTTCTAAATCTTTGGCTTTTCATGATTTCTACACTTTGTATGCTTTCCTTCCACTCCTTTGATCCTTTCCTAGCCCTTTTCAATCTGAAATCACTAGCAAATACATCAAGGCATCTAATAAAATCAAAGGAAGATAAAAAAAATCTTCAAATTAAAGGTCTAAAAAGCATGTTTTCACATCTAAGCACAAATAAGGAGACAATCACAAAATCATGCTATTTCATTGAATAAATGTGAGGAAAGGTTATCAAAATGCTCTAAATTCAACACAAGATAAACCCTAAAAAGGGGGTTTATCAACCTCCCCACACTTAAACCTTAGCATGTCCTCATGCTAAACCAAGAATGAAGCAAAGGGTATGATATTTATTCAATGCAACTAAACTACCTAAATGCAACTAACTATATGAATGCAAATGCTTGGTCAAAATAAATCAACTTCCAAGAGAACATATATAAGCACAAGGGCTCAAACAATGGAAATCAAATCTAACCCACAATTGTATTGAATTACCAAAAGGATTTACAAACTTGCATGAATATAGATGATAGTGGTGAATACATGTAATTGAGCAATCGAACCCTCACCGGATGTGTATCCGCTCTATTCACTCAAGTGTTTAGGGGTTGATTCACTCAATTCTCCCCTAATCATGCTTTCCAAAATTTGTTCTTCATCTAACAATCAACAATCATTCAATGCATGCATACAATTATCATGAGGTCTTTTCCATAAGGTTGTAATGGGGTTAGGGTCAAGGTAGGATCATATATGGATAAGTGGACTAGAATTTGAATCTTTGATGAGCTTAAAATTTCCTACCTAACCTATGATGACCTATACAATTAAGTTCTAATCTAACTACCCATTTTTCACTTTTTCGCATGCTCATGCATTTTCTTTTGATTTCCCTAACACTTATGCATTGACTCTTATTGAACTCTACTTTGGGGCATTTTGTCCCCCCCTTTTTTTTATTGGGCCGAAAGGCGACATTCCCATGGGAATGTGTCGGGTTGGCAATTGAACCAACAATCTGATATCACAACCAATAGGACAGGCATTCATCATGTGTATTTTCTATGCAGTTGCTTGCTTTGTTTACTTGCATAATATGCTTAATTGTATAACATGCTTGATGAACAGAATTTTGATGGTATAGAATTTCACAATTGAAATATCGTCAAAGTATAGTTTCTAAACCAACAATAATCCTTTCATACAAACATTTGTTTGTCACAAGTAACAAACCCCTAAAATTATAAACCGAAGTATTTAAACCTTGGGTCACTTCTCAAAGGAATTGCAGGGCAGTGTTCTTGTTATTGGACATGGACATGTATATTTTGGGGTTTTGAGTGAGAGATAAGAAAGGTAAATGGTAATGGAAATCAAATGACAAAAAGGTCTTGGCAAGGTTTGGTGGTCAAGGTTCTCTATCCTTATCACTAACCACAATATGATAATTGCAAGGATTAATCCCACTAAGTCATCCTCTAACAAGTAAAGGAAAGTCAAGTGAGCTATATCAATCCAAGTCCATAGGTCCTAGCTATTCACTAATTGAATTAATGAGAGCTAGAGTCAATGCTTACCAACTATCAATCACTTGGACATTAGCAACTCAAGAATTCCTAAGTTATCTTCCCAAGCCAAGAGCATAAAATTCTACTCTAACATCTTCTCAAGCATTTTGACAAACACTTGAAAGGTATAAAAGGAAAGCATGGTAAATTGGCAACAACAATGAAATCTAACAACAATTATTGCAAGGAATTAACAACAACAATAAAAAAGAACATTATTGACATGAATTACCTCAAATTAAATTGAAAGAAAGTATAAGAGACAAGAGTGAATCTACAACAAAGCATAGTAACAAAATAGAAGGAATTACAACAAAGGAATAGAAGAATGATGAATGTAACAACAAAGAATTGAGAAGTAGAAGTAGAAGAGAGCATGAATTAAACCCTAAATCTAAGTTTATTGACCTAAACCTAATCCTAATTCTAGAGAGAAGTGAGAGCTTCTCTCTCTAAAACTAACTAAAACTAATCCTAATGTGTGTCGAAAATGATGGAATCCCCCCTTTGCTCTTCAATCCTTGGTCTTTAAAGCATTTTAGCGCCAAAGTTGGTTGCAAACTGGGCCCCACAGCTTCTGAAAATTTGCTGGGCACGTTTTCACTTTAAAATCACGTGCCGGCACCGACGGTATGTGTACAGCACGCGTGTGCGTCCCTTGAAGTTTTTCGATCCACGCGTGCGTGTACATTGTGCGTGCGCGTGGATGATGCATCTCAAATCTTTGGCTTTTCCATGTGTTCTCCACTTTGCATGCTTTCCTCTTCACTCCTTTGATCCATTCCTAGCCTTTTCTACCTGAAATCACTTAACAAACAAATCAAGGCATCTAGTGGAATCAAAGGTAAATCAAAATCATCAAATTAGAGGTCTAAAAGCATGTTTCACATTTAAGCACAAAATGAGGAAGAATCACAAAACCATGCTATTCATTGAATAAATGTGAGAAAAGATTGATAAAATGCTCTAAATTCAACACAAGATAAACCCTAAAGAAGGGGTTTATCAACCTCCCCACACTTATACCATAGCATGTCCTCATGCTATACCAAGAATGACATAAAGGGTATGACATTTATTTAATGGAACTAAACTATATGCAAGCTATCTAAATGCAACTACCTATTATAAATATAAATGCTTGGTCAAAACACATTACATCCAAGAGAACATATGTAAGCATAAAGGCAAAAGCAATAGGAGTCAAATCCAACCCACAATTGCATTGAACTATAAAGAGGATTTATAAACTTGTAAGAATAAGGATGATTATGGTGAAAACATGTAATTGAGCCATTGAAATCTCACCGGATGTGTATCCGCTCTAGTCACTCAAGTGTTTAGGGGTTGATTCACTCAATTCTCTTCTATTTCATGCTTTCCGAAATTCGTTCTTCATCTAACAATCAACAAGTATCCAATGCATGCATACAATTATCATGAGGACTTTCTCAAAGGTTGTAATGGGGTTAGGGTCAAGGTAGGATCATATATGGTTAAGTGAGCTTGAAATTTGAATCTTTGATGAGCTTAAACTTTCCCACCTAACATATGATGACCTATACAATTAAGTTCTAATCTAACTACCCATTTTTCACTTTTTCGCATGCTCATGCATTTTCTTTTGATTTCCCTAACACTTATGCATTGACTCTTATTGAACTCTACTTTGGGGCATTTTGTCCCCCCCTTTTTTTTTTTGTGTCTCTTTTTTTTTCATATATATATATATATATATATATATATATATATTTTTTTTTTTCTCTTTTCTTTTGTTTTTCTCATTTCATTTTTTTCTTTCAAAACTATATACAAGAACACTAATGCATAAAGTCTATACATTTAATCAATACATGAGTGTGCACCCAGTTCCCAAATATACAATTACAAAGCACCCTTTTATCCCAACCAATGTCCCCAATCTCCCCAACGTGAATATAAAATACTCTCACTAGCCTAAACTAATCAAAGATCCAAACAAGGGACTTTATTATTTTTCACTTTAGGCTTGTAATGTGCTAAAATAAAGAACAATTGGGTTAAGCGTAGGCTCAAAATTGGTTAACAATGGAGAGTAAAAGGTAGGCTATTTGGGTAAGTAAGCTAATGAAATAATGGCCTCAATCATATAAATGCATGAATACACGGAATAATTGGACATAAAGAATTAAACCAATCAAGGATCACAATCATAGGAAAAGAACAATTTCACACAAGAAGAAAAATAAGTGGTTATAAAATGTAACCACACAATAGGCTCAAAACTCACAAGCTTGTGTTCTTAGCTCAAAACATGATCCACAAAAGTATGAATTCATGCAAGTTCCATAAAAATTTTTCTCAATCAATTGGGGTGGTGCCCTATAGATAAATTTCTTGAAAATTCTATCATTTTGACTAAGCTTATTCTAAATATAATGTTGTGATTAAGAAATTCTAAAATTCCTTAGTTTACCCTCTTTTCTAGTCAAAACAAATTCTCTTATGCACAAAGGGTTTAACTAGGTTTTCAACAATTCAAAATATTTTCCAAATTACAACCAAAAGGCAATGCAATATATACAATAAAAGTGTGAAATAACCAAAATAAAAGCATCCACAGTAGCAAATATGTACAATAATCTCAAAATAGTGCAAAATAAAGCAAAATAAGATGAACTAAGCGATAGTGTCTGAAAATGTTCACCAAATCCACCGACAGCTACGACGGTGACCTCCCCACACTTAAGATGAAGCATCGTCCTTGATTCTAGTGATCGGGCTCATGGTGAGGGTCAACAGTCGTATCTGGCTCTGGCTAGGGCACTGCCTGGGGCACGGGCTCCTCGGGAGGCTGCTGGGTCTCTTGAGTGGCCTGCGTTTGTGGAGGTGCCTCCTGCTGAGTTGGCTCCTCAACATGCTCCTCCGCGTGCTCTGCCTTATGATCCTCCTCATTAGAAGCGGGCGAGTCAGGGAGAGGGGGTAGCTCAATGCCATGTGATACAAACACCTGGTCTATGCAATCGAGACGTCGCATGATACGACGCTCGCTGTGCTCCATGAAGCAAAATAGGCGCTGTACTAGCTGATATGTCGGCTCGGGTGCTGGTGGTGGTGGTAAAGGTGGTGCGACTGCTGCTGAAGAAGAAGAGGGTCCTGCTGCTTCTGTGGAAGATGAAGGTCTAGCTGCCTCTACTGTTGCTCTAGCTCGTGAGTGACGCTTAGATGGGGGTTTCTCGTGCACCCACATACCCCACAGAATAGTAACCTCCTTCTCATCGTCGTCTGGGGGTGGTGGTGTCACGTCATCATCCCTCCATAGGACACCGGCTAACTCAATCATCGTAGTGACCATGGTGAGAAATGGTAGAAGGCCACGGATGTGTGCTCGCCACATGCCTCGCCTGATCAGCCGTGGGAAATATACCTCCTTCCCCTCCATGACACAACCAATCAGAAGAAGTATATCCATTAGGATTTCAGAAAAATGGGTAGTAGAAAGGACATAATGGGTGAATATCTGCTGCCAAGTCCTGGCCTCTCTAGACAAATAAGCAAATAACATCCCCTTGGGCCTTTGGTTGTTAGAGTCCATCACCCAAGGGGCATCCGGTGTGGCAATAACACACTTCAGCTCCTCATAGTCAAAGGTCATAGCATTCATAGCTATCTCCGCCTGCTGGTATGCACATGTGTCACTATTCCGGGGTAGACAATGCAAAACACCCTCAATGGCAGCCTCAGTCACTAAAACTTGCCCACCCCATAGGTGGACTGACTCAAGAGTCGTACGAAAGAGGTTGCAGTAAAACTCCTTAACCCATGAAATATTTATCCTCCCTAAATCTTTATCAACAAACCCTAAGCCCAATCCCTGAATACGGGCATTAATGGAGCGCCTCAGGTCGTTAGGAAGGACTAGTTTCTTCTCAATGTTCAGCTTTGTCTTTCGATAGGTGGGAAAACACAGCTCACAGTAAAGATTGGAAAATGTGTATGTATCAGTGGGTGGCAACAGCTGATTCTGTTTATCCACTTCATTAAGTGGGTTCTTTGCATAGTTGGCATAAGGAGAGAAGGTGGAGGCTTGAGATTTCTTCCTCTTTCTTGAGGTAGTGGCCTTTTCCTTTCTTCTATCGGCCATCCTGAAAGCAAATATGATATATAAGCACTTAGCCAAGTAGAGACATAGCAAGCATAGAATTATACATTCATGAAGTGAGTTAAAAGAATGAAAACTTGGAATGCAAGTAATCACAACCAGAGAATAAGATAAGTCACAAACCATGAATTCCAACATTAAACACATCATGCTTGTTTATTAAGTTCAATGAGCATCATACCCAAAAGAATGGTCAATGGGTTAGCTTAAGCCAAAAAGAAAGGTTAGTAAGGTAAAACAAGTTAGAAGTTAGAAAATCTAGTTCAAAGGTTAGGGGTATGATGGTCATTGTCTCAATCAAGAGAAGTTCACAAAGCAAAGAAAACAAGCATGCTCACAATCATGAGGGAAGTGCAGTTAGTGATTATGAAATATGAAATTACAAAAGAAGCAATTAATTGAAAGCAAGTCATCAACCAATGCCATGGTCACTAGGTTTACAATAATTTGTGTAAGTATATGGAATATGCACTATGTGTAACAAAGAGCAAGTTGAAATAATTTGAATCAAGAATATGACGCTAGTGAAAATCACCAATTATTGGAAATGAATGAGCCTTGTAGAGAGGTTGCAGGTTAAAGTCAAATGTAAAGTTTAGTTCGAATCAAAAAGTATTTGACTTATTTTGAAAAGTGAAGCCTCAAAAAGGTTCAAATTAATGAGCGAGGTGAGGGCTATTTGACATAGAAAACCGCTAAATAATTCTTCAACTACTCTTCTCCAATGCACATCAACGAGAATCAAATTGGACGCGGGGATGCTAACCAAGTAACCTAAGAATTGAACTTGGTGAGGTTAGGTAACCTTAATTAAGGAAATTGCAAGTTCAATTCTAGGTAACAAGTTGGAAACAAGCAGTTTATAAAAATTTGGGCAGCATCCCGACAGTAAATTGGACGTTCCCAAATAGTAAACGGCAGTAAAAACAGTCACACAAATTTAGGATATCAAACAGGCAAAACAATCAAAGAATTCACATGACTCATAGGCGAGCAAAGCAGCAGTTACATAGTACATAGGAACCAAGAAATTTACTCATGGTGACAACCGTGAGTTCAAACAGCAACACAATCATCAGCACCAAGCAAGCAACATTCAACAATTAAACACAAACGGAGCACTTATCAGGCCTAGAATCCTCTAACCACAACCTAACTACCTAACCGCAATTATTTCTATCTAGCCTAACATGCAGAATTAATCAACTAGCTAATGTAAAAACTAACTAATCAAAATAAATGAAGACAGTAAAGAAGCAGAGCAATGGTTCAGGCTATGGAACCTGGAATGAAGTGTAGAACAGTATGGAAGTTGGAATTTAGGGGGGTAGAGAGAGGGACAGCGCCGCCCAGCAGTGATGGCGGTGGCAGACTCACGGCGGCGTAGAGACAAAGTGGAAAGCTGGTGCGGCGAAGGCAGAAAAGTAGAATGTGAGAAGAGGGAAGAGGGAGTGATAATGAGGGTGGCAGAAGGGATCGCTGGCAGTTGCCAGCGGCTG
>NC_029785.2:38147070-38163486 GCF_000816755.2 Arachis ipaensis | reverse complement strand
GGCTCATCGCGTCCCTGGGGTATTGGGGAATTCAAATCCACGCGGGCATGCACAGCATGCGTCCACGCAGATGGAGGAATAGAGAGGGGGCACAGAAGCGCCAGATGTGCTTTCGCGTAGATGGGGGATGGAGGCATAGGCGCGGACGCGTACATTGCGCGTCCACGCGAGGTGAGTTGGGCTAAAGGCTTAATGCTGGCCCAGGTGCAGTACAACTCTCGGGTTGTTGCCCTGGAAACTGTTTTAGTGGATCGGCGCGCACGCGGCATGTGCGCGGGCGCGCATATTTGCAAAATATGGATATCGACGCGTATGCGCGCAGTGCGCGCATGCGTACAAGCGGTTATGCCATTAGCCCAGTGTTGGCGCGAGAGTGGCCCAACTCTTTGGAAAATGTATGGGCCTGTATCCGCGTATGGGCGCACATGCGCACAGCGTGCGTACGCGTCCTTGATCCTCCTTTTTTTTTTTTTTCAGAGAGAGCAAAAACAGCTCAAAATCCTCCTAACACTACCTACAGCTCAAAATTAACTCAAAATATGAAAAGACAAAAAAAAACTTTTTGTTTTTTTTTTTTTTGAGAATTTTCAAATATAAGTAAGGAATACTTGCCCCACAAGCAACCTACAACCAATTTATTGAAACAAGTAGATGGAAAGAAAACTACCTACAATGGTAACTCAATTCACTTATTAATAAAAAATGCGAGAGGGTGGAAAGAGTTTACCATGGTGGGGTGTTTCCCACCTAACACTTTTAGTTTAAGTCCTTAAGTTGGACATTTGGGAAGCTCCTTGTCATGGTGGCTTATGCTTATACTCATCCTTGAATCTCCAAGGATCTTTGCCCGTCAAATAATTGATAGAAGTTCTGGTGTACGAAAATCATAATTCACACTTTTCACATCTTCGCACAACTAACCAGCAAGTGCACTGGTCGTTCAAGTAATAAACCTTACGTGAGTAAGGGTCGATCCCACAGAGACTGTCGGCTTGAAGCAAGCTATGGTCATCTTGTAAATCTCAGTCAGGCGGATTCAAATGGTTATGGGGTTTTGATAATTAAAAGACAAATAAAACATAAAATAAAATAAAGTTACTTATGTAATTCATTGGTGGGAATTTCAGATAAGCGTCTGGAGATGCTTTTGTTGCTTCTGAACCTCTACTTTCCTGCTACCTTCTTCCAATCATGCGAGCTCCCTTCCATGGCAAGCTGTAAGATCCTCTCAGTGAAAATGGTCCTCTACGGTTTCTGCACGGCTAATCAACTGTCGGATTTCTCGTCTCAGATGAAAAATACTAGGTACAACTACCGCATGGCTAATCATCTGTCGGTTCCCACTAGCGTCGAAATAGAATCCATTGATGCTTTTGAACACTGTCACTGCACCCAACATTCACAGGTTTGAAGCTCGTCACAGTCATCCCTTCCCGGATCCTACTCGGAATACCACAGACAAGGTTTAGACTTTCTGGATCCCAAGAATGGCTGCCAATAATTCTAGCCTATACCACGAAGATACTAATCTCACAGACTCAGTCCGTGTATTAGATATCCAAGAGAATATACTCCAGCTGTCGTCCAATGACTACGTTGAACATCATGTAGACCGCTTTGTGGTTGTCAGGCACGCGGATCTTGGCTAAGCGAGTAACGAAGATTGGGTGATTGTCACGGGTCACCCCTTCATTCTGACTTAACTAAATTAAGTACAAGAGTATATCTTGGAGAAGAAGTAGGCGTGAATTGAAAGAAAAACAATAGTACTTGCATTAATTCATGAAGAACAGTAGAGCTCCACAACTTAATCTATGGGGTGTAGAAACTCCACCGTTTAAAATACATAAGTGAAAAAGGTCTAGGCATGGCCGTGAGGCCAGCCTCCAAACGTGTACAATAGCATAAGATGGTAAAGTCCTTTAATACAATAGTAAAAAGTGCTATTTATACTAAACTAGTAACCTAGGTTTACAGAAATTGAGTAACTAAGTGCAGATAGTACAGAAATCCTATTTCGGGGCCCACTTGGTGTGTGCTTGGGCTGAGCATTGAAGCTTTCATGTGCATAGGCTGTTCCTGGAGTTAAACGGCAGCTTTGTTGCTAGTTTGGGCGTTTAACTCCAATTCTGGTGCCAGTTTGGGCGTTTCACGCCAAGATGTTTTAGGCTGGCTTTGGACGCCAGTTCGGGCCATCAAATCTTGAGCAAAGTATGAAGTATTATATATTTCTAGAAAGCCCAGGTGTCTACTTTCCAACGCAATTGAGAGCGCGCCAATTGGGCTTTTGTAGCTCCAGAAAATCCACTTCGAGTGCAGAAGAGTCAGAATCCAACAGCATCTACAGTCCTTTTTCAGCCTCTGAATCAGATTTTTGCTCAGGTCCCTCAATTTCAGCCAGAAAATACCTGAAATTACAGAAAAGCACACAAACTCATAGTAAAGTCCATAAATGTAATTTTTTCATAAAAACTAATAAAAATATAATAAAAAGTAACTAAAACATACTAAAAACTATGTAAAAATAATGCCAAAAAGGGTATAAATTATCCGCTCATCACAACACCAAACTTAAATTATTGCTTGTCCCCAAGAAACTAAAAATAAAATAGGATAAAAAGAAGAGAAAATACAATTAATTTCAAAAATATCAATGAAGATTAGTTTTAATTAGATGAGCGGGACTTGTAGCCTTTTTGCTTCTGAACAGCTTTGGCATCTCATTTTATCCTTTGAAGTTCAGAATGATTGGCATCCATAGGAACTTAGAATTCAGATAGTGTTATTGATTCTCCTAGTTCAGTGTGTTGATTCTTGAACACAGCTACTTTATGAGTCTTGGCCGTGACCCTAAGCATTTTGTTTTCCAGTATTACCACCGGATACATAAATGCCACAGACCCATAACTGGGTGAACCTTTTTAGATTGTGACTTAGTTTTGCTAGAGTCCCCAGTTAGAGGTACCCAGAGCTCTTAAGCACACTCTTTTTGCTTTGGACCACGACTTTAACCGCTCAGTCTCAAGCTTTTCACTTGACACCTTCACGCCACAAGCACATGGTTAGGGACAGCTTGGTTTAGCCGGTTAGGCCAGGATTTTATTCCTTTGGGCCCTCCTATCCATTAATGCTCAAAGCCTTGGATCCTTTTTACCCTTGTATTTTAGTTTAAAGGGCTATTGGCTTTTTCTGCTTGCTTTTTCTTTTTCTTTCTCTTTTTTTTCTTTATTTTTATTTTTTTCGCCCCTTTTTTTTCATATTTTTTTCGCAAGTTTTTGCTTTTCACTGCTTTTTCTTGCTTCAAGAATCAATTTTATGATTTTTCAGATTATCAATAACATTTCTCCTTTTTCATTATTCTTTCAAGAGCCAACAATTTTAACATTTATAAACAACAATATAAAAAATATGCACTGTTCAAGCATTCATTTAGAAAACAAAAAGTATTGCCACCACATCAAAATAATTAAGCTAATTTCAAGATAGAATTCGAAATTCATGTACTTCTTTTTCTTTTTCAAAAAACATTTTTCATTTAAGAAATGTGATGGATTCATAGGACATTCATAGCTTTAAGACCTAGACACTAGACACTAATGATCATGTAATAACGACACAAACATAGACAAAACATAAAGCATAATTTTCAAAAAACAGAAAAAATAAGAACAAGGAAATTAAAGAACGGGTCCACCTTAGTGATGGCGGCTAGTTCTTCCTCTTGAAGATCTTATGGAGTGCTTGAGCTCCTCTATGTCTCTTCCTTGCCTTTGTTGCTCCTCCCTCATGGCTCTTTGGTCCTTTCTGATTTCATTGAGGATAATGGAGTGCTCTTGGTATTCCATCCTTAGTTGCCCCATGTTGGAATTCAATTCTCCTAAGGAGGTGTTGATTTGCTCCTAATAGTTTTGTGGAGGAAAGTGCATCCCTTGAGGTATCTCAGGGATTTCTTGATGAGGAATTTCCTCATGCTCTTGTTGAGGTCCATGAGTGGGCTCTCTTGTTTGCTCCATCCTCTTTTTAGTGATGGGCTTTTGAGATGAATCTCTCCATCTCCCATGACTTGGAGTTGGAAGCAACTGCCTTCCCTTTCCTCTTCCTAGAAGTTTTTTTGGCCTTAGGTGCCATTAGTGGTTATGGAAAAATAGAAAAGCAGAGCTTTTTCCACACCAAACTTAAAAGGTTTGTTCGTCCTCGAGCAAAAGAAGAAAGAAAGGAGTAGAAAAAGAAGAAATGGAGGAGATGGAGGGTAGTGTTAGTTTCGGCCAAGGGGGGAAAGAATTGTTTGTGATGTTTGAAAATGAAAGGAGTGAGGAGGGGTATTTATAGGGTAGGAGAAAGGGGGAATTCGGTCATGAAAGGGTGGGTTTGGGAGGGGAATGGTTTGAATTTGAATGGTGAGGTAGGTGGGGTTTATGATGGATGGATGTGAGTGATGAAGAGGATATGGGAAAGAGGGTAGGATTTGATAGGTGAAGGGTATTTGAGGAAGAGTTAATGATGGGATTGGTTAAGGGTATTTGGGGAAGAGTGTTATGGAAAGCTGTGAAGAGGAAAGAAGAAGAGGTGGGGTAGGTGAAGATTCTGTGGGGTCCACAGATCCTGAGGTGTCAAGGAATTCTGCTCCCTACACTAATCTGGCGTTCAAACACCCTCTGTGTGCCAATTCTGGCATTAAACGCTAGCTCTGCTACCTTTTCTGGCGTTAAACGCCAGTCTGGTGCCCCTTTCTGGCGTTTAACGCCAGCCAGACGCCAGACACCCCTTTCTGGCGTTAAACGCCCAGAGTGCTGTCCATTCTAGCGTTTAACACCCAGAATGCTGCCAGGCTGGGCGTTAAACGCCCATTCTGCTATCCTTACTGGCATTTACACGCTAGTAAGTCTGTCCTCCAGAGTGTGCTATTTTTGATGCTATTTTTCATTTTGCTTTAATTCTGCAGTTGTTTTTATGATTTCACATGATCATCAACCTAAGGAAAACATAAAATAACAATGGAAAATAAATAAATATAATTAAATAACATTGGGTTGCCTCCCAACAAGCGCTTCTTTAATGTCAATAGCTTGATAGTGAGCTCTTAGAAAGCTTCACAGAGACTCAGAGCTTAATGGTGGCATCCCAACACCAAACTTAGAAGTTGAGTGTGGGGGTTCTGTTTGACTCTGTATTGAGAGAAGCTTTTCATGCTTCCTCTCCATGGTTACAGAAGAAGATCCTTGAGCCTTAAACAGAAGGTAGTCCTCATTCAATTGAAGAATTAACTCTCCTCTGTCCTCATCAATCACAGCTCTTGCTGTGGCTAGGAAGGGTCTTCCAAGGATAATGGATTCATCCTCATCCTTCCCAATGTATAGGATTATGAAATTAGCAGGGATGTAAAAGCCTTCAACCTTCACTAAGACATCCTCTACAAGTCCATAAGCCTGTTTCCTTGAATTGTCTGCCATCTCTAATGAGATTCTTGCAGTTTATACCTCAAAGATCCCTAATTTCTCTATTACATAGAATGGCATGAGGTTTATACTTGAACCAAGGTCACACAGAGCCTTCTTAAAGGTCATGGTGCCTATGATGCAAGGTATTAAGAACTTTTCGGGATCCGGTTTCTTCTGAGGTAATTTCTGTTGAACCAAGGTATTTAGTTCATTGATGAGCAATGGAGGTTCATCCTCCCTAGTCTCATTACCAAATAACTTGGTATTCAGCTTCATGATTGCTCCTAGGTATTGAGCAACTTGCTCTTCAATAATATCTTCATCCTCTTCAGAGGAAGAATACTCATCAGAGCTCATGAATGGCAACAGTAAGTTCAGTGGAATCTCTATGGTCTCTATATGAGCCTCAGATTCCTTTGGTTCCTCAATAGGGAACTCCTTAGTGGCCAGTGGACGTCCATTGAGGTCTTCCTCAGTGGAAATCACTGCCTTTCCCTCCTCTACAGGTTCGGCCATGTTGGACATGTTGATGGCCTCGCACTCTCTTTTTGGATTCTCTTATGTATTGCTTGGGAGAGTACTAGGAGGGATTTCAGTAACTCTTTTACTTAGCTAACCCACTTGTGCCTCCAAATTTCTAATGGAGGACCTTGTTTCAGTCATGAAACTGTGAGTGGTCTTACTTAGATCAGAGATTATGGTTGTTAAGTGAGAGAGGCTCTACTTAGAATTCTCTATCTGTTGCTCAGTAGATGATGCAAAAAACTTGGTGTACGGAAATCGTGATTCACACTTTTCACATCTCCGCACAACTAACCAGCAAGTGCACTGGGTCATCCAAGTAATAAACCTTACGTGAGTAAGGGTCGATCCCACAGAGATTGTCGGCTTGAAGCAAGCTATGTTCATCTTGTAAATCTCAGTCAGGCGGATTCAAATGGTTATGGGGTTTTGATAATTAAAAGTCCAATAAAACCTAAAATAAAATAAAGTTACTTATGTAATTCATTGGTGGGAATTTCAGATAAGCGTCTGGAGATGCTTTGTTGCTTCTGAACCTCTGCTTTCCTGCTGCCTTCTTCCAATCATGCGTGCTCCCTTCCATGGCAAGCTGTAAGGTCCTCTCAGTGAAAATGGTCCTCTACGGTTTCTGCACGGCTAATCAACTATCGGATTTCTCGTCTCGGATGAAAAATACCAGGTACAGCTACCGCATGGCTAATCATCTGTCGGTTCTCGCTAGCGTCGGAATAGAATTCATTGATCCTTTTGTACACTGTCACTGTGCCCAACATTCGCAGGTTTGAAGCTCGTCACAGTCATCCCTTCCCAGATCCTACTCGGAATACCACAGACAAGGTTTAGACTTTTCGGATCCCAGGAATGGCTGCCAATAATTCTAACCTATACAAAGAAGATACTAATCTCATGGACTCGGTCCATGTATTAGATATCTAAGAGAATATACTCCGGCTGTCGTCCAATGACTACCTTGAACATCATGTAGACTGCTTTGTGGTTGTCAGGTGCGCAGATCTTGGCTATGCGAGTAACGAAGGTTGGGTGATTGTCATGGGTCACTCCTTCATTCTGACTTAACTGAATTAAGTACGAGAGTATATCTTGGAGAAGAAGTAGGCGTGAATTAAAAGAAAAACAATAGTACTTGCATTAATTCATGAAGAACAGTAGAGCTCCACATCTTAATCTATGGGGTGTAGAAACTCCATCGTTGAAAATACATAAGTGAAAAAGGTCTAGGCATGGCCGTGAGGCCAGCTTCCAAAGGTGTACAATAGCATAAGATGGTAAAGTCCTTTAATACAATAGTAAAAAGTGCTATTTATACTAAACTAGTAACCTAGGTTTACAGAAATTGAGTAACTAAGTGCAGATAGTGCAGAAATCGACTTCTGGGGCCTACTTGGTGTGTGCTTGGGCTGAGCATTGAAGCTTTCACGTGCATAGGCTGTTTCTGGAGTTAAACGCCAGCTTTAGTGCCAGTTTGGGCATTTAACTCCAATTTTGGTGCCACTTTGGGCGTTTTACGCCAAGATGTTTTAGGCTGGATTTGGATGCCAGTTTGGGCCATCAAATCTCAGAAAAAGTATAGACTATTATGTATTTCTAGAAAGCCCAGGTTGTCTACTTTCTAACGCAATTTAGAACGCGCCAATTGGGCTTCTGTAGCTCTATAAAATCCACTTTGAGTGCAGGAGAGTTAGAATCCAACAGCATTTGCAGTCCTTTTTCAGCCTCTTTATCAGATTTTTGCTCAGGTCCCTCAATTTCAGCCAGAAATTACCTAAAATTATAGAAAAGCTCACAAACTCATAGTAAAGTCCAAAAATGTAATTTTTGCATAAAAACTAATAAAAATATAATAAAAAGTAACTAAAACATACTAAAAACTATGTAAAAACAATGCCAAAAAGGGTATAAATTATCCGCTCATCAAGTTCCAACCATCTTCACCAAGTTTGGATGGAGTTCCACCCAAGATACGAGTTCCCATAGTTGGTCTTCATGCTTTGAATCGGGGTCCCATATCTTATTTTCACACCCGTCTTCTAGTTGATCTTCATAGACCCATGTGAAGTAGCATTCATCCAATCATGATCCCTATGCTTTGAAGCTTTGACCTCAATGAGCCTAATTCCCAACTTCCAACCACTACACAACTCTTTTTTACCCTTAGTCCCACAGAGAGCTCTAAGTTGTCCATCTGTTTCAATCAAGCCATATTCAAGTGAGAAAGTGAAGCTTAAGGGTAAGAGTTTTACCCACTTGAATGTTATGTTGGACGGCGGCTTAGGGAGGGAAACCTCCCCACACTTAGACAATGTAAGGTCGACTTCCTTATGCTCTTCTTTGGGTATTTCCACCTCTTGACAACTTCTTTCATCTTCTTCATGCTTGTTGACTTCTTTCAATTCCTCCTCCTCATCAATCAAGTCGAACTTGGGAGGTTGTGTGAAGTCTACTTCCATATCAGCTTCGCATTCGATGGGAGAGTCTTCAATGAGATCACCAACATCAATTGGTGTTGAGTTGCCTTGAATAGCTTCAATTTCATGCCCCATGGAAGAAGATTCAATTATTGATAAGAAATCATTGATGATTGAGTCCATCTCTCGATCAACCTTCTCATATTCTTCGATCTTTATATATTCCGGAGGTTGTTGAGACTTCCATGGTGGTTCCGCATCTCCTAGATCTTCAACCACTTCTTCCTTTTCTTCAATGACCCTAGGCGTCTTCAATTGCTCCAATACAAAGCTTGACTCTTCCTTCTTCTCCATCGGATTTTCCAACCTTTCTTTCATGCTTTGCTCATCTTTTGATTTCTCACATATGGCCATGGAGACAGCTTGAGTATTCAAACATTGGTAGGCTAAAGTATGCACTACCTTAGTCAAATTAGTCACAAACTCGAGAGTGTTCCTTTGCATATCCGCTTGGCCTTGAAGTAGCAAGGTAAGAGAGTCATCTATTGGGGCTTGGGGTGGATAGGAAGGTTCATTATTTTAGAAAAAGATCATAGGCTCCTCCAATTGTTCTAACACAAAGTGGCCTTCCTCTTCTTCAATGATCATAGGCTAAGGATTTCATCCATTGAGGATTGGAGTAGATAAGAGGGTTCAATGTCTTGGAGAAAGGGTTCATGATAGGAAGGCGGTTCTTCTTGGTAAGGATGTGGAGATGGTATGTATTGAGGTGGTTCTTGGTGGTAATCTTGACAGGGTTCTAGTGGTTCCAAAGGTTCTTGCTCTTAATAGTCACAATAATATAATATAGGTGATTGGTCATACAATGGATGTGGGTCACAAGAAGGTGCTTGGTAAACTTGGGCTTGTGAGCATGGTTGATAGTCATGTTGAGGATAAGGTTCATAAGCATATGGTGGTGGTACTTGATTATCACAAAAAGAGTCACCATAGCCATCAAATAGACATGTATTAGGATGGTGGTTATACCTATAAGTATCTGGAGGTTGTTGCCAATACGAGTGATCAATTCCTTGAGGCTCCTCCCATCTTGAAGTGTTCCATCCTTGGTACATGTTGTCATTAAAGTCCACATTTTCTACAACATGGTGAGAACCAAACTCATAGCCAAAATGAGAATTCATAGTGGAAAAACAAAATAAAACTAACAAAACTAGAAAACAAGCAAAAGACAAACCTATTCACAATATTCACATATATACAATAACCAATAACATAACACCATTACAAATCCCTGGCAACGGTGCCATTTTAATGATTGGATTTTTTGACGGTTTAGAATTCACAAATGAATTCTCGTTGCAAGTATAGTTTCTAAACCAAACAATAGTCCTTTCATACAAAAGATTGATTGTCACTAAAACAAAACCCTAAATTTATAAACTCAAGTATTGGAACCTCGGGTCGTTCTCCCTAGGAATTGCGATGAAGTGTCTTGTTATTGGTTATGAAGTATGTTTGGGGTTTTTGAGATTTTAGACAAGAAATATAAATGGCCAAGAAAATAAACTAACAACTAACGAAGCTCTTGGCAAGATATGAAAACTAGAAGTCCTATCCTAGTTATCCTCCTCAATTGTGACCACAAATTATCTATTGCTACCACTTAGTTAACCTCTAACCATGGAGAAAAGTCAAGTGGATGAATTAACTTGATTCCACAAGTCCTAGCCAACTCCCAAGGGAAAGACTAGCTTTAGTGGTATCCAAATCAATTAGCACCTTCTAATTATCGATCAACAAAGGGATTAGATAACTCAAGCATCACTAATTACTCTACCTAGGCCAAGAGGAATAAAATCTATGCTAAAATCCAACCAAGCATTTTATCAAACACTTGGAAGGCACAAAAGGAAAACATAGTAAATTGACAACAAAAATGAAATCTAACAACAATTATTGCAAGGAATTAATAACAACAATCAAAAGAAACACAATTATCATGAATTACCTCAAATTGAATTGAAAGAAAATAGAATGAACAAAAGTAGATCTACATCAAAGCATAGAAACAACATAAAGAAAATTACATCAAAAGAGTAGAAGAATGATGAATATAACAACAAAGAATTAAAGAGTAGAAGTAGAAGAAAGCATGAATTAAAACCTAGATCTAAGATTATTGACATAAACCTAATCCTAATCCTAATCCTAATCCTAATCCTAGAGAGAAGTAAGAGCTTCTCTCTCTAAAAACTAACTCAAACTAAGCCTAAAGTGTGTGTATGGATGTCATCATCCTTCCCCTTCATTCCTTGGTCTATTTAGCCTTTTCCCGCCAAAAACTCAGCTCCAAATGAGGTCAGAAACCCTCCAAAATCTCCAAGCATGAGTTCTTCCTTAAAAATCACGTGTGACCTTTGGCGCGTACGCGTACAGTTCGCGTACGCGTCCCTGGAGCATTTCGCAATCCGTGCATAGGCGCATAGTGCGCGTGCGCGCACATGGGCTTTTTTCAAATCCTTGGATTTTCATGATTTCTATTGTATGCTTTCCTTCCATTACTTTGATCCTTTCCTAGCCCTTTTCAATATGAAATCAGTAGCAAACACATCAAGGCATCTAGTGGAATCAAAGGAAGATAAAAAAATCATCAAATTAAAGGTCTAAAAAGCATGTTTTCACATCTAAGCACAAATAAGGAGACAATCACAAAATCATGCTATTTCATTGAATAAATGTGAGGAAAGGTTATCAAAATGCTCTAAATTCAACACAAGATAAACCCTAAAAAAGGGGTTTATCACACATCAATGATAGCATTGGCAGTGGCTAGGAAAGGTCTTCCAAGGATGACAGAGTCATCTTCATCCTCTCCTATATCCAAGACTATGAAGTTTGCAGGGATATAGTGGTTTTTAACTTTCACCAAGACATCCTCTAGTAAGCCATATGGCTTCTTCATTGTCTTGTCTGCCATCTCTAATGAGATGTTTGCAACTTGTACCTCAAGGATGCCTAGCTTCTTCATTACAGAGAGTGGCATGAGGTTTATACTTGACCCTAGGTCACACAGAGCCTTTTCAAAGGTCATGGTGCCTATGGTGCAAGGACTCAAAAAGCGTCCAGGATCTGGAAGCTTCTGAGGTAGCCTTTGCTGAACCAAAGCATGGGGTTTTTTGGTAAGCAGTGGAGGTTCTTCCTCCAATGGCCTTGTACCAAATAACTTGGCATTCAGCTTCATAAGAGCTCCTAGATATTGAGCAACTTGCTTTTCCCTAGTGTCTTCATTCTCATCCGAGGATGAGTAGTCATCAGAACTCATACACTGCAGAAGTGCATTCAAAGGAACCTCAATGGTCTTTATGGCTTCCTTTGGTTCTGGGATAGAGGGTTCTTGAGTGGGACTTAAGCACTCAAAGGGTGTGCTTTGACTGGCATTCAACGCCAGCTCTGATAGCTCTTTGGGCATTGAACGCCCTTGCTGTCCACCCTTACTGGCGTTAAACGCCAGTCCCTCTAGCATTTTGGGCGTTGAACGCCCAGCAGGGATATCCTTACTGGTGTTCAACGCCAGCTTCCTTGGGTGTGTGGGCGTTGAATGCCCAGTGAGGGGTTCCTTACTAGCGTTCAGCGCTAGAAAGCCTTCCGGGTTAGGCATTGAATGCCCAGTGAGGGGTCTTCACTAGCGTTCAGTGCCAGAAAGCCTGGGTGTGTTGGCGTTGAACGCTTGGTGAGGGGTTCCTCATTGGCGTTCAGCGCCAGAATGGCTGCATGGTTGGGCGTTGAACACCTAGTGAGGGGTTCTTCACTGGCGTTCTATGCCAGAAAGCCTGCCTGGTTGGGCGTTGAACACCCAGTGAAGGGTTCCTCACTGGCATTCAGCGTCCGAAAGCCTGGATATGTGGGAGTTGAACGCCCAGCTAGTGCTCCCTGGCTGACGTTCAATGCCAGCTCTACTGCTAGGATGGGCGTTGAACGCCTAGTGAGGAGTTCCTCACTGGCGTTCAGCGCCAGGCTTGCTGCCAGTTTGGGCGTTGAACGCCCAGTGATATGTCCTTCACTGGCATTCAACGCCACCCCATTCTCCTCTAATTCGGCCTTCACCTCCATTGTTATGGCCTTGCACTCTTCTTTAGGATTTACCTCAGTATTACTTGGAAGAGTTTCAGGAGGAGTCTCAGGGATCCTCTTGCTCAGTTGACCAACTTGCACCTCCAAGTTTCTAATGGAGGACCTTATTTCATTAATGAAACTATGAGTGGTCTTAGAAAGGCTGGAAACAAGAGTAACTAAGTCAGAAAGGCTCTACTTAGAGCTTTCCATATTCCCTTGAGAAGATGGGAATGATGGTCTGTTATTGAACCTATTCTGGTTCCTTCCACCTTGATTGTTGTTGAAACCTTGCTGAGGTTTCTGTTGATCTTTCCATGAAGGGTTGTAGGTGTTTCCAAAGGATTCTCCCATTTAATTCTCCTCCTCCATGGCAAGTTGTTCTGGATCATAAGCTTCTATGTCAGAAGAAGCTTCCTGAGCACTGCCAGCTGCAGTTTGCATTCTAGTAAGATGCTGGGAGATCATGTTGCTCTATTGGGTCAAGATCCTGTTCTGAGCCAATATGGCATTCAGAGTATCAACTTCATGAACTCCTTTCTTCTGAGAGATCCCATGGTTTACAGGATTCCTTTCAGAAGTGTACATGAACTAGTTATTTACAACCATTTCAATGAGTTTCCTTACTTCTGCAGGTGTTTTCTTTAAATGGAGTGATCCACCTGCAAAGCTGTCCAATGAGATTTTGGACATCTCAGACAGACCATCATAGAACACGCCTATGATAGACCACTCTGAGACCATCTCAGGAGGACATCTCCTGATTAATTGCTTGTATCTTTCCCAAGCTTCATAGAGGGATTCACCTTCTCTTTGTCTGAAGGTTTGAACTTCCACTCTAATTTTGCTCATACTTTGAGGGGGAAAGAATTTAGCCAGAAAAGCATTACCCAGATTTTCCCAAGAGTCAAGACTCTCTCTATGTTGGGAATTGGTGCATGAAATTGTGATCCCTGGGCGAAATTGTCACTCGAACAATCCCCGGCAATGGCTCCAAAAAATTGGTGCTCTAATCTTAATTCATAATTTGTCACAACTTCGATACAACTAACCAGCAAGTGCACTGGGTCGTCCAAGTAATAAAACCTTACGTGAGTAAGGGTCGATCCAACGGAGATTGTTGGTATGAAGCAAGCTATGGTCATCTTGTAAATCTCAATCAGGCGGATATCAAATAGTTATGGAGTTTTTGAAAATTAATAATAAATAAATAGAAAATAAAGATAGAAATACTTATGTAATTCATTGGTGAGAATTTCAGATAAGCGTATAGAGATGCTTTCGTTCCTCTGAATCTCTGCTTTCCCTCTGTCTTCATCCAATCAGTCCTACTCCTTTTTATGGCAAACTTTATGTAAGGGCATCACCGTTGTCAATGGCTACATCCTATCCTCTTGTGAAAAAGGTCCAAATGCTCTGTCACAGCACGGCTAATCATCTGAGGTTCTCGATCATACTGGAATAGGATTCACCCTCCTTTTGCGTCTGTCACTACGCCCAGCACTCGCGAGTTTGAAGTTCGTCACAGTCATTCAATCCCTGAATCCTACTCGGATTACCACAGACAAGGTTTAGACTTTCCGGACTCTCATGAATGCCGCCATCAATCTAGCTTATACCACGAAGATTCTGATTAAGAGATCCAAGAGATATTCATTCAATCTAAGGTGGAACGGAAGTGGTTGTCAGGCACGCATTCGTAAGGGAATGATGATGATTGTCACGTTTATCACATTCATATTAAAGTGAGAATGAATATCTTAGAAGCGGAATAAGTTGAGTTGAATAAAGAAACAGTAGTACTTTGCATTAATTCATAAGGAACAGCAGAGCTCCACACCTTAATCTATGGAGTGTAAAAACTCTACCGTTGAAAAATACATAAGTGAAAGGTTCAGGCATGGCCAAATGGCCAGCCCCCAAATGTGATCAATATGATCCAAAGATGAACTAAAATCATAAGATGTCTAAAAGACTAGTAAAAAGTTCTATTTATACTAAACTAGTTACTAGGGTTTACAGAAATAAGTAATTGATGCATAAATCTACTTTCGAGGCCCACTTGGTGTGTGCTTGGGCTGAGCTTGAAGTTTACACGTGCAGAGGCTTCTTCTGGAGTTGAACGCCAAGTTGTAACGTGTTTTTGGCGTTCAACTCTGGTTCGTGACGTGTTTCTGGCGTTTAACTCTAGATTGCAGCGTAGAACTGGCGTTCAACGCCCTTTTGCGTCATATAAACTCGGCCAAAGTATGGACTATTATATATTGCTGGAAAGCCCTAGATGTCTACTTTTCAACGCAATTAAAAGCGCGCCATTTTGAGTTCTGTAGCTCCAAAAAATCCACTTTGAGTGTAGGGAGGTCAGAATCCAACAGCATCAGCAGTCCTTCTTCAACCTCTGAATCTGATTTTTGCTCAAGTCCCTCAATTTCAGCCAGAAAATACCTGAAATCACAGAAAAACACACAAACTCATAGTAAAGTCCAGAAATGTGAATTTAACATAAAAACTGATAAAAACATCCCTAAAAGTAACTAGATCCTACTAAAAATATACTAAAAATAATGCCAAAAAGCGTATAAATTATCCACTCATCACAACACCAAACTTAAATTGTTGCTTGACCCCAAGCAACTGAAAATCAAATAGGATAAAAAGAAGAGAATATACTATAAATTGCAAACTATCAATGAAATATAGCTCCAATCAGATGAGCGGGACTTGTAGCTTTTTGCGTCTTGAATAGTTTTGGCATCTCACTTTATCCATTGAGGTTCAGAATGATTGGTATCTATAGGAACTCAGAGTTCAGATAGTGTTATTGATTCTCCTAGTTCAGTATGTTGATTCTTGACACAACTACTTTATGATTCTTGGCCGTGGCCCTAAGCACTTTGTTTTCCAGTATTACCACCGGATACATAAATGCCACAGACACATAATTGGGTGAACCTTTTCAGATTGTGACTCAGCTTTGCTAAAGCCCCCAATTAGAGGTGTCCAGGGTTCTTAAGCACACTCTTCTTTTGCTTTGGACCTTGACTTTAACCGCTCAGTCTCAAGTTTTCACTTGACACCTTCACGCCACAAGCACATGGTTAGGGACAGCTTGGTTTAGCCACTTTGGCTAGGATTTTATTCCTTTAGGCCCTCCTATCCACTGATGCTCAAAGCCTTGGGATCTTTTTTATTACCCTTGCCTTTTGGTTTTAAGGGTTATTGGCTTTTTGCTCTTGCCTCTTGGTTTTAAGAGCTTTGGCTTTTTCTGCTTGCTTTTTTTTCTTTTTCTTTGTCTAAGATAAGCACTTAACATAAAGAAAACAAAAAATAGAGAAAGTAAGAACAAGGAATGAGTCCACCTTAGTGATGGTGGCGTTTCCTTCTTGAGGAACCAATGATGTCCTTGAGCTCTTCTATGTCTCTTCCTTGTCTTTGTTGCTCCTCCCTCATTGATCTTTGATCTTCTCTAATTTCATGAAGGATAATGGAGTGCTCTTGATGTTCCACCTTTAATTGTCCCATGTTGGAACTTAATTCTCCTAGGGAGGTGTTGATTTGCTCCCAAAAATTCTGTGGAGGAAAGTGCATCCCTTGAGGTATCTCAGGGATTTCTTGATGGTGAGCTTCCTCATGCGTTTCTTGAGCTCCATGAGTGGGCTCTCTTGTTTGCTCCATCTTTTTCTTAGTGATGGGCTTCTCTTCCTCAATGGGAATGTCTCCTTCTATGTAAGCTCCAACTGAGTAACATAGATGGCAAATAAGATGAGGAAAAGCTAGCCTTCCAAGGGGGAGGGCTTTTCGGCTATTTTGTAGAGTTCAAGGGAGATGACTTCATGAACTTCTACTTCCTCACCAATCATGATGCTATGAATCATGATGGCCCGATCCACAGTAACTTCAGATCGGTTGCTAGTGGG
>NC_029785.2:38145532-38147052 GCF_000816755.2 Arachis ipaensis | reverse complement strand
CCGGTCTTACCGGTCTTAGGTGCCATCAATGGTAATGGAAAAACAAAAAGCTTATGCTTTTACCACACCAAACTTAGAATATTGCTCGCCCTCGAGCAAGAGAAGAAAGAATAGATGAAGAAGAAGAAGAAAATATGGAGGAGAGGAGGGAGAGGTGTATTCGGACAAGAAGGGGAAGAGAGGGTTATATTGTTTGAAAATGAGGAAGAATGGAGGGCTTTATATAGGGAGGGGATGGGGGTTAGTTTCGGCCATATAGGGTGGGTTTGGGTGGAAAATTGATTTTGAATTTTGAAGGTAGGTGGAGTTTATGAGGTAGGTTTATGGGGAAGAGTGGATGGATGTGAGTGGTGAAGTGGGGATAGGGAAGAGAGATTGAGGTGGTTGGTGAAGAGTTTTGGGGAAGAGTGTTTATTGGGAAGAGAGGATGAACATTGAGAAGAGGGAAGAGAGTGAGTGGTGGTAGGTGGGGATCCTGTGGGGTCCACAGATGCTGAGTTGATCCTGTGGGGTCCACAGATCCTGAGGTGTTAAGGATTTGCATCCCTGCACCAATTAGGCATGTAAAATGCCTTTGCATGCAATTCTGGTGTTTAAACACCGAATTGATGCTTGTTCTGGGCATTCAGCGCCCAGATGCAGCATATTTCTGGCGTTGAACGCCAGCCAGATGCTTGTTTCTGGCGTTCAGCGCCAGCTCTTCCTCAGTGTGCATTTCTGGCATCTGAACGCCAAGATGCTGCTTGTTTTTGGCGTTGAACGCAAGCCAGATGCTCCTTACTGGCGTTTAAATGCCAGTAAGATTCTCCTCCAGGGTGTGATTTTTCTTCTGCTGTTTTTGATTCTGTTTTTAATTTTTTGATTTATTTTGTGACTCTACATGATCATGAACCTAATAAAACAAGAAATAACAATAAAAATAAATTAAAATTAGATAAATAAAAATTGGGTTGCCTCCCAACAAGCGCTTCTTTAATGTCAATAGCTTGACAGTGGGCTCTCATGGAGCCTCACAGATGTTCAGAGCATTGTTGAGACTTCCCAACACCAAACTTAGAGTTTGGATATGGGAGTTCAACACCAAACTTAGAGTTTGGTTGTGGCCTCCCAACACCAAACTTAGAGTTTGACTGTGGGGGCTTTGATTAACTCTGCAGTGGGAGAAGCTTACTGTGCCTATTTTCCATGTTTACAGAAGGATAAACTTAAGTTGTAAACACAAGGGAGTCTTCATTTAATTGAAGGACTAGTTCACCTCTGTCGACATCAATCACAGCTCTTGCTGTGGCTAGGAAAGGTCTTTCAAGGATGATGGATTCATCCTCATCCTTCCCAATATCTAGGATTATGAAATCAGCAGGGATGTAAAGGCCTTCAACCTTTACTAACATGTCCTCTACTTGTCCATAAGCCTGTTTTCTGGAATTGTCTGCCATCTCTAATGAGATTTTAGCAGCTTGTACCTCAAAGATTCCCAATTTCTCCATTACAGAGAGTGGCATGAGGTTTATTCCTGATCC
>NC_029785.2:38107261-38144965 GCF_000816755.2 Arachis ipaensis | reverse complement strand
AGAACTCCCTTCTTCTGAGGCGTCCCATTACTCACAGGATTCCTCTCAGAAGTGTACATGAACTGGTTATTAGCAACCATATCAATGAGTTCTTGAGCTTCTGCAGGCATTTTCTTTAGGTGAATAGATCCACCTGCAGAAGTATCCAATGACATCTTAGCTAATTCAGACAGACCATCATAGAATATATCCAGGATGGTCCATTCTAAAAGTATGTCAAAAGGACACTTTTTGGTCAGTTGCTTGTATCTCTCCCAAGCTTCATAGAGGGATTCAGCTTCTTTCTGTCTAAAGGTTTGAACATCCACTCTAAGCTTACTCAGCTTTTGAGGAGGAAAGAACTTGGCTAAGAAAGCCGTGACCAGCTTATCCCAAGAGTTCAGGCTATCTTTAGGTTGAGAATTCAACCATATTCTAGCTCTGTCTCTTACCCCAAACGGGAAAAGCATGAGCCTGTAGACTTCAAGATCCACTCCATTAGTCTTAACAGTATCACAGATCTGCAAGAATTCAGTTAAGAACTGAAAAGGATCTTCAGATGGAAGTCCATGAAACTTGCAGTTTTGTTGCATCAGAGAAACTAATTGAGATTTCAGCTCAAAATTGTTTGCTCCAATGGTAGGGATGGAGATGCTTCTTCCATGTAAATTGGAATTAGGTGCAGTAAAGTCACCAAGCATCCTCCTTGCATTATTATTATTTTCGGCTGCCATCTCCTCTTCCTGTTCGAAAATTTCTGTAAGGTTATCTCTAGATTGTTGTATTTTAGCTTCTCTTAGTTTCCTCTTCAGAGTCCTTTCAGGTTCAGGGTCTGCTTCAACAAGAATGTTCTTGTCCGTGCTCCTGCTCATATGAAAAAGAGGGAACAGAAAAATAATAATAATAGGGATCCTTTTTACCCAGGTATAGAGGTTCCCCTCTGTGAGTAGAAGAAGAAAAGAATGTAATGTAAAGAAGGGAGAAGAGAAAATTTGAACACAGATGGCAGAGAGGTTCAAATTTGGGTGAGATGAAGTGTTAGTAGATGAATAAATAAATAGAAGGAGATGAGAGAGAAGGAGGATTTTTCGAAAATAAAATTTTGAAAAGGGGTTAGTGATTTTTGAAAATTAGGAATGAAATCAAATTAAAATTAAAAATTGAAACAATTAGTTAATTAAAAAGAATTTTTGAAAAAGAGGGAAGAGTAGTTAGGTGGTTTTGAAAAAGATAAGAAACAAACAAAAAGTCAATTAGTTAGTTGAAAAAGATTTGAAAATCAATTTTGAAAAGATAAGAAGATAAGAAGTTAGAAAAGATATTTTAAAATCAAAATTTTTTTTTTGAAAAAAGATATGTTTTAAAAAGATATGATTAAAAAGATATGAAAAAAAAGATAAGATAAAAAGATATTTTTGAAAAGATATGATTGAAATTAGTTTTGAAAAAGATTTGATTTTTAAATTCACAATTAATGACTTGATTCACAAGAAATCACAAGATATGATTCTAGAACTTAAAGTTTCAATCTTTCTTAACAAGTAAGTAACAAACTTGAAATTTTGGAATCAAAACATTAATTGATGATGTGATTTTCGAAAATATGATATAAAAATAAGAAAAAGATTTTTGATAAATATTTTTAAAATTTTCGAAAAATAAGAAAAATGAAAAAGATTTGATTTTTGAAAAAGATTTTGAAAAAGATAAGATTTTTAAATTGAAAATTTGATTTGACTCATAAGAAACAACTAAATTTTTAAAATTTTTTGAAAAAGTCAACTCAAATTTTCGAATTTTATGAGAGAAAAAAGGAAAGATATTTTTTTTATTTTTGAATTTTTAATGATGAAAGAGAAAAACAAAAAAAATGACTCACAACATGAAAATTATGAATCAAAACACATGATGCATGCAAGAATGCTATGAATGTCAAGATGAATACCAAGAACACTTTGAAGATCATGATGAACATCAAGAACTTATTTTTGAAAATTTTATATGCAAAGAAAACATGCAAGACACCAAACTTAGAAATCTTTCATGTTCAGACACTATGAATGCAAAAATGCACATGAAAAACAAGAAAAGACACAAAACAAGAAAATATCAAGATCAAACAAGAAGATTTACCAAGAACAACTTGAAGATCATGAAGAACACTATGAATGCATGAATTTTCGAAAAATGCAAAATGAATATGCAATTGACACCAAACTTACAATTTGACTCAAGACTCAAACAAGAAACATGAAATATTTTTTATTTTTATGATTTTCTAATTTTTTTGGTATTTTTTGAAAATTAATTTGAAAAAGAAAAATAAGGATTCCAAGATTTTTTATATGAATTCCAGGAATCTTGCATTCTTAGTCTAAAGCTTCAGTCCAGGAATTAGACATGGCTCACTAGCCAACCAAGCTTTCAATGAAAGCTCTAAAGAAGAAAATATTTTTGAAAAATTTTTTTTTAAAACTTTTTGAAAATAAAATTACCTAATCTGAGCAACAAGATGAACCGTCAGTTGTCCAAACTCAAAACAATCCCCGGCAACGGCGCCAAAAACTTGGTGCATGAAATTGTGATCCCTGGGTGAAATTGTCACTCGAACAATCCCCGGCAATGGCTCTAAAAAATTGGTGCTCTAATCTTAATTCATAATTTGTCACAACTTCGATACAACTAACCAGCAAGTGCATTGGGTCGTCCAAGTAATAAAACCTTACGTGAGTAAGGGTCGATCCCACGGAGATTGTTGGTATGAAGCAAGCTATGGTAATCTTGTAAATCTCAGTCAGGTAGATATCAAATAGTTATGGAGTTTTCGAAAATTAATAATAAATAAATAGAAAATAAAGATAGAAATACTTATGTAATTCATTGGTGAGAATTTCAGATAAGCGTATAGAGATGCTTTCGTTCCTCTGAATCTCTGTTTTTCCTCTGTCTTCATCCAATCAGTCCTACTCCTTTCCATGGCAAACTTTATGTAAGGGCATCACCGTTGTCAATGGCTACATCCCATCCTCTTGTGAAAAAGCTGCAAATGCTCTGTCACAGCACGGCTAATCATCTGAGGTTCTCGATCATACTGGAATAGGATTCACCCTCCTTTTGCATCTGTCACTACGCCCAGCACTCGCGAGTTTGAAGTTCGTCATAGTCATTCAATCCCTGAATCCTACTCGAAATACCACAGACAAGGTTTAGATTTTCCGGACTCTCATGAATGCCACCATCAATCTAGCTTATACCACGAAGATTCTGATTAAGAGATCCAAGAGATATTCATTCAATCTAAGGTGAAACGGAAGTGGTTGTCAGGCACGCGTTCGTAAGGGAATGATGATGATTGTCACGTTCATCACATTCATATTGAAGTACGAATGAATATCTTAGAAGCGGAATAAGTTGAATTGAATAAAGAAACAGTAGTACTTTGCATTATTTCATAAGGAACAGCAGAGCTCCACACCTTAATCTATGGAGTGTAGAAACTCTACCGTTGAAAAATACATAAGTGAAAGGCTCAGGCATGGCCGAATGGCCAGCCCCCAAACGTGATCAATATGATCCAAAGATGAACTAAAATCATAATACGTCTAAAAGACTAGTAAAAAGTTCCATTTATACTAAACTAGTTACTAGGGTTTACAGAAATAAGTAATTGATGCATAAATCCACTTCCGGGGTCCTACTTAGTGTGTGCTTGGGCTGAGCTTGAAGTTTACACGTGCAGAGGCTTCTTCTGGAGTTGAACGCCAAGTTGTAACGTGTTTTTGGCGTTCAACTCTGGTTCGTGACATGTTTCTGGCGTTTAACTCCAGACTACAGCGTAGAACTGGCGTTCAACGCTCTTTTGCGTTATCTAAACTCGGCCAAAGTATAGACTATTATATATTGCTGGAAAGCCCTGGATGTCTACTTTCCAACGCAATTGGAAGCGCGCCATTTTGAGTTCTGTAGCTCCAGAAAATCCACTTTGAGTGTAGGGAGGTCAGAATCCAACAGCATCAGCAGTCCTTCTTCAACCTCTGAATCTGATTTTTGCTCAAGTCCCTCAATTTCAGCCAGAAAATACCTAAAATCACAGAAAAACACACAAACTCATAGTAAAGTCCAGAAATGTGAATTTAACATAAAAACTAATAAAAACATCCCTAAAAGTAACTAGATCCTACTAAAAACATACTAAAAACAATGCCCAAAAGCGTATAAATTATCTGCTCATCAGGAATCCAACCATATATTAGCTCTGTCTCTTACAGCAAAGGGAAAGACCATAAGTTTGTAGACTTCAGGATCTACTCCATTAGTCTTTTGCAGTATCACAGATCTGTAAGAATTTAGCTAAGAACTTATGTGGA
This sequence comes from Arachis ipaensis, assembly GCF_000816755.2. Taxonomy (NCBI): domain Eukaryota; kingdom Viridiplantae; phylum Streptophyta; class Magnoliopsida; order Fabales; family Fabaceae; genus Arachis; species Arachis ipaensis. The sequence continues at coordinate 38,140,619 of NC_029785.2, read as the reverse complement.
TCTTCCAATGGAAGTCCATGGAATTTGTAGTTCTGCTGCAGAAGAGAGACTAACTGAGGCTTAAGCTCAAAATTGTTAGCTCCAATGGTAGGTACAGAGATGCTTCTGCCATAAAAGTCAGAGGTAGGTATGGTGAAGTCACCAAGAACCTTTCTGGGCTCCTCTTGAGGTTCAGCCGTGTCTTCTCTTTCTTCCTCAAAACTTTCTGAAAGGTCTCTTCTAGAGTGTTGTGCTTTAGCTTATTTTAAATGCCTCTTCAGAGTCTTCTCAGGTTCAGGATCAGGAATCAAGAGGGGCTCTTTATCCCTATTCCTGGTCATAAACAAGAAAGGAAAAAAAAGAAAAGAAGAAAGCTTTTTGTACCACTTGGACAAAAGAGTTTCCAGTGAGATATAAAGAAAGAAGAAGAAGATAGAAAAGTTAAGATGGAAGATGAGAGAGGGAGAGAATTCAAATAATAGAAGTGAATAGGAGAAGAAGTATAAATAGAAAAAATAAATAAGAATTAAAATATTTTGGTTTTTATTTTATTTATTTATTACTTTTTGAAAATTAAGGTTATTAATTTAAAAAAAATTAAAAATTAGTTAGTGATTTTTGAAAATAGAAGAGAGAGAAGAAGAGATAGTTTTCAAAAATTGAGAGAGAGAAGAGTTAGTTAGAAAGTTTTGAAAAAGAGGAGAGAGAAGATAAGATATTAATTAAGAAAAGATTTGAATTTAAAATAAGATAAGAGATAAGATAGAAAAAGATTTGAAATTGAAATTTGAAATTAGAAAAAGATAAGATAAGAAATTAAAAAGATTTGAAAAAGATTTGATTTTAAAAATTGAGATTAGAAAAGATAAGATAAGAAATTAAAAAATTTTGAAAAAGATTTTAAAAAGATAAGATTTTGAAATTTGATTTTGAAAAAGATATGATTTTTAAAATTTGAAATTTGAAATTTGAAATTTGGGTTTTTAAATTTTGAAATTTGAAAAAGATAAGATAAGATTTTTGAAAAAGATAAGATTTTTAATTTTGAAAAGATTTGATTTTTGAAATTTTGAAAACTAAGATAAGATAAGATAAAAATTTGAAATTGAAATCTGAATTTTTATGTTAAAAATTTCGAAAATTAAGTTGAAAAAAGGTTAGAAAAGATATTTTTTCATTTTTGAATTTAATGATGAAAGAGAAAAACAAGTAAAAGACACAAGACTTAAAATTTTTAGATCTAGCACCCCTAATCTTCGAAAATTTTGGAGGGAAACACAAAGGGATACCAAACTTAAAAATTTTAAGATCAAAATACAAAAAAGACTCAAGAACACTTTGAAGACTATCAAGAACACAAAGAACAAGACTCAAGAAATTCAAAGAACACAAAAACATATAAAGAATACCAAACTTAAAATTTTTAGAAAACCAAAAAAAAATTTCGAAAATTAAAAGAAAATAAACAAGAAGACACCAAACTTAAAGAATTGAAACAAGACTCAAACAAAAAGACACTAAATTTAAAAATTTTTAGAAAAAGGACTCAAGATTTTCGAAAATTGACTCAACAAGAACACAAACAAAGACTCGAATAGAGAAACTATTTTTGAAAAAAAATTTTGAAAGAAGAACTTATAGGGGACAAAAATTTTAACCAAGAACAAAATAAAAAGACTCAAACAGAAAGCTAAAGATGCTTGAAAATAAACTGTATGAAAAAGGTTTTTGAAAAAGTTTTAAAATTTTTGAAATTGATGGACAGAAAAAATGAAAGACTCAAACAAAATCAAAGATCAAACAAAGAAAAGAAAATAAAAATAAAAGACTCAACAAAATAAAATCTACATGATCTAGGGAGCAAGACAATCCGTCAGTTTGTCCAAACTCGAACAATCCCCGGCAACGGCGCCAAAAACTTGGTAGCACGAATCCCCACACTTTCGTACTATTGTACCAACAAGTGCACTGGGTCGTCCAAGTAATACCTAAGCAAGTCAGGGTCGATCCCACGAGGATTGTTGGCTTGGAGCAAGCTATGGTTATCTTCTAGGTCTTAGTCAGGCGAAATCAGAAAGTTGTTGATAGTTAAATATTGGTGAGAATATTATAATAGGGTGCTAATACTTTAAGGATATAGTTGAGGATTGGAGTTGCTTTGTCTTTCTTAATTAAATCTGGTATTACTATCTTCTTTGCTTGTGAGTGATCTCTTCAATAGCAGGCTGTAAGTGATTGGCACCTTTATTGAGAGATCGTCAATACTCCTCCGGATCTGAACCCAAGGGTTAGTGTGGATCCATCTCTGCTTGAGGGTGAAGCGCGTACAGTCCATTCTCCTTAATGATCCTACTCAAAACGTCACAGACAAGGTCGGATCTTCCGGATCAGAGAATGCTGCATCTTTGGTTTCTAGCCTCTACCAAAGAGACCCTAATCTCCCCGTAAATCAGCTGAACTGGTGTCTCAATAAGTTCCCAACGAAGTCGTGGATTAGCCGTCTGAGAGATGTATGATTCAAGCTGGTGGTGCGTGCTTTCCACTGAAGTATTCACACGAACCCAAGTAAATGCGGGTGTTTGTCAGGCACGTTCATCTTAATGTGATGAACAGAGCTGATTATCACTGATCATCCTATCCACCACGTTGAAGTACGAATATACATCTTTGAATTAATCAAACCCAGATCGAAGAAGAAACAGTAATACTTTTATTAATTCATAGGACTCAGCAGGGCTCCTCCCCTCAACCTAAGAGGTTTAGAAACTCATACTGAAGGTAAAATACAAAGTAAAATGTATATGATGGTCAAAGTAATCGAAAAAGCTCTGAATAACATAAATCTATTCCCTTAAATACTAAATAGATGACTAGTAAAGGTAAAATAGCCAATGTAGTGATAAAATTCACTTCTGGGCCCACTTAATGAGTGTTTGGGCTGAGCTTTGATGAGATCCACGTGCTATTAGGCTTCTAGGGCATTGAACGCTCGCTAAGGGGTTCTCTCTGGGTGTTTGGACGCTGGTCTCTATTCTTTGGACACTGGACGCCTGGAAGGGGGCAGGTAGTTGGCGTTGGACACCAGTTTTGGGCCTTCTAGTCCGAAGCAAAATATAGACTATTATATATTGCTGGAAGGCTCTGGAAGTCAACTTTCCACAGCCGTTGAGAATGCTCTATTTGGACTTCTGTAGCTCCAGAAAAGCTCTTCTGAATGCAAGTAGGTCAGATCCAGACAGCATCTGCAGTGCTTCCTCTGTCTCTGAATCAGATTTTTGTTCTAGCTCCTCAATTTTAGCCAGAAAATACGTGAAATTGTACAAAAATGAAAAAAATCATAGTAGAATCCAAAAATATGAATTTAACACTAAAACCTATAAAAACTCAATAAAAACTTAATAAAACATACTAAAAATTATATGAAAATGATGCCAAAAAGCGTATAAAATATCCGCTCATCACTTAGCACACAATAAAAAGTCAGTAGAGCTTTGTACGGACCCAATTCTCATACTTGAATAACTTGAGGCAAGTTTTTGGCAATCGTGTCCTTCAGAGAATTAAAATCAATAGGCTTTGTCATTCCTCCCACTAGACTCCTCTATAGCCAGTCCAAATTCTCTTTTGCCACAGCAACCTCGATCTTTTTTGTCCACCCGTTTCCATGTGGATCTTGTTTTTTCTCCTCCTTTCTGGCCTCTATTGTATTTGGGCATGCGTCAATACGAGCTTTTTTACATTGTGGCTGTTGAGTTATGTTGTTATGATTATTTTCTCCTCTCAAAGGCCTATTCATGTCGGCCGCACCCATCTTCCTTCTGTATTTTGCTTCTCCCATAAAAACCACATTTTCTCTCAACCTCATTCAATTCATTTTCATTATTGCCTTCAAGGCCCCCCTTTCGTAGTGTATCATATGAACGCAAAAATGTATATGTTATCACGTTTCTGTTTATGTAACAAATATATATCATTTATGCATCCCATCCAATTGAACAACTGAAACAGCTCCCTCTTTGAGATGTCTTCAGGAAGGTTATCCACAAAGATGGAAAAAGACTCATGCTCCAAATGTTGATACTCTTTTCGGTTCTTGATTCTCGGATCTTTGTCATGTTCCCTAGTTCTACCCCTCCCTGTGTTTCCCACCCACGCTCTCTCTCTCTTACTCTCTCTCCCATCACTCTCTTAAACAGTAAGTATATAAATACAAGAGGAAATATCTGTAACACCCTATTACGCTAAGCTTTATCCTATAATCGTAAAGTAGAGAAAATAAAGTATTACGACAGATTTAAAGCTCATAACATAATATATAATCAAGAAATATTAAAACTAGAAACCCGATAAAAGAACTAAAAGATCAAAAGAGTAACTTAGGATTACAAAATGCGAAGCGTTCACATGATAATTAAAGCGCGTTGGCACGAATAAAAGCAAAATACATAAAACCTTGTACAAGCTCCAAGATATACAAGGTAATAGATAAACAAGTTATATATATATATATATATATATATATATATATTATAGTCACTGTAGTCACTGCCTGCGGAGTTTAGGCCTACTAGTTTCAAAGATACAACAGAGTTTTTGATAATAAAATGGCTACATCCTGTCTCTCAAAGTTTTCAAAGTTAAAAGTCTTAAAGGTAACAATATACAAAAGTAAAACATCGAGCCATCCTCCGCTCTGTCACTGTCTGTGAAACTCACCGAGGTAGGTTGTGACATGCATCTAAAAAATAATAACAACATATGCTATGAGAACCTGGAGTTCTCAGTATGGTAACAGTGCCCAATAGATAAGATATAAGGTTCTGGAAAGCCAAAGGCAATCCTAGAACTTCAACAGCTAGAAAAAATCCAAACCTAGAGTTATACTAAACCATAAAACATTAAGGTATACTAGGCCTAACTAATTATGCTCATACATCTTTGGTTTTCACTCAACCTTTCTCTTTGCATCAAACCTCAAGTCTCTCTCAGCCTATTTCTTATTCGTTCTCTCATCCTGTCTCTTTTCAGTCTCAAATTCTCCCAATGTATCTCAGCATCCATAAGTACGGTCTCACAGTAGATCAGTAACAACAAATACAAGTAATGAAATTCAAACACATTCAATTACAGCAATTATGACAGATAATAGTTAAACAATAATAATCATATAGGCAAACCATATACAATAAACACACACTCAAATAATGTCACATAGATGCAAATGATGCATGCCTGCCCTATTGACCATGAGCTCACATGTAGGTTATGTTGCCATACTTGACTCGGATAAGTAGGATTTAACTACCGTCCTTACCCATAAGTTCAATAAACAAGCGAGATTACATCTCCATCTTTGCTCGGAACACGCAAATGGGATTAAACCACCATCTTTGCCTCCACAGTAAGCGAAATTTAACCACAATCCTTAATGGGTACCTCGAACAAGCGGGTGACGAACGGGTTTTCTATCGGTAAAGAATTTCACAATAAATCTTCGTTGCAAGTATAGTTTCTAAACCAACTAAAATCCTTTTGTACAAAAATTTGGTTGTCACAAGTAACAAACCCCTAATAAAATTGATAACCGAAGTATTTAAACCTCGGGTCGTCTCCTAAGGAATTACAGGGAAGTATAATTTATTATTGGTTATGGAAAGGTATCTTTTTGGGGTTTTTGAAATAGGAACAAGAAAAGGTAAATTGCAAGAATTAAAGTAATAACTAATAAAGCTCTTAGCAAGGTATGAGAATTGGAAATCCTGTCCTAGTTATCCTTATCAATTGTGATGAGAATTGTTCATTACTCCCACTTAGTTAACCCTTACTAAATAAAGGAAAGTCAAGTGGACTAATCAATTTGATTCCTCAAGTCCTAGTCAACTCCTAAGGAAAGACTAGCTTTAGAGGGATCCAAATCAACCAGCAAATTCCAATTACCAATCAACAAAGGAGTTTGATAACTCAAGTATCACCAATTACTCAACAAAAGCCAAAAGGAGAAAAATCTAAATATTGAAAGTATCAATCACATAAATTAAAGAAAGCAACCATAAATCTGAAATACCTCAAATTGCATTAAATAAAGAAATCAAATCTAACATGGAGTTCATAAACCAAATTGGAAAAATAAACAAACTAAAGTAATAGAATAAATAAAAGTAGAAAAGAAATTAAATTAAAGGAACATTGAACTTGGAATGGAGAAGAATAAGAAATCCTAATCCTAAAACCTAAGAGAGAGGAGAAAGCCTCTCTCTCTACTACATCTAAAACCTAAAATTATGTGAATGAATGAATTGATTCCCCCACTCTGTAGCCTCTAATCTGGATTTTCTGGGCCAAAAACTGGGTCAAAAAATAGCCCAGAAATCACCCCCAGTGATTTCTGACACGTCCAGCACGCGGCACTATCACGCGTACGCGTCGTCCACGCATACGCGTGGATTGAATTTTCTCCAGGTCATGCATATGCGTGATCCATGCGTGCGCATCGCTTAACAGCATGGCAACTATAACAAATTATATATCATTTCGAAGCCCTGGATGTTAGCTTTCCAACGCAACTAAAACCACCTCATTTGGACCTCTGTAGCTCAAGTTATGGTCAGTTAAGTACGAAGAGGTCAGGCTGGACAGCTTAGCAATTCCTTCAATTTCTTGTATTCCTTCTACTTTTGCATGCTTCCTTTCCATCCTCTAACCCATTCCTGCCCTATAAACCCTAAAATCACTTAACACACATATCAAGGCATCAAATGGTAATAAAGGATAATAAAAATTGACAGTTTAAAGGCCAAAGAAGCATGTTTTCAATCATAGCACAAAATTAGGAAGGAAAATGTAAACTCATGCAAATTATATGAATAAGTGAGTAGAGAGTTGATAAAAATCACTCAAATTATCACAAGATAAACTATAAAATAGTGGTTTATCAGCGGGATTACACCACCATCCTTGCTCGGGTTATATTCGCAACTCAATCTGCAAGCGGGATTAAACCACTATCCTTTCCAAACACAAAACAACATGCAAGCGGGATCACCCCTCCGTCCTTGCCATACAAATTAATCTGTAAGTGGAATCACACCTCCGTCCTTATTAAACAATTCATTAGTACCTGAGCGGGATAGAACCTCCATTCTCACTGTAGGCGGGATAAAACCACCATCCCTGCACAATGGTTTACGCACTGAGCAAGTGGGATTATATCACCATCTTTTCTAGGCCAAAAACCCTCATCATATTTACAATTACTACTATATACAGTCCATTCATTCTTGAGATATCATACTCATAATCATCGCTATGCACATTCCATTCAATCTTATGAAATCACTTTTCTAATTAACCGCCTATAGGCTAACATGCCAAACTTTTATAATTCTCAATTTCAATTTAAGCCCATTCCCTCCATACCACCATATCAATTCAATCTCACCATCAACCATATTTCACTTCATTCATGATCATAATCATAACTGTTCCATGGGTTACCTAAAACTTAAGGTCGATCTCGGATGAGATCTGTTGTGGTGGCTGGAGCAGTTGAGTCCGACTTGTTGAATCTGTTGGTGTTGCTGATCCTTGATCACCGGAGGGTGGTGGTACCTGCAAGAGACTCTGATGCTTAAGTTAGCACGTGCTTTAGGCAGGTTTTTATGTAGAATCAGAGTATGAGTTATACTTGGGTACTCCAGTGTATTTATAGTAGTGTGGAGTGACCTCCCTTTAAGATAAGTTAATTATCTTATCTTATCTTTTGTGGGTGGGTCCCCTTATCTTTGGCCAGCCGCTTTTAAGTGGGTTGTGATCTTTTGCTTTGGGCCTGCTTGGGCCCTTATAGCAATTTGGCTGAGCTCTTTAAGAAGAGGTCGGTGGCGATCCAACCTTAAGAGGTCGGTCGTTCTGGTCTTCAACCCGGGTCGCATAACTCGACCCATGGTATGAACAGTGCCCCTGCTCGAGTTTGATCTTTCCCTTGAGGTCGTGTCTTTAGACTTCGACCCCTTTGTGAAGTTGTGCTCGAGCATTCATCTTTGGTCAATTTCTTGTATAACTCCCGTTGGGATTGCCTTTGCTTGAATGCGAAGCGTTTCTTTCTTTAATTGAAGTGCGCGTTTGTGCTTTTCTTGGGAATGTGTGAGGGCTTTAAAAGCTCATTTAACTTCTTTTTGTCGTTTCCTCTTTTCCCTCTTCATATTTCATTTTGAAATTAAAGAAGAAGTTTTACTTTCAGTTTCAGTTTCTTTTTCCCCTTCCTTCTTCGCTCCTTTCTTGCTAACTCTTCTGATTTCACGCCCCCCAAGCCTTCTTGCTCAAAAGGCGCTTCGTTGGTGCGTGTTCGTCGTTGCTTTCATCTGAGCCGTTATCGTTCTTACTTCTTCTTCTCTGGAGGTTGGTATTTCTTTTTTATTCTTATGATTTGATAGTCACTTTTACTGTTATATGCTTGTAAAGTTTTGATTTTTATTGAGTTTGCCTTGAGAAGCTTGATTCTTTCCAGAAAAAGATTGTGTCTTTATTTTTTATCGACGTTGTGATTTTTCCTGCTGCTCCTATGTGCGCCTTGTTGCTATCAGTAGTTTTTTTTCTTTTTGTTGCTGAATGTATGAGGGAATGCTGGTACTTAGGTTGAGCTCTCTTGCATGTTTGAAAGGGTTACAGCTGGTTTAGGTTTCCAATTTTTGCGTCATCTCCTTTTCTGGGTTCTTATTTTGTTGTTGCCTCCAAAGGGTGCCCCTAGACTTTGTTGAATACTCCTTGTTTTTGTAGACCCTGGGGTGCCTTTTTTGTTGCCCCACCTCTATGTTGATTGGCTGTTCCTTCTTTTTTGATTTTGTCCGAGTTGTTTAGTAGTGACCCTTGTTATCTTCCTTTGCTATAGGTGTAGTTTGCCGTATGTCTTCCCGAAAAAATATTGTTGAGATGTCAACTAAGATCCCTGCTGGCATGGCCGATTGGTTGGACTCTATAGTCTTTATGTGTGTTACCGTGGCCGATCCAGAGTACTGTGAAAGGCTTAGGAGATTCCATAGGATCTGTAGCAATAGGGACGATGAAAAGAACTATGAGCTGCTGTCGCCCGATCCTGAGGAGAGGGTTAGTTTCCCATCTTTGACTCAGGGAGAATGCCCCTTCTTTTATGCTTATGACTATTTCTTTAGTCTGCTGAACATCACCATCCCTTCTACTGCCTTTGAGACCGACTTGTTATGGACTTGCAACGTGGCCCCTTCCCAGCTTCATCCGAACTCTTGGGCCTTCATTAAGATTTTTCAGCTTTTGTGCCAGGAGTTAGGTGTCTGACCTACTGTATCTCTTTTCCTTTATCTGTTTGTGTTAACCAAGCCTAGAGTATCCAAGAAGAAGGCTTCTTGGGTTTCATTCCGAGCTACTCAGAGGAAAAAAGTATTTTCTATGTATGATGAGTCTTTTCGGAATTTTAAGAACTATTACTTTAAGGTCCGAGCTGTAGAGAATTCCCGACCTTTCTTTTTAGATGAGAATGATGAGCTGACCTTCGCTTTGTGTTGGCAAAAAGATATTGTAGCTACTAAGTATTCTTGGGAGAGTCTGGATAAGGTTGAATAGGCCTTTGTGAGTGTTTTAGAGGAGAACTGGGGGGAGCCTCCTCATCTGGACACGAAAAGGTTTCTAGGAGATCCTTCCCTCCTCCGTGCCGAGCTAGGTAGTGTCCGACCTCTTTTTCTAATGGTTTTCTTCTGTTATTTGCTGATTTGTCCCTTACTTATTTGTAACTTTATTTTCCTGGTTCCTTTTTCAGAGATGGTGAAATCTACGGACTCCATGAAGGCCTTCTGTAGGGCTAAGAAGGCGACGGCTGCTCAAAACTTATCGGCAAAGGCTTCGGGGGAAGGGTCCTCTCAGGTGCCTCAGAAAGGGCCTACTTCTGATGCTTCTGGGCTGAGGAAGATCATTCTAATTCCTCAGGTCTGAACGATTCCTTCCAACCCTGTTCAGCCATCTTCTGGTGCTGCCACTGCTGCTGGTCCTCCCCCAAAACATCAAAAGACTGTTGGTTCTTATAATCTGAATGCCTAGGACTCTGATGGTATAGGTTTTGCTACCGAACTGATTGCTCCCCACGATAAGGTTGCTTTGGATGATGTGTCAATTCTTCATCATCTTAATTTTGTTGTGAGTAGTGGTATTCGAGTGGCCAATATTGGGGCGGCCCTTTCCCGAGTTATTAAGGAGTCCCCTGTTCATGCCACTAGGTCTTTTATGGAGGAAGCCAAGGCTGAGTTTGATAGGGTTAAGGGTTTGAAGGAAGAGCTGGATGCTAAGGTTGTTAAGTTGGAGTTAGATGTGGAGAAGGAAAAATCTCGAGCTACCGCTGCCGAGGCAACTGCAAACTTGACTGAGGAAACGACAAAAAAATACAAGGAGAGCTACACCTGCACATATGGCGAGCTGCTGGAGACCAGGGAAAGGCTTCAGTCTGCCCATGCTAATTATGCCGAGCTTCAGGGTCACATGGTGGACAGTGTGACTGATGCATATGAGAACTTGAAGGCCCAAGTCCGAGTTCTTGCCCCTGAGTTTGACCTGACTCTATTTAGTCTGGATAATATGGTAGAGGACGGCAAGATACTGCCTGCCCCTGACGATGAAGATGAGTGTCCTCCTCCTGCGCCGCCAGCCAAAGCTTCTGCAGCTTCAGCCTCTTCAACTACTTCAGCCGAGGTGGCTCCCCCTGGGTTCGATCCTGATGTGGAGATACTGAATGGCCCAGATGGGGTTGTCAATGCCACCCCTCTTGCAACCAGTCCTCCCTCTCCTAAGGACGCTACTACTAGGGAGAATTTGAATTCCTTATGACTTTTGTGTATTGTTATAGTCTGGCTTGTGGACTTTAGACTTGTTTTTTGTAAATCTCTTTGTGGTTGACTTCTTTGACACTTGGTTGCTTCTTAGCAACTTTATTTTGCCAAACAAAACACTTTAAACTATGAGGCTGCCCTTTTGGGTTGCCTTTTGAGTCTTTAATGCTTTATTATGATAGATATACTTTTGCTGATATGTTAATCATACCTTTGCAACTTTTGTGGAATTTTACAAAGGTTTGGTACCTTTCCTGTCTGACCTCTTTTGCAGTGTGGGTTTTTGGCCTTTTTGGATCATGCCTTGCTTTTTGCTTGAGGTGATCCTTTGGTGTCTGGGCTAACTTTTTCGATAACTTTTTAGTGTTCTCATAGAACCTTTTTAGTTTTCGACTTCTTTGAAGCCCTGCTTCGAGATTGTTCCTTTGATTGAGCGGAGCTATTCCCTTTTTGTTAAGCATGTTTGAGCCTTAAGTTATTTCTAACCTTTTTGGATTTTTATTACTTTCTCGGGGTCGTGCTTGCTTTGCTAGGTCGCGCCTTGAGTTGATGTTGACGTGAGCTTTTTAGTCATGTTCCAACAACTTTTTAGGTAGTGTTCCAAGGGAAACCTTTTCTTTATAGTTTGCTTGGATGACTTTTTAGCTCTATTTTGACTTGTGCCTTCACTTTTTAAGTAATGTCTTTTTCGCAAGACTTGAACCTTTTAGCGAAGCACTTTTGACCTTTTGGAGGTGTCTTCGTCCCTTTTTAGTGATCCTTTCATTGGTCCGACTTCTCTGTCGGGCCTTGTTTCGAGGGTTACCTGAAACTGTAGGTCGATCTCGGATGAGATCTTCTATACTGGTCAGAGATGACATGTCCGGTTGGTGGATGGTGGCCAGAGCGGTCGTGTCCAACTTGTTGGAGTGCTGCGCTGCTGATCCGTTGTCACCGGAGGATGGTGGTACCTGCAGGGGACTCCGATGCTTAAGTTAGCAAGGGTATTAAGCAGGTTTTTTTTGTAGAATCAACAGTATGAGTTATATCTGGGTGCTCCAGTGTATTTATAGTAGTGTGGAGTGAACTTTTTAGATAAGATAAGTTAGTTATCTTATCTTATCTTATCTTTGGGCAAGGTAAGTGGTGCACGAAATTGTGATCTCAGGAAACGGCGCCAAAAACTCTGTACGCACGTCTTAATAAATCATTTTTCATTCACAACCTCGATACAACTAACTAGCAAGTGCACTAGGTCGTCCAAGTAATAAACCTTACGTGAGTAAGGGTCGATCCCACGGAGATTGTTGGTATGAAGCAAGCTATGGTCATCTTGTAGATCTCAGTCAGGCGGATATCAAATAGTCATGGAGTTTTCGAAAATAATAATAAATAAACAGAGAATAAAGATAGAAATACTTATGTATATCATTGGTGAGAATTTAAGATAAACGTATAGAGATCCTTCCGTCCCTCTGAACATCTGCTTTCCTGCTGTCTTCATCCAATCAGTCCTACTCCTTTCTATGGCTGGCTTTATGTAAGGACATCACCATTGTCAATGGCTACTTTTCATCCTCTCTGTGAAAATGGTCCGATGCGCTGTCACTGCATGGCTAATCATCTGGACGCATCACCGTGGTCAATGGTTGTATCTTATCCTCTTGTGAAAATGGTCCAAATGCTCTGTCACAGCACGGCTAATCATCTGAGGTTCTCGATCATACTGGAATAGGATTCACCCTCCTTTTGCGTTTGTCACTACCCCCAGCACTCGCGAGTTTGAAGTTCGTCACAGTCATTCAATCCCAGAATCCTACTCGGAATACCACAGACAAGGTTTAGACTTTCCGGATTATCATGAATGCCGCCATCAATCTAGCTTATACCACGAAGATTCTGATTAAGAGATCCAAGAGATAATCATTCAATCTAAGGTGGAACGGAAGTGGATGTCAGGCACGCGTTCGTGGGGGAATGATGATAATTGTCACGTTCATCACATTCATGTTGAAGTGCGAATGAATATCTTAGAAGCGGAACAAGTTGAATTGAATAGAAAAACAGTAGTACTTTGTATTAATTCATGAGGAACAGTAGAGCTCCACACCTTAATCTATGGAGTGTAGAAACTCTACCGTTAAAAATACATAAGTGATGAAGGTCCAAGCATGGCCGAATGGCCAGCCCCCAAACGTGATCATAGGATCAAAAATACAATCCAGGATGTCTAATTCAATAGTAAAAAGTTCTATTTATAATAAACTAGCTACTTGGGTTTACAGAAGTAAGTAATTGATGCATAAATCCACTTCCGGAGCCCACTTGGTGTGTGCTTGGGGTGAGCTTTAGCTTTCCACGTGCAGAGGCTTCTTTTGGAGTTGAACGCCAGGTTGTAACGTGTTTCTGGCGTTCAACTCTGGTTTGTGACGTGTTTCTGGCGTTTAACTCCAGACAGCAGCATAGAACTGGCGTTCAACGCCCTTTTGCATCGTCTAAACTCGGCCAAAGTATGGACTATTATATATTGCTGGAAAGCCTCGGATGTCTACCTTCCAACGCAATTGGAATCGCGCCATTTTGAGTTCTGTAGCTCAACAAAATCTACTTTGAGTGCAGGGAGGTCAGAATCCAACAGCATCAGGAGTCCTTCTTCAACCTCTGAATCTGATTTTTGCTCAAGTCCCTCAGTCCATGAGGACTTGGTCCAACCTTTGATCAAAGTTGACTCTTCTTGTGTAGGGGCGTGCGTTCTCTTCCATCATTGGCAAGTTGAACGCCAACCTTACATTTTCCGGACTAAAATCTAAGTAATTCCCCTAAACCATGGTGAGATAATTCTTTGGGTTCGGGTTCTTACTTTGATCATGTTTCCTTGTGATCCATGCATTAGCATAGAACTCTTGAACCATTAGAATCCCGACTTGTTGGATGGGGTTTGTTAGAACTTCCCAACCTCTTCTATGGATCTCATGTCGGATCTTCGGATACTCATTTCTCTTGAGTTAGGCATGTAAAATGCCTTTGCATGCAATTCTGGCGTTTAAACGCCGAATTGATGCTTGTTCTGGGCGTTCAACGCCCAGATGCAGCATATTTCTGGCATTGAACGCCAGCCAGATGCTTGTTTCTGGCGTTCAGCGCCAGCTCTTCTTAACTGTGCATTTCTGGCGTCTGAACGCCATGAAGCTGCTTGTTTCTGGCGTTCAACGCCAGAAACATGCTCTGTTCTGGCGTTGAACGCCAGACAGATGCTCCTTACTAGCGTTTAAACGCCAGTGAGATCCTCCTCCAGGGTGTGATTTTTCTTCTGCTGTTTTTGATTCCGTTTTCAATTTTTATATTTATTTTGTGACTCCACATGATCATGAACCTAATAAAACATGAAAAACAATGAAAATAAAAATTAGATAAATAAAAATTGGGTTGCCTCCCAACAAGCGCTTCTTTAATGTCAATAGCTTGACAGTGGGCTCTCATGGAGCCTCACAGATGTTCAGAGCATTGTTGAGACTTCCCAACACCAAACTTGGAGTTTGGATATGGGAGTTCAACACCAAACTTAGAGTTTGGTTGTGGCCTCCCAACACCAAACTTAGAGTTTGACTGTAGGGGCTCTGGTTGACTCTGTTTTGAGAAAAGCTTACTGTGCCTCTTTTCCATGTTTACAGAAGGATGTCCTTGAGTTTTAAACTCAAGGGAGTTCTTATTCAATTGAAGGACTAGTTCACCTCTGTCAACATCAATCACAGCTCTTGCTGTGGCTAGGAAGGGTCTTCCAAGGATGATGGATTCATCCTCATCCTTCTCAGTATCTAGGATTATGAAATTAGCAGGAATGTAAAGGCCTTCAACCTTTATTAACATGTCCTCTACTTGTCCATAAGCCTATTTTCTGGAATTGTCTTCCATCTCTAATGAGATTCTAGCAGCTTGCACCTCAAAGATTCCCAGTTTCTCCATTACAGAGAGTGGCATGAGGTTTATTCCTAACCCAAGGTCATATATAGAGCCTTCTCAAAGGTCATGGTGCCTATGGTGCAAGGTATTAGGAACTTTCCAGGATCCTGCTTCTTCTGAGGCAAACTCAGTTGATCCAATGCATTTAGTTCATTGGTGAACAGGGGAGGTTCATCTCCCCAAGTCTCATTACCAAATAAATTGGCATTCAGCTTCATGATTGCACCAAGGAACTTGGCAACTTTCTCTTCAGTAACATCCTCATTCTCTTCAGAAGAAGAATACTCATCATAGCTCATGAAGGGCGTAAGGAGGTTCAATGAAATCTCTATGGTCTCTAGATGAGCCCCAGAGTCCTTTGGTTCCTCAGAGGGAAACTCTTTATTGATCACTGGACGTCCCAGGAGGTCTTCCTCCTTGGGATTCACGTCCTTCTCCTCTCTTGTGGGTTCGGCCATGATGGTCAATTCAATGGCCTTGCACTCTCCTTTTGGATTCTCCTCTGTATTGCTTGGGAGAGTACTAGGAGGGGTTTGAGTGATTCTTTTACTCAGCTAGCCCACTTGTGCTTCCAAATTTCTAATGGAGGACCTTGTTTCATTCATAAAACTCACAGTGGCCTTAGATAGATCAGAGACTAAGTTTGCTAAATTAGAGGTATTTTGTTCAGAGTTCTCTATCTGTTGCTGAGTGGATGATGGAAAAGGCTTGCTATTGCTAAACCTGTTTCTTCCACCATTATTAAAGCCTTGTTGAGCCTTTTGTTGATCCTTCCATGAGAGATTTGGGTGATTTCTCCATGAGGGATTATAGGTGTCTCCATATGGTTCACCCATGTAATTCACCTCTGCTATTGCAGGGTTTTCAGGATCATAAGCTTCTTCTTCAGAAGATGCCTCTTGAGTACTATTGGATGCAGCTTGCATTCCATTCAGACTCTGAGAAATCATATTGACTTGCTGAGTCAATATTTTATTTTGGGCCAATATGGCATTCAATGTATCAATTTCAAGAACTCCCTTCTTCTGAGGCGTCCTATTACTCACAGGATTCCTCTCAGAAGTGTACATGAACTGGTTATTAGCAACCATGTCAATGAGTTCTTGAGCTTCTGCAGGCGTTTTCTTTAGGTGAATGGATCCACCTGCAGAAGTATCCAATGACATCTTAGCTAATTCAGACAGACCATCATAGAATATATCCAGGATGGTCCATTCTGAAAGCATGTCAGAAGGACACTTTTTGGTCAGTTGCTTGTATCTTTCGCAAGCTTTATAGAGGGATTCACCTTCCTTCTGTCTGAAGGTTTGAACATCCACTCTAAACTTACTCAGCTTTTGAGGAGGAAAGAACTTGGCTAAGAAAGCCGTGACCAGCTTATCCCAAGAGTTCAGGCTATCTTTGGGTTGAGAGTCCAACCACACTCTGGCTCTGTCTCTTACAGCAAACGGGAAAAGCATGAGCTTGTAGACTTCAGGATCTACTCCATTAGTCTTAACAGTATCACAGATCTGCAAGAATTCAGTTAAGAACTGAAAAGGATCTTCAGATGGAAGTCCATAAAACTTGCAGTTTTGTTGCATCAGAGAAACTAGTTGAGGCTCAAGCTTAAAATTGTTTGCTCCAATGGTAGGGATGGAGATGCTTCTTCCATGTAAATTAGAATTAGGTGCAGTAAAGTCACCAAGCATTCTCCTTGTATTATTATTATTTTCGGCCGCCATCTCCTCTTCTTGTTTGAAAATTTCTGAAAGGTGCTTGCTGGATTGTTGTAATTTAGCTTCTCTTAGTTTCCTCTTTAGAGTCCTTTCAGGTTCTGGATCTGCTTCAACAAGAATATTCTTGTCCTTGCTCTTGCTCATATGAAAAAGAGGGAACAGAAAAATAATAATAATATGGATCCATTTTACCCAGGTATAGAGGTTCCCCTGTGTGAGTAGAAGAAGAAAAGAATGTAATGTAAAGAAGGGAAGAAGAAAAACTCGAACACAGAGAGGGAGGTAGTGTTCGAATTTTTGGATGGGAGAGAAGTGTTAGTAGATGAATAAATAAATAGAAGGAGATGAGAGAGAAGGGTTTTCGAAAATTATTTTTGAAAAATGGTTAGTGATTTTCGAAAATTAGGAATGAAATCAAGTTAAAAATAAAAATTGAAACAATTAGTTAATTAAAAAGAATTTTTGAAAAAGAGGGAGATATTTTCGAAAATTAGAGAGAGAGAGTTAGTTAGGTAGTTTTGAAAAAGATAAGAAACAAACAAAAATTTAGTTAGTTAGTTGAAACAAATTTTGAAAATCAATTTTTGAAAAGATAAGAAGATAAGAAGTTAGAAAAAGATATTTTTGAAAAGATATGATTGAAATTAGTTTTGAAAAAGATTTGATTTTTAAAATCACAATTAATGACTTGATTCACAAGAAATCACAAGATATGATTCTAGAACTTAAAGTTTGAATCTTTCTTAACAAGCAAGTAACAAGCTTGAAATTTTTGAATCAAAACATTAATTGATGATGTTATTTTTGAAAATTAGGAGATAAAGATAAGAAAAAGATTTTTGAAAAATATTTTAAAAATTTTCGAAAATAAATAAGAAAAGTGAAAAAGATATGATTTTTGAAAAAGATTTTGAAAAAGATAAAATTTGAAAATTTGATTTGACTCATAAAAAACAACTGGATTTTAAAAATTTTTGAAAAAGTCAACTCAAATTTTCGAATTTTATGAGAGGAAAAAGGGAAAGATATTTTTTTAATTTTTTGAATTTTTATGATGAGAGAGAAAAACATGAAAAATGATGCAATGCATGAAAATTTTGGATCAAAGCATGTGATGAATGTAAGAACACTATGAATGTCAAGATGAACACCAAGAACACTTTGAAGATCAAGATGAACATCAAGACTTATTTTTTTGAAAATTTTATAGGCAAAGAAAACATGCAAGACACCAAACTTAGAAATCTTTCATGTTCAGACACTATGAATGCAAAAATGCACATGTAAAACAAGAAAAGACACAAAACAAGAAAACATCAAGATCAAACAAGAAGACTTACCAAGAACAACTTGAAGATCATGAAGAACACTATGAATGCATGAAATTTCGAAAAATGCAAGATGAACATGCAATTGACACCAAACTTAAAATCTGACTCAAGACTCAAACAAGAAACACAAAATATTTTTTTGATTTTTATGATTTTTTAAATTTTTTTTGTATTTTTCGAAAATTAATTTGAAAAAGGAAAATAAGGATTCCAAAATTTTTAATATGAATTCCAGGAATCTTGTACTCTTAGTCTAAAGCTCCAATCTGAGGGTTAAACATGGCTTAATAGCCAGTCAAGTTTTAGCATGTAAGTCTTTTGGATCTGGAACAGCAGCAGGTGGATTAGCAACAACTAGCTTGCTCTTGATAATGATGGGTTGGAAGCCCTAGTCTAAATTAATTTAGACATGGCTTTACAGCCAGTCAGGCTTCAACATGCTTCATGAAATACTAGAATTCATTCTTAAAAATTTTGAAGAACATAATAAAGATTTTTGAAAAGAATTTTTTTATTTTTTTTTCGAAAACAAAGGAGAAAAATTTTTGAAAGATTTTTTTTTTTGAAAAATTTTTGAAAACTTTTTGAAAATAAAATAAGAAGAAAATTACCCAATCTGAGCAACACGATGAACCGTCAGTTGTCCAAACTCAAACAATCCCCGGCAACGGCGCCAAAAACTTGGTGCACGAAATTGTGATCTCAGGCAACGGCGCCAAAAACTCTGTACGCACGTCTTAATAAATCTTTTTTCATTCACAACTTCGATACAACTAACCAGCAAGTGCACTGGGTCATCCAAGTAATAAACCTTACGTGAGTAAGGGTCTATCCCACGAAGATTGTTGGTATGAAGCAAGCTATGGTCATCTTGTAGATCTCAGTCAGGCGGATATCAAATAGTCATGGAGTTTTCGAAAATAATAATAAATAAACAGAGAATAAAGATAGAAATACTTATGTATATCATTGGTGAGAATTTCAGATAAACGTATAGAGATGCTTTCGTCCCTCTGAACTTCTGCTTTCCAACTGTCTTCATCCAATTAGTCCTACTCCTTTCTATGGCTGGCTTTATGTAAGGGCATCACCATTGTCAATGGCTACTTTTCATCCTCTCTGTGAAAATGGTCCGATGCGCTGTCACTGCATGGCTAATCATCTGGAGGCATCACCGTGATCAATGGCTGCATCCTATGCTCTTGTGAAAATGGTCCAAATGCTCTGTCACAGCACGGCTAATCATCTGAGGTTCTCGATCATACTGGAATAGGATTCACCCTCCTTTTGCGTCTGTCACTACGCCCAGCACTCGCGAGTTTGAAGTTCGTCACAGTCATTCAATCCCAGAGTCCTACTCGGAATACCACAGACAAGGTTTAGACTTTCCGGACTCTCATGAATGCCGCCATCAATCTAGCTTATACCACGAAGATTCTGATTAAGAGATCCAAGAGATACTCATTCAATCTAAGGTGGAACGGAAGTGGTTGTCAGGCACGCGTTCTTGGGGGAATGATGATGATTGTCACGTTCATCACATTCATGTTGAAGTGCGAATGAATATCTTAGAAGCGGAACAAGTTGAATTTAATAGAAAAACAGTAGTACTTTGTATTAATTCATGAGGAACAGCAGAGCTCCACACCTTAATCTATGGAGTGTAGAAACTCTACCGTTAAAAATACATAAGTGATGAAGGTCCAGGCATGGCCGAATGGCCAGCCCCCAAACGTGATCACAGGATCAAAAATACAATCCAGGATGTCTAATTCAATAGTAAAAAGTTCTATTTATAATAAACTAGCTACTAGGGTTTACAGAAGTAAGTAATTGATGCATAAATCCACTTTCGGGGCCCATTTGGTGTGTGCTTGGGCTGAGCTTTAGCTTTCCACGTGCAGAGGCTTCTTTTGGAGTTGAACGCCAGGTTGTAACGTGTTTCTGGCGTTCAACTCTGGTTTGTGACGTGTGTCTGGCGTTTAACTCTAGACAGCAGCATAGAACTGGCGTTCAACGCCCTTTTGCATCGCCTAAACTCGGCCAAAGTATGGACTATTATATATTGTTGGAAAGCCCTGGATGTCTACCTTCAAACGCAATTGGAAGCGTGCTGTTTTGAGTTCTGTAGCTCCAAAAAATCTACTTTGAGTGCAGGGAGGTCAGAATCCAACAGCATCAGCAGTCCTTCTTCAACCTCTGAATCTGATTTTTGCTCAAGTCCCTCAATTTCAGCCAGAAAATACCTGAAATCACAGAAAAATACGCAAACTCATAGTAAAGTTCAGAAATGTAAATTTAACATAAAAACTAATAAAAACATCCCTAAAAGTAACTAGATTCTACTAAAAATATACTAAAAACAATGCCAAAAAGCATATAAATTATCCGCTCATCAGTAAGCTTATCTTCAAGGGAACCGCCCTTCTCTCTGTAGGCTTGGGCTGCCTTAGGATTTGGGTCGTGTTCCTTAATTTTTGGCCCTTCTTTGGGCTTTCCTGTCGATTTGGCCGAGCTCTTTGAGAAGAGGTCGGATAGTCTGACCTAAAGAGGTCGGTCGCCTTGTTACTGAACATCCCGGGTCGGATAGCTAGATCCAGGGTATGAACAGTGCCCCTGCTCGAGTTTGGTCTTTCTTTTTGAGGTCAAGTCCTAGTTCTTAGGACTTCAATCCTTCTTTGGTGAAGCCGAACTTGAGCAACTTGTCAATTTCATCTTTGTAGCGTTCTCCTTTTTGAATATGAAACGTTTTCTTTTGCTTCTTAAAAGCGCATGCTTTTGCATTAGCGCTTTTAGCCTTGGGAATATGCAAGGATTTTAATATCCTCATTAATTGGTTTTTAATTGCCCCATTTCTCTCAGCCTCTTTATTTTGAATTTCACACCCCCAAAAAATGGTTTCTCTTCTCCGTAACTTCCCTTTTCTTTCTCTCTATCTGTTTTTCTGAAGTTTGTGGTTTTTGTATTTCTCCCTTGTGCCGTATTCTTGGCGATCATTAGTGCTTTCCTTGCTGTGAAAGGGCGACTCTGAATTCCGTCTTCCTTTTTCTACTTCTGTGAGGCTTTCTGCTCGAGAGGTGGCTCGACTCCCTGTCGCTTCTGCTCTCAGCTTTTCTTCAGAGTTTTCTCCCACTTTTCCAGGTTGGTTCTTTCTTACTTTCTTCGTCATTGTGCCTTTTTTTACTTTAGAAAGTTTGAATCTTTTTGTGTTGTCGTGCATCTGCTTACTTATTGTCGTTTATTTTTCTTCTGTGATCTGCACGAACCCACTTGCTTTCTCGAAAGGTTGTTCCTTTGATGTTTTGTTGACAAACTTACTAAAAGATAACTTCTATTTTTTATTATTCTTGAAAAAGATTGTGTCTTTGATGACTTCTTCTTGAGCTATTTATTTGGTTGCTTCGTTTGTTGACTAAACTGGGACTGTGGGTCTTGGAGGGTAGTTTATTCTGATGATTTTACCTGTGGCTCATGGCCTTTTATTCAAAGTGTCGTTTTAGTTGAAAGGGGTCATTATCAAGGTGTGAGCTTGTGGGTTTTCCTGAGTCCTTGTTCTGTGCCTGCCTCCAAAGGATGCCCCTAGATCTTTGGTATGGGTCCTGGGGTTTCCTTTTGTTGTTTATACTTGGCTGAATTATGTTGGCCGAGTTGTTTTGTTTTTTGTCTGAGATGTTTTTTTAGTAATCCGATCTTCTTTTCTTGTTGTAGGATTAGTTGACCTCATGTCTTCTCGCAAAAATATTGTTGAGACGTCTTCCCAAGTCCCTGAGGGCATGGCTGATTGGGTGGATTCCATGGTTCTTCTGTGTGTTTCATTGGTTGACTCTAAGTTTTGTCAGCAACTTAGACAATTTCATAGGATTTGTGGTAATGGTGTTGATGAAAAGAACTATGAGCTTGTATCTCCAAACTCTGAGGAGAGGGTCTGTTTTTCTACCCGAATTGCTGGAGAACACCCCTTTTTCTACGCCTACGACTTCTTTTTTAGTCAAATGAATATCACTCTTCCTTTTACCGCTTTTGAGACCAACCTATTATGGTCCTGTAATGTAGCTCCATCCCAACTTCACCCTAATTCCTGGGGTTTTATAAAAATCTTTCAGTTGTTGTGTCATGAGTTCGGTATCCCTGCTTCGCAATCCCTCTTCTTTTATCTCTTTGTTTTGACAAAGCCTGGGGTGGTTAAGAAGAAAGCCACTTGGGTTTCTTTCCAAGCTTCCCAGGGAAAAAAAGTTTTCTCCATGTTTGATGAATCTTTTCGTGACTTCAAGAATTACTTTTTTAGGGTCCGAGCTGTTGAAGGAGCTTGGCCCTTTTTCCTGGATGAGAATGATGAGCCCTCCTTTCCCTTGGAATGGCAAAAGAATGTAATGGTATCTAAATATATGTGGGAGATGTTAGATGAGGCTGAGCAAGCTTTTGTGACTGTGTTGGAATAAAACTGGGAGCAGCCTCCCCATCTCGACACAAAGAAATTTTTAGCCAACCCCTCTCTCCTCCGAGCTGAGCTGGGTAGTGGTCAATTTTTGATTTTGATTGTTTTGTCGATTTTATCTCTTGTAAGCTCTTTTCTGATTCATAACTTGGTTTCCTGCTGTTGTGTTTTATCTACAGAGATGATTAAGAATAATGAATCCATGAAGGCCTTTAAGAGGGCAAGGAAGGCTACTACAGCTCAAAACATCTCGGCTAAGGCGGCCGGGGAGGGATGATCTCAGGTTCAGTTGAAGCCGGCCGAACTGAGCTCACCAGGGGAGAGGAAGGTAATCCCTACTCCCCGGGTTCGTTTGGTTGATCCTCCACAAGCTTCTGTTGCTGCCTCTGGCGCTCCTCCAAACAAGAAACAAAAAAGAACGGAGCCTTTTAACCTTGATGCCCCTGACTTTGATGTGATTGAGTTTGTCGATCACCAGATTGGTCCTTATGGTACCATTCCTACCGACGATGTCTCTCTCCTTCGTCACTTGGATTTTATTACTCGGAGTAGCGTCAAGATGGCACATATGGGAGCTGTCCTGTACCGAACTGCCCAAGACCTCCCTCTTCATGCTACCAAAGCTTTTATGGAGGAGGCTAAGCAAGAGTTCGACTGTATGAAGGGTTTGAAGGAGGTGCTCCAAGTGAAAGTGACCAAGCTAGAGAAGGAGTTGGAGACCGAAAAGGCTAGTTCTGTTGCCTTGGCAGCTTCTGTGAGGTTGGATAAAGATACAGCATTGAGGCACAAGGATAGCTATGTCACGGCTTACAGGGAAGTGATGCGTCTCAGGGAGGAGTTGGAGTCTGCCCGGGTTGATTATGCTGAGCTCCAGGGTCACCTTGTAGGCAGTATAAATGCTGCTTATGAGAACCTGAAGGAGCAAGTTCGAGTTCTCGCTCTCGAGGTCGACCTTACTCTCTTCAGCCTGGACAATATTGTAAATGATGGCAAGATTGTCCTTGACAACCCTGATGACAATGATGTTGAACCTCCCTCTGTGCTTGCTGCCAAAGCCTCTGTGGTGCCGACTTCTTCAGCTTCTTCAGCCGAGGCTGGTCATCCTGTGTCAGATCCTGACTGTCAAATCTTAAATCGGGATGATGGGACTGTGGATACTGTGCCCATTCAGACTCGCCTTCCTTCACCCCGTGCTACTGAGAAGACTTTGGATCCTCAATGAATTTTCTAGATGCTTGTGTGAATAGCTCGGTTTGTGGGCTTTTTGAACTCTTTATATTTTGTAAATGGTGGTTCTGATTGCTACATTCCTAGTTGCTTGTTTAGCAACTTTATTTTGAAAAACAAAGTAATTTCCAAGCTCTTGGGGCTAGTTTTGGTAGCCTCTTGAGTTTGTTATTATAACTTGTGTTTTTCGTAACATATCTGTCTGCCCTCGTCTTGGTACCTTTTTAGGTTTTGGGAGTGTCAGAATTTTTGTTATCTGACCTCTTTGGATTGGCTTGATTCCTTTGCGCTTTTGCCTGAAGTTATTTCTAGTAATTCGTTTTGTCTGGACCTTGTTCAGGTCTTTATTAGGAATTACTTTGTATACCACCAAGGTTTTCGAGAGGCCGATTTCGTCATGTCGGTTTTGTCTGAGTGGTTGTTAGTAACCCTTCTTTTTTGGGACCTGGTTTAGGTCTCCTTCCAGGATTACTTTTGTAACCTTTTTCGGGCCGACTTCATCATGTCGGGCCCTTCTAAGTTATTTTTGTAATCCTCTTTCTTGGACCTTGTCAGGTCTCTTTCAGGGATTACTTTTATAACTTTTATATTTCGGGCCGACTTCATCATGTCGGGTCCTTCTAAGTTATTTTTGTAATCCTCTTTCTTGGACCTTGTTCAGGTCTCTTTCAAGGATTACTTTTATAACTTTTATATTTCGGGACGACTTCATCATGTCGGGCCCTTCTAAGTTATTTTTGTAATCCTCTTTCTCGGACCTTGTTCAGGTCTCTTTCAGGGATTACTTTTATAACTTGTTTGTAGGAGACCGACTTCGTCATGTCGATCTTTTCTAAGTTATTTTTGTAATCCTCTTTCTTGGACCTTGTTCAGGTCTCTTTCAGGGATTACTTTATAACTTTTATATTTCGGGCCGACTTCATCGTGTCGGGCCCTTCTAAGTTATTTTTGTAATCCTCTTTCTTGGACCTTGTTTAGGTCTCTTTCAGGGATTACTTTTATAACTTGTTTGTAGGAGACCGACTTCGTCATGTCGATCTCTTTTAAGTTATAGCAATCCTCTTTTATAGGGTTGGCCAGACCTCTTTCCAGGGATTTACTTATAACTTTGGTTATTGTGACTGGTCTAACTTCTTTACGTCGGTCAGTCTTTAAGTTATTTGTTTAGCAATCCATTTTATGAAGACCTCGTCAGGTCCTTTCTATGGATCACTTTCGATAACTTCTTGCATTATTCTGTTTTCATCTTTGCCGATTTTGTAGAAATTGGGTTTAATACTCGTTTGGTCAACCTTTTAATAAATTTGGTTTTTATATCTGTTGGTCTTTATCGTGATCGTGCAGTGAATTTGATTTTCACTTTTCTGCCGATCTGTAGCTTTATAATCGGACAATGAATGTTTCAGATTTAATGCGTCTTGAGTATTTGTAGAAGATCTGAACAGATTTTATTCAAAAGAAAATGCAAATATATACATGTGGGAGCTTTATCCCTCTAAGTCGGGCAATTTATAGGTCTTGGTTTAGCACCTCACTAAAAAACCTTTTAAGGAAAAAGAGTGCGCCTTATCCTAAGATCCTTTATCGTCCCTAACTATAGTACCTTCTTAGGTTGTAGGCGTGCCATGACCTAGGAAGCTCTCACCCATCGAGTTCGGACAGTCTGTAGTAGCCCTTTCCAAGTACTTCTATGGATCGGTAGGGTCCCTTCCAGTTTGCTGCCAGCTTTCCTTCTCCAGGTCGAGTTGTTCCGATATCATTTCGAATTAGGACGAGGTCATTCTTAGCAAATCCTCGCGGTACCACCCTTTGATTGTATCTCGAAGCCATTCGTCATTTTAATGCCTCTTCCCTGATCCGAGCTCTTTCTTGGACTTCTGGGAGTTGGTCGAGTTCTTCCCTTTGAAGTTGGGAGTTGGCTTCTTCATTATAGTGGATCACTCTAGGCGACCCTTCTTCAATCTCCACTGGGATCATTGCCTCTATTCCGTACGCTAATCGGAAGGGTAATTTCTTTGTGGTGGAGTGTGGCGTCGTTCAATACGCCCACAGGACTTGTGGGAGTTCTTCAGCCCAGGCTCCCTTTGCGTCCTGTAATCTTCGCTTGAGCCCTGCCAGTATAACTTTGTTGGCAGCTTCGGCTTGTCCATTGGCTTGGGGATGTTCTACGGAAGTGAACTGGTGTTTTATGTTCAGGTTGGCCACTAGCTTTCTAAAGCCTGCATCTGTGAATTGAGTTCCATTGTCTGTGGTGATGGAGTATGAAACCCCGAACCTTGTGACAATGTTCCTATATAGGAATTTTCGACTTCTTTGAGCAGTGGCGTTAGCTAGGGGTTCTGCCTCGATCCACTTTGTGAAATAGTCTACCCCTACTATGAGGAATTTAACTTGTCCCGATCCCTGAGGGAAGGGTCCGAGAAGGTCGAGTCCCCATTTTGCGAATGGCCAAGGTGAGGTCACACTGATGAGTTCCTCTGGCGGGGCGATGTGAAAGTTAGCATGTTTCTGACATGGTGTACATGTCTTTACGAACTTCGTGGCTTCTTTTTGTAGAGTTGGCCAATAAAACCTTGCCCGGAGTACTTTTTTGGTAAGTGCTTGCGCTCCGAGGTGATTGCCACAGGTACCACTGTGTATCTTCTCTAGGACTTCTTTTGTGTTGGAAGTCGATTGACGTGGCGGAAATTGGCGAGTCAAGAATTGTTATAAAATATGCGTTGCAAGTATAGTTCTTAACCAACCAGAAATCCGCTTATCAATTTAGAAGGGTTGTCACAAAAATTAAAATTAAAATACTGGGAGTATGAATCCCAGGTCTTCTCCCAACGAGTTGCAGAAAGGTGTGCTATTTTATTAATCAAATGTTTTCAAAAAGAGTTTGAGTTGAATAAACAGGAAATTAAATTGGAGAAATTAAGTAATTTAAATAAAAGCCTTGACTGGGAGTAGATTAGTTGGAAGCACTATTCTTGTTGCAGTACTCTCAAGATTAATTGATAATTGAAGGTTGTTCTGTTTAGTTATCCCTTACTAGGTAAGGGAAAGTCAAACGAGTTGGAATGCTGTTTCTATTCACAAGTCCCAATCCGCTTACTTGGAAGGACTGGCGTTAGTGACTAGAGAGCAATCCAACAATAAACCCAATTACAATTTCTCTTACTAGGTAAGGGAAAGTCAAACGAGTTGGAATGCTGTTTCTATTCACAAGTCCCAATCCGCTTACTTGGAAGGACTGGCGTTAGTGACTAGAGAGCAATCCAACAATAAACCCAATTACAATTTCTCTTTTGAGCATTCCAACTCAAGGGTTCCTTTTAATCAACTCCCCATCAAGTTAGGGAACTACTCGCTCATTGAGAATGTAGAACTCATAACATAGGAAAGGGAATTAAAGAAAGACATGATAAATAAAACTCAAAGGAATCAATTAAAAGTAAAAGTAACTCTTGTATTAATAAATTCTAAAATAATCCAATAGTAAAATTGAGTAAATCAAAGGACATGGAATAGTAAAGCCAAGTAAAGAAAACGAACTAGAATGACGAAGTCTTGATGAGGTAATAACTCTTCTCAATATCCCAATGCAAAGAACAATAGAAATTAAAATCCTAAGAACTATGAATGTGTAGAGAGAGAAAACCTAGAGGAGGAGTAAAACTATATCTAAAACTAAAAACTGTGTAGAATGAATATTTTTTTGGTTTCTGTATGTTCTCTGGCTCTAGTCTACTTTTCTGGGCCGAAAACTGGGTCAAAACAGGGCCCAAAATCGCCCCCAGCGAATTCTGCAGATTATGCAGATCGCGCACGTCACGCGATCGCGACATTCATGCGTACGCGTCATTCGGCGTTTTGCTTTGCCACGCGGGCGCGTCGTCCACGCCTCCGCGTCACTTGTGCTATTCCAATCCGTGCGGTCGCGTGAGCCATGCAGCCGCGTCACTGTGATTTCCTCTCTTCCGCGCGGTCGCGTGAGCCATGTGGCCGCGTCACTTCTCGCTGGTCATCTCCTCAATTTCTTGTGTTCCTTCCATTTTTTCAAGCTTCCTTTCCAATCTCCAACTCATTTATGCCCTATAAAGCCTGAAACACTTAACACACAGATCACGGCATCGAATGGAATAAAGAAGAATTAAAATACATAATTAAAAGTCTCTAGGAAGCAAGTTTTCAATCATGTAATAATTTTAGGAAGGAAATATAAATGCATGCTAATCATATGAATAAGTGGGGAAAGATCATGATAAAACCACACAATTAAACACATTATAAACCATAAAATAGTGGTTTATCAACCTCCCCACACTTAAACATTAGCATGTCCTCATGCTTAATTGAAGGAGATAAAATAAATGAGTAGGAACATGTAAAACTCATGCAATGCAATGCAACCTATATATATGAATGCAACTATATGATTCTTGTCCACTTGATCAATTGCAAATAAGCTCTTCAAAATATAAATCAAATTCCACTAATTCAATTCTTATACAGTAATAACAGATAAAAGTGCAAGAAGATAACTCATGAAAGCAGGGAACATAAAATTTCAAGCATTGAACCCTCACTGATGATGTATGTATACTCTAGTCTCTCTAGTATATAGGGTAATCACTCTATCCTTCTCTAATGATGCTTTCTAATTTTTTTGTTCTTCTCCTAATCAATCAACAACATTTAATATACCAATGCAAATATCATGAGGTCTTTTCAAGGTTGTAATGGGGCCAAGGTAATGGTAAGGATACACATATGGCTAAGTAAGCTTATAAACTGAATCTTTAATTAACCCAAGCTTTAACATAACCTATATATATTCTATATAACTTTAGAATTCATACCTAGCTACCCAGAATTTCCCTTTCACATTCCATACTCATGTATCAACTCTTTATTTTTAATTTTATCATACGTGTATTGATCTTTGAATTCTTAACTTAACATTGGGGTAATTTTGTCCCCTTATTTATTTATTGAATATTTTTGGTTTTTTTTTTCAATATAAGCATAAAAATAAACATAGCTTATCAATGCACATAGATTTTTAATTCTTATAGTTTCACATGAGTAGGTATCTAAATTTTCATTATATTATCCAATTTCACATAAAAGTTTTAATTAAAATTAGTGAAATTTTGTTCCAAAAATAGGGTCTCTTATTGTCCTTATTGTCTTTTCAATCAAGTAGAACATGCATGCAACTAATCTATTACTATGTAATTTATCCTATTCTACAAAAGAAAAACTAACTAAATATCCTAATTTATTGGTGTTTAGGGAAGAGAAATTACCTCCGGGAGTCAGGTACTGACCGACCTCCTCACACTTAAGGCTTTGCACTGTCCTCAGTGCCATATGTCAGGAACAAGGGTGGGCTGGTAGCAGTATCTCCACAGTCGGGACCATCATGGCTCCCTGTGCTGGTAAAGAAAGTGGAGTCCGGAGTGTCTGAGTCCTTGAATTTTCCCATGATCAGCTCCTTGAGGTATGTGAATCGGCGCTTGTTACAGCGCTCTCTCATCTTAGCTTTGTGTTCCTGCCGATCCAACCTTTCGAGTATCTGATGGAGCAGTTGGTCTGTGGTAGGTGCTTGTGGTGTTGAAGGAGGAATGTCTGCAGCCGGTTCAATAGGCTGGCTTGTAGTGGCTGCTGAGGGTCTGATATATTTCCCATTAGGGACATATTGATCATCCCGTGGAAGCATGGCTTTGGTGTCCCCAGCTCTGAAGGAGACTCCGGCTGCTGAGATAAGATCTGAGACCAAGGCGGGGAAAGGTAAGTTGCCCGCAATTTGTACGTGTCCTATGGCATTCCGGATATGTCTTGGTAGGTTCAGAGGTTGGTTTGTAAGGATGCACCATAGTAGAACGGCCATGTCTGCAGTGAAGGAGGACTCGTGAGTACTCGGAAAGACGTAATGGGACATGATCTGTGCCCATACGCGAGCCTCCAAGGTAAGTGCTAAAGCCGAAATTTCCTTAGGGCGGGTACGATGGTATCCGTAGATCCATCTGCTGCCAAGTAGTGCGACAACTCTGAGAATGGCATTCCAGTCAAATTGGTACATCTGGCGCTTGAGTGCGACTTCTTGAAAGGCGGCCAATCCTTCTAGAACAGGGGGAAGACCGAGAGCTTTTTGAATGGCCTCTTCTGTAATGGGGACTTGCTTCTGACAGACAAAGAAAGACTGCAGGATTGGCAGGTGGAAGTTGGAGTAGAACTCGACTACCCAAGAAAGATTGACCTGCCTCGGCTGTCTCTGTAGGAAACCCCATTGTCTTTGTGCAATTTGCGGCTCAACAAATGTAGCAATATGGTTTGGGAGGAGAAGAAGGTATTCATTGTTGTAACTCCTTTCTGCCAGGATGGGAAACATCTGCTCACAGTAACGATTGGGAAATCGCGCAGTGTCCTTTGTTGAGAAGGATTTTTCTTTATCATCAACCTTTATAATCCTCTTAAGTCTTTTTGTTGAGGGATTTACCGCAGTTGAAGAAGGCTCTGCCACTAGTGCTCTCTTTGTTCCTTTCCTTGCTGTTGATTTGGGAGTAGCTTTCTCTTTGCCCTTCTTGGTAGCCATTCTGAAAAGGGAAGAGAAAGTAAATTAAATTCAAAGAGATAGAGCAAGGGAGAGAACGGAAAAGGGTGGTGATGAATGCACAGAAAAAGGTAAATGATGTTAACACATGGTCATGACTACATTTGAAAAGTCATCAATGGAAAATAGTTAGTGCATATGATGACAAGTGAATGCAAGGTGTTTATTGGCATGCTGGCAAAGGCATGAGTAGCATAGATCAAGCATCATTCGTAACAAACCATCACGTTTGTATTGACAATTAATTTCAATTAATACAATAGTAAAGGAAATTTGTAAAAAGCAAGCATTGAATAGTAGAATAATGTAGAAAAATGCATAATGCCATATGGGCTTTTTCACAAGCATATAGCATGCATGATAATTAAGGTATAGAAAGTATTAAATTGAACATGCAAGCAACCCTTTAAAAAGTAATATATAATCGCCAAACAAATTTACAACAATCCACAAGCATATAATGAGAAATAATGACTCAAATAAATTTCTAACACCAAGTAAAAAGGAAAAAGAAAGAAAAAGAAAATATGGATAATGAAAGTAGAAAGAAAAGAAAAGAAGATAACATATAAAAATAAGAAGAAAAATAGAAAAGTAAGGAGGGAAGAAGAAAAGAAAACCTTGTTAATGGGGTGAGAGAGAGAGAGTAGAAAGTGAGAAAGAAGGAAGAAGAGAGAAAGAAGAATTAAGGAGGGAAAAAGGAAAAATAGGATTTGGGGAAGAGAAAGATAAGATAAGTGGCAAATCAGGGAAGCTGTGCGGCGCAATCGACGCGGTCGCGTGGGGAACGCGGTCGCGCGACTTGCGCTAATACTGATTGACGGGGTCGCGTCGGTCACGCGGTCGCGTGACCCGTTTTATGCCACTGGCGCGAGGGCAGCCTCGCACTCGCACAACTCGCTGTTCAAAATCATTAATTGCCAAATATTGGGTGACGCGATCGCGTGGAGCATGCGATCGCGTGAGTGGTCATGAGAAGGATATGACGCGGTCGCGTCGGTCACACGGCCGCGTGGGAAGGATTGTGCGTTCAGCACCAATCCAGCACCACTCTAGCACAACTTTAGGTCGTGCACCCTTTTGACGTCAAATTCCAGGGCACGCGGTCGTGTGAGTGACGCGGTCGCGTGGGCGGCCAATATTCCCATGTGACGCGGACGCGTCGGCGACGCGGTCGCGTGGGGCGATTTGTGCCACTGGCACGCCTCCAACCACACTCTTGCGTGACTCTCTGTTTGTTTTATTATTTCCTCCCATCTCCTGCGACGCGGACGTGTCAATGAGGCGGTCGCGTCGCGTGAAAAATTCTTATTTTTTTTTTTTAAAAAAATAAAAGTATGGAAATGTAGATGTACGAAATGCACTAATAAGGAGAAGAGTTATTGAATAGGAAAACTAAAAATAAAGAAAAGAACGATCATACCATGGTGGGTTGTCTCCCACCTAGCACTTTGCTTTAACGTCCGTAAGTTGGACGCTCCACTAGCTCAGGCTTCGGCTATGTGGGGATCTTCCAAGAGGAAGATCTCGATCTCCTTGTTTTTCTTCATCTGCTCACCATGGTACAACTTTAAACAATGTCAATTGACTTTGATAAGTTCAGAGCTTGAAGGATGACTTAGGTGATAAACTCCGTACGGTTCGGCCTTCTCTACTCTGTATGGACCTTCCCATCTTGATCTCAACTTGCCTGGCATGAGCCTCAGTCGAGATTTGTAAAGGAGGACTAAGTCCCCTGGTTGGAACTCTTTTCTCTTAATGTGATGATCATGTACAGCCTTCATCTTCTCCTTATATAGTCTTGAGTTCTCATAAGCTTCTAGGCGAAGGCTTTCCAATTCTTGCAGTTGCAACTTCCTTTCAGCTCCGGCTTTCTCAATTCCCATGTTGCACTCCTTTACTGCCCAAAAGGCTTTGTGCTCTACTTCAACAGGGAGATGACAAGCTTTTCCATAAACTAAGCGGAAAGGACTCATCCCAATGGGTGTTTTGTATACTGTTCTGTATGCCCAGAGTGCATATTGTAGCCTGGTGCTCCAATCTCTTCTATGAGGTTTGACTATCTTCTGCAAGATGCACTTTATCTCTCTGTTTGACACCTCAGCTTGCCCATTAGTCTGAGGATGGTAGGCTGTTGCAACCTTATGAATTATTCCATGCTTCTTCATTAATCCTGTTAGTCTCCTGTTACAAAAATGGGTGCCTTGATCGCTCACGATTGCTCGTGGTGATCCAAAGCGACAAATAATGTGGTTTCTCACAAAGGAAACAACAGTGTTAGCATCATCAGTGTGGGTAGGAATTGCTTCTACCCATTTGTAAACGTAATCCACAGCAAACAATATATAAAAATAACCATTAGAATTTGGAAATGGACCCATGAAGTCAATGCCCCAAACATCAAAAATTTCACAGAAAAGCATAATTTGTTGAGGCATCTCATCCCTCCTGGATATATTACCAAATTTTTGGCGTAGGAAACAAGATTTACAAAACTCAGCAGCGTCTCTAAAAAGAGTAGGCCACCAGAATCCACAGTCTAAGATTTTTCTAGCTGTTCTTTGAGGGCCAAAATGTCCTCCACTCTCAGATGAGTGACAGGCCTCTAAGATGGACTGGAATTCTGATTGAGGCACACACCGTCTAATTACCTGGTCAGCGCCACATCTCCATAAATATAGGTCATCCCATATATAATATTTAGACTCGCTTTTCAGCTTGTCTCTTTGATGCTTAGAAAAGTTTGGAGAAAAGGTGCGGCTAACTAGATAATTAGCTACAGGTGTATACTAAGGGACTACCTCAGATACTGCTTGCAGGTTATCAAATGGGAAATTATCAGCTATAGGAGTGGGGTCATCTGTAATGTGCTCAAGGCGACTCAAGTGGTCTGCCACTAAATTCTGGTTACCACTCCTGTCCTTAATTTCTAAATCAAATTCTTGTAATAGCAGTATCCAACGTATAAGCCTTGGTTTGGACTCCTTTTTAGCTAGTAGATACTTTAGAGCTGCGTGGTCTGAGTACACTACTACCTTTGCACCAAGTAAATAGGCTCGGAATTTATCCAGAGCAAAAACAATAGCAAGAAGCTCTTTCTCAGTAGTAGTGTAATTGGAATGTGCGGCATCTAGAGTTTTAGACGCATAAGCAATAATAAAAGGATCCTTACCTTCACGCTGAGCCAGTGCTGCTCCTACTACATGGTTAGAAGTGTCGCACATTATTTCGAATTGCTGGCTCCAGTCTGGTCTTCTCACAATTGGAGCTTGAGTCAGGGCAGT
>NC_029785.2:38071896-38107236 GCF_000816755.2 Arachis ipaensis | reverse complement strand
TGGAAGGTTTCCACGTACTACTCAGAAAAGAGACTAGAATAACTCCTGACATACCTTCTAAAATACCTACTAAAACCACAAATACCGCTAAGGAAATCGGAAACGAATCTACCAATTTGTTCCCTAACATGATCCTGTACAACACAGATTATGACCGTAAAGACATCTAGGTCGTTTCCACCTACAATAAAGATCAAATGGAATGGGGAGAAGACACTCCCTTCAGGCAAGCAAGGAACCGGTACGTCCAAAAATGTCAGTTGGTGCATTGCACAAGCCAAAGGGCATTCTCTTGTAAGCATAAGTCCCAAAAGGACATGTAAAAGTAGTCTTTTCCTGTATAACCATCTAAAAAGCAATGTGATTTACCTGACAGGCGATCCAGCATTTGATTAATGAATGGAAGAGAATAGTGATCCTTACGGGTTGCTTGGTTGAGACGCCTGTAATCAATGCAGACCCTCCAAGCGTTCTGTACTCTGGTTGCTATGAGCTCTCCATGCTCATTCTTCACTGTAGTGACTCCAGACTTCTTTGGCACCACTTGTACTGGGCTTACCCATTCACTATCTGAGATGGGATAGATGATATCTGCCTCTAGTAGTCTGGTCACTTCCTTCTTGACAACCTCTAAGATAGTGGGGTTCAGTCTTCTCTGGGATTGACGAACGGGTCTTGCTCCCTCTTCTAGAAATATTCTGTGCTCACATACTTGAGGGTTGATGCCTACTATATCTGCCAAACTCCACCCAATTGCCTTCTTGTGCCTCCTCAGCACACTAAGTAACTGCTCTTCTTGTTGAGAAGTGAGTTCCCGTGCAATGATAACTGGAAACTTCTGCTTGTCCTCAAGGTAAGCATATTTGAGGTGTGGAGGAAGGGGTTTCAACTCTAACTTCTGCTCATGGTCAGGCTCTGGGTTGTCTGGAGCTGGTAACAATGGTAATGCACTGTCATTGTCCTCTGAGAATGTCCCCACACTTGGACCTTGTCCTATGTACTTCTCTTCAAATTCCTCCTGGTGAACTTCAGCCACGATTTCATCTATAATGTCACACTGGAGGATAGAATAATCCTCCGAAGGATGCTTCATAACTCCATTCAGATTGAAGATTACTACTCGGCCATCTATTTCAAAAGAGTATGTTCCTAAAAAAGTATCTAATTTGAACTTCGAGGTCTTCAGGAATGGTCTTCCGAGTAGGATTGATGATGGCTTCTTTGAGTCATTTTGGGGCATCTCCAGGATATAAAAATCAGTGGGGAATGTGAGCCCCTTAATGCCCACTAATACATCTTCAGCAACTCCAACCACTGTAATAATGCTTTTATCTGCTAACACAAAACGAGCTGCCGACCTTTTTAAGGGAGGGAGCCTCAAAATATCATATATAGACAAAGGCATTATACTCACACAAGCTCCTAAATCACACATGCAGTCAGGAAATACCACACCACCAATAATACAATTAACCATACATGGACCTGGGTCACTACACTTTTCAGGTAAATCTCCCATTAAAGCAGATATGGAACTACCTAAAGGAATAGTTTCTAATTCATTAATTTTGTCTTTATGTATACATAAATCTTTTAGAAACTTTGCATATTTAGGTACCTGTTAAATAACATCAAAAAGAGGAACAGTTACCTCAACCTTTTTGAATATCTCTACCATTTTGGGATCAGATTCCAGCTGTTTCCTGGGCTTCCTTGCAAGTTGTGGAAATGGAATGGGAGTGGTGTTTTCTACAGTATCTGCGCCCTGTGGTGCTTCCTCCTATGGTTGAACTTCTTCTTTTTCAGCTATGTCCTGTATGTCCTTTTCCTCTTCAACATCTTCTACTTCCACTACCTCTTCAGCTGAGGCGTGTTCTGGTGAGCTTGACTCCTCCTGATTCCTCTCCTGCAGTGTGGTTCCGGACCTTAGGGTGATGGAATTAATGCCACCTTTTGGATTGGGTAATGGTTGAGAGGGGATTCCACTGGAGCTCAAAGGCTGGTTATTGGAGTTATTCATTGAGCCAATCTGTGAGACAAGAGCTTGCAGGGTAGAGTTCAGACCAATTAGTGTAGCATAAAGGTTATTTTCCATGGTCTGTTGTCTCCGATCAATGGATTGTAGTAAATCATCATTAGAAGATGAGGAAGGATAAGTAATTTGAGAGGTCTGCTGTTGGGTATTCTGTGGTCCTTGGGATTGCCTCAGGTAAGGTGCTCTGTAAGGCTAGTTCTGGTTCTACTGCCTGTTGTTATTATTATTCCACCTCCAATTTTTCTGATTGTCTCTGCCTCCTCTGTTGTTGTTGTCCCTCCAATTCTGGTTAGAATTGTCCTACCATCCATGGCTGTAATTGCCACCTTGATTGTACCCTTGGTTGGGGCGGTCATAGAAGTTATGAGTGGCTGCCACGGTGTTGTCTTCCTGCTAGAGCTGCGGACATTCATCAGTATAATGGCTATAATCAGCACAGATTTTGCAAACTCTCTGTGAGACTAACTGTTGGCTTTGCTGTGGTGGAGAAGGTTGGGCTTGCTTAACTTGTTGATTCAATTGCATCTGCTTCAGTAAGTTGGTCATTTCACAGATACTCTAAGTTAGAGCAGCAGTCTCTCTGCTAGAGGATACTTCTGCAACAGCTTTTGAACGACCTTGTTTCTGCCTGTGATTCTGAGTAGATTCAGCTAAGTCGCTGATCAATTGCCATGCCTCATCAGTGGTCTTGTACTTTTTCATAGACCCATTGCTAGCACTTTCCAATGTGGTCTTATCTTGGGGCCTCATGCCCTGTGTGACGTAACCGAGTAACACTATCTTGTCAATCATATGGTGGGGGCAAGCTTCCAGAAGATTATTGAAGTGCTCCCAGTATTCATAGAGAGTCTCGGATTCATCCTAAACAATCATGGAAATGTCTTTCCTCAGTTTATCAATAACTTCAGCTAGAAAAAATTTTTCCAAAAATTATCTTCTAAGTGTATCCCAGTCGGATACAGTTGCTGCGGGTTGAGTGTAGTACCACTCTCTCGCCTTTCCCTCAAGAGAGAATGGGAAGGCTTTTAGCAAAAGAGAAGTTTCATTCGCACCATCACGCCTGCCAGTAAAACAGGCTGCTTGAAAATCTCTCAGGTGCTTGATAGGCTCTTGAGCAGGTAAGCCATGAAACTTAGGCATCAAATTAAGCAGTGCAGTCTTTATTTCAAAGTCTGTAGCCACCGCTGGGTGATGCGCTTGAAATGGTTGCATTGTAAAATCAGGGGCTCCAGCCTCCTGGATAGTAACTCTCCTAGGTGCTGCCATGTCACCTACACGTAAATCAACCGAATTAGTAGAACGGGGGCTGGTTTCTTCCTTAAATGACATTTCAGATCCGCCCTCTGAGAGGACTAACCGACGCCGAGCTTGCCTTATTCGTGAAATAGTTCTTTCAATCACAAGATCGAATACTGGCAAGCTTGGATCAGGAAGTGAACGCGTTATCTAACGAAAGAAACAAGCAGCTCATAGTAGCAAAATAAAATAAAATACAAATAAATAAAATCCAATCAATAACTTTAGCACTCTATTGCAACTCCCCAGCAACGGCGCCAAAAATTGACGTGGCGGAAATTGGTGAGTCAAGAATTGTTATAAAATATGCATTGCAAGTATAGTTCTTAACCAACCAGAAATCCGCTTATCAATTTAGAAGGGTTGTCACAAAAATTAAAATTAAAATACTAGGAGTATGAATCCCAGGTCGTCTCCCAACGAGTTGCAGAAAGGTGTGCTATTTTATTAATCAGATGTTTTCAAAAAGAGTTTGAGTTGAATAAACAGGAAATTAAATTGGAGAAATTAAGTAATTTAAATAAAAGCCTTGACTGGAAGTAGATTAGTTGGAAGCCATATTCTTGTTGCAGTACTCTCAAGATTAATTGATAATTGAAGGTTGTTCTGTTTAGTTATCCCTTACTAGGTAAGGGAAAGTCAAACGAGTTGGAATGCTATTTCTATTCACAAGTCCCAATCCGCTTACTTGGAAGGACTGGCGTTAGTGACTAGAGAGCAATCCAACAATAAACCCAATTACAATTTCTCTTTTGATCATTCCAACTCAAGGGTTCCTTTCAATCAACTCCCCATCAAGTTAGGGAAATACTCGCTCATTGTGAATGTAGAAATCATAACATAGGAAAGGGAATTAAAGAAAGACATGATAAATAAAACTCAAAGGAATCAATTAAAAGTAAAAGTAACTCTTGTATTAATAAATTCTAAAATAATCCAATAGTAAAATTGAGTAAATCAAAGGACATGGAAGAGTAAAGCCAAGTAAAGAACACGAACTTGAATGAAGAAGTCTTGATAAGGTAATAACTCTTCTCAATATCCCAATGCAAAGAATAATAGAAATTAAAATCCTAAGAACTATGAATGTGTAGAGAGAGAAAAGCTAGAGGAGGAGTAAAACTAGATCTAAAACTAAAAAATGTGTAGAATGAATGTTTTTTTGCTTTCTGCATGTTCTCTGGCTCTCGTCTGCTTTTCTGGGCCGAAAACTGGGTCAAAACAGGGCCCAAAATCGCCCCCAGCGAATTCTGCAGATTATGCAGATCGCGCACATCACGCGATCGCGTCATTCATGCGGACGCGTCATTCATGCGGACGCGTCATTCGGCGTTTTGCTTTGCAACGCGGGCGCGTCGTCCACGCCTCCGCGTCACTTGTGCTATTCCAATCCACGCGGTCGCGTGAGCCATGCAGCCGCGTCACTTCTCGCTGGTCATCTCCTCAATTTCTTGTGTTCCTTCCATTTTTGCAAGCTTCCTTTCCAATCTCCAACTCATTCATGCCCTATAAAGCCTGAAATACTTAACACACAGATCACGGCATCGAATGGAATAAAGGAGAATTAAAATACATAATTAAAAGTCTCTAGGAAGCAAGTTTTCAATCATGTAATAATTTTAGGAAGAAAATATAAATGCATGCTAATCATATGAATAAGTGGGTAAAGATCATGATAAAACCACACAATTAAACACATTATAAACCATAAAATAGTGGTTTATCATCGATACACATTTTAACAATGGTATTGAGATCCCTCTTTTGTATAGGGTATTGTTTATGATAGTGTAGTATTGTGCCTCCCATTTTAACCTTTTTGCCTCCTTTTCATCTGTAGGAAGTGTTTCTGTTTTGAGGTAGTTGATTATGAGAGTCATCCATCCTTGATCCAGGCCTGTTATGGCTAGGACTTTTTCCTTTTCCGAGATAGATGGGTTCTGCAGCATTTTCTGGATGAGGCTTCTATTGTTGCCCCCTGGTTTGGTGCTAGCTAGCCTTGAGAGTGCATCAGCTCGGGCATTTTGTTCGCGGGGTATGTGGCGGATCTCATATTCCCTGAGTTGTCCGAGCTGTTCCCTAGTTTTATCCAAGTACTTTTTCATGGTGGGATCCTTGGCTTGGTAGCTCCCTGTTATTTGTGAAGTGAGTACTTGTGAGTCGCTGAAGATGATAAGCTTTTGAGCTCCAACCTCCTTAGCCAGGTTCAAACCAGCTAGTAGTGCCTAATATTCCGCTTGGTTGTTTGAGGCAGGGAACCCGAATTTGAGGGAGACTTCGATTTGGGTCCCTTGGTCGCTTTCAATTATCACACCCACGCCGCTTCCAGTTTTATTCGAGGAACCGTCCACATAGAGATTCCATTTTGTGGGGAGTTCCGGGGTGTTTGTGAATTCTACAATGAAGTCGGCCAGGTATTGTGATTTGATGGCTGTCCAAGCTTCATATTGAAGATCAAATTTGGACAACCCGATTGCCCATTGCAGGATTCTGCCTGCTAGGTCTATTTTCTGTAAAATCCCTTTTATGGGCTGGTTGGTCCGAACCTTAATGGTGTGAGTCTGGAAGTATGGACGAAGTCGTCAAGATGTCAGTATAAGTGCATAGGCAAATTTTTCTATTTTTTGGTAGTTCAACTCGGATCCTTGTAATGCTTTACTAATGAAGTATATGGGTTGTTGCCCACTGTCGTCTTCTCGCACTAATGCTGAGGCTACTGTCCGACTTCCTACCGCGAGGTATAATATGAGTGGTTCTCCTTCTCGTGGTCGAGA
This sequence comes from Arachis ipaensis, assembly GCF_000816755.2. Classification (NCBI taxonomy): domain Eukaryota; kingdom Viridiplantae; phylum Streptophyta; class Magnoliopsida; order Fabales; family Fabaceae; genus Arachis; species Arachis ipaensis. Next base: position 38,101,131 of record NC_029785.2, on the reverse strand, counting down.
TAGGATAGGTGGTTGTCCCAAGAATCTTTTGAAATCTTGGAAGTCTTGCTCGAACTTGGTGGTCCATTCAAACTTCTTCCCTTTCCTTAGAGTGGCGTAGAAGGGGAGAGATCTTATTGCCGACCCGGCTAGAAATCTGGACAAGGCTGCTAACCTTCCGCTGAGTTGTTGTAATTCTTTGACACAAGCCGGACTCTTCATGTCGAGTATGGCCCGGCATTTTTCCGGATTTGCCTCAATTCCTCTTTGTGTGAGCATGAAACCCAGAAATTTGCCAGCTTCTACTGCGAAGGTGCACTTTGCAGGATTAAGTCGCATGCCATGCCTTCTTATGGTGTCGAAAACTTGGGCGAGGTCGGACAGCAACGTCTCCTCATTTTGTGTCTTTATTAACATGTCGTCCACATAGACTTCTATGATTTTTCCGATGTGATCCGTGAAGAATTTATTCATTAATCTCTGGTAAGTAGCTCCCGTGTTTTTAATACCAAAAGGCATGACAATGTAGCAATAGTTTGCTTTTGGGGTTAAGAATGAAGTTTTTTCTTGGTCGGGTGGATACATTGGGATTTGATTGTATCCCGAATATGCGTCCATAAACGAGAGGTATTTATATCCGGAGGATGCATCTACCAGAACGTCGATACTTGGGAGTGGATAAGGATCTTTTGGGCAGGCTTTGTTGAGATCAGTGTAGTCGGTGCACATTCGCCACTTCCCATTTGATTTTTTCACCAAGACGACGTTAGCTAGCCATAGTGGGTACTTGACTTTTCTTATGAATCCTGCCTCCAGTAGAGCTTGTACCTACTCTTCCACAGCTTCGGATCGTTTTGGTTCGAGCTTTCTTCGTCTCTGTTGTACCGGCCGAGATCTTGGGTAGACTGCCAACTTGTGGTACATTCATTTGGGGTCTATGCCTGGCATGTCTGCAGCCTTCCATGTAAAGAGGTCGACGTTATCTCGTAAGAACTGTACGAGTGATTCTTTTATGTCTCCTTTTAAGCTCGTACTAATATTGGTTGTTTTGTCCGGGATGTCTCTAATCTGGACTTTCTCTACTTCACCTTCAGGTTGTGGGCGGAGTTCTTCCCGCCTCTGAACTCCACCGAGTTCGATTGTATGGAATTCTTCTCCTTTGCCTCTGAGGTTTATACTTTCGTTGTAACAGTGGCGCGCCATCTTTTGGTCTGCTTTTATTGTAACTATCCCTTCTGTAGTTGGGAATTTCATGCACAGATGTGGAGTCGAGACTATTGCGCCGAGCTGATTCAATGTTGTCCGACCTATTAAGGCATTGTAGGCTGAACTCACATCGACCACGATGTAGTCTATCTTGAGTGTTCTTGACTGGTTTCCTTTTCCGAAGGTTGTGTGTAGTGAGATGTATCCAAGTGGTTGAACTGGGGTGTCTCCCAGTCCAAACAGGTTGTTTGGTTGTGCTCTAAGTTCTTTTTCTTCCAGGCTGAGCTTGTCGAAGGCAGTTTTGAATAAGATGTCGGTGGAGCTCCCTTGGTCTATTAGTGTGCGGTGGAGATTTGCGTTTGCCAACATAATAGTGATGACCATGGGATCGTCGTGTCCTGAGATGATACCGGCTGCGTCCTCTTTGGTGAAAGTAATTGCGGGGATGTCGGGTGCTTCCTCCTTCCTCTCGACATGATATACTTCTTTAAGATATCTTTTGCGAGATGATTTGGAGATTCCTCCTCCCGTAAATCCGCCGTGTATCATGTGGACATATCTTTCTGGTGTACGAGGTGATCGCTCGGTTCATCCGACATCTTCGTCCCTTCTTCTTTTTCTTTGCTCATCGTCTCGGGTGGCCAGGTACCGATCTAATTTCCCTTCTCTTACTAGTTTTTCTAGGACGTTTTTTAAGTCAAAATATTCATTGGTAGAATGCCCACGGATTCGATGATATTCACAATATTCAGTCCGATTTTCTCCTCCTTTTTTGCCTTTGAGTGGTCGAGCTGGGGGTATTTTTTCAGTGTGGCAGACTTCTCTGTAGACATCCACAAGGGACACCCGAAGAGGGGTGTAATTGTGATTTTTTTTGATTTTCTCCCCATGTCGATCTTCCTTCTTTTTGGATTCCTTGTCCTTATCCAGGGAGGAGTAGGTGAATCCAGATTCTACGGTCTCTCTTAGTCGGGAGGTTTCCTCCATGTTGATGTACTTCTCTGCTCGTTCTTGTACTTCGTTCAGAGATTCAGAGTGTTTTTTCGATATAGATTGGCTAAAAGGTCCCTCTCGTAGGCCATTGATGAGACCCATAATGGCGGCCTCTGTTGGTAGGCTTTATATGTCCAGGCATGTTTTGTTGAATCTTTCCATGTAGTTGCAAAGACTTTCCCGATCTCCTTGCTTGATTCCTAATAGACCTGGGGCGTGCTTAGCCTTATCTTTTTGGATGGAGAATCTGGCTAGAAATTTCTTAGCTAAGTCATTGAAGCTTGAGATGGACCTAGGAGGTAGATTGTCGAACCATCTGATTGTTGTCTTTGTTAAGGTAGTCGGAAAGGCTTTGCAACGAACTGCATCTGAGGCGTCGGTGAGGTACATTCTACTTCGGATAAGATCTTCTATACTGGTCGGAGATGACGTGTTCGGCTGGTGGATGGTGGTCGGAGCAGTCGTGTCCGACTTGTTGGACTGCTGTGCTGCTGATCCGTTGTCACCGAAGGGTGGTGGTACCTGCAAAGGACTCCGATGCTTAAGTTAGCAAGGGTATTAAGCAGGTTTTTTTTTTGTAGAATCAGAGTATGAGTTTTACTTGGGTGCTCCAGTGTATTTATAGTAGTGTGGAGTGACCTTTTTAAATAAGATAAGTTAGTTATCTTATCTTATCTTATCTTTGGGCGAGGTAAGCTTATCTTCAAGGGAACCGCCCTTCTCTCTGTAGGCTTGGGATGCCTTAGGATTTGGGTCGTGTTCCTTGATTTTAGGCCCTTCTTTGGGCTTTCCTGTCGATTTGGCCGAGCTCTTTGAGAAGAGGTCGAATAGTCTGACCTAAAGAGGTCGGTCGCCTTGTTACAAAACATCCCGGGTCGGATAGCTAGACCCAGGGTATGAACAGGCCTTATTAAGTTATTTTTAGTAGTCCATTTTTAGTGAGACCTCGTCAGGCCATTTTTTATGGTCTACTTTTATAACTTCTTGCATTAACTTGATTTAATCGCTTTCACCTTGCCGACCTCTTTGTAATCGGGCGATGAATTTGATTTTCACCTTGCCGACCTTTTTGTAATCGGGCGATGAACTTTTGCGTTTTATGAGCTTAGATTAATGTGTCTTGGTAGGAAACTTTTTAGGGAATCTGAAAACTTTATTCAAATGATAATAAAAGATAAAAATATGAACAAAAGTGTATACATATGGGATGCTTACCCTTTTAGGTCAAGCAATTTTGTAGATCTTGGCCTGGCGCCTCATTAAAAAACCTTTTCAGGAAAAAGAGTGCACCTTGACCTAAGATCTTTTATTATTTTCTAACTATAGTACCTTCTTAGGTTACAAGCATGCCATGAACTTGGTAGCTCTCGCCCTTCGAGATCGGACACCTTGAAGTAACCTTTAGCCGGTACTTCTGCCACTTGGTATGGTCCTTTCCAGTTAGCTGCTAGCTTCCCTTCTCCTGACCGACCTGCTCCGATATCATTTCGGATTAAGATGAGATCATTGGTGGTGAAGCTTTGCTGGATTACCTTCCGATTATACCTTAGAGCCATTCGACGCTTTAGGGCTTCCTCTCTAATCCGAACTCTTTCTCGGACTTCTGAAAGTAGGTCGAGCTCTTCCCTTTGAGCTTGGGGGTTGGTATCCTCATTGTAGAGGATCATCCTAGGAGATCCTTCTTCTAACTCCACGGGAATCATTGCCTCCATTCCATAAGCAAGTCGGAATGGTGATTCTCCTGTGGTTGAATGTGGTGTTGTCCGATATGCCTATAGGACTTGCGGGAGCTCTTCAGCCCAGGCTCCCTTTGCGTCCTGTAATCTCCGTTTTAATCCAGCCAGTACGACTTTGTTGGCGACTTCTGCCTGTCCATTGGCTTGTGGGTGCTTTACAAAGGTGAACTGGTGCTTGATATTCAGATCAGCTACCAGATTTCTAAAGCCTGTATCGGTGAATTGAGTACCATTATCTGTGGTGATGGAGCATGGGACCCCAAACCTTGTGATAATGTTTTTGTAAAGAAATTTCCGACTTCTTTGGGCTGTGACATTAGCTAATGGCTTTGCTTCAATCCACTTTGTGAAGTAGTCTATGCCTACAATGAGAAACTTGACTTGTCCGGACCCCTGGAGGAAGGGTCCAAGGAGGTCGAGCCCCCACTTTACGATTGGCCAGGGCGAAGTAACGCAGATGAGCTCCTCAGATGGAGCTATGTAGAAGTTGGCGTGCTTCTGGCATGGTGGGCATATCTTGACAAACTCTGTTGCTTCCCTTTGCAAGGCTGGCCAGTAGAAACTAGCTCGGAGTACCTTTTTGGCAAGGGCTCGTGCCCCAAGGTGATTGCCGCACATGCCACTGTGGACTTCTTTGAGAACTTCCCTTGTAGCAGAGGTCGGGACGCATTTTAGTAGAGGTGTAGAGATTCCTCTCTTATATAGGACATCTTGTATTATGGTGTAGTACTGTGCTTCTCGTACTAGCTTTTTTGCCTCCTTTTTGTCTACGGGAAGCGTTTCTAACTTGAGGTAGTTGATTATAGGGGTCATCCATCCTTGATCCTGTCCTGATATGGCTAGGATCTTGTCTATCTGCCTCCAAGGTTGATGGACTTTGGAGTGTATCTTGGATGAGACTTCTATTGTTGTCCCCTGATTTGGTGCTGGCTAGTTTTGAGAGTGCATCAACTCGGGCATTCTTTTCTCAGGGTATATGTCGGATCTCATATCCCTTAAATTGTCCGAGCTGTTCTTTGGTTTTGTCATGGTAGTTTTTCATAGTGGGGTCCTTAGCTTGATAGCTCCCTTCTATTTGCGAAGTGACTACTTGGGAGTCGCTAAAGATGGTAAGTCTTTGAGTTTCCACTTCCTTAGCTAGCCTCAAATCAGCCAGTAGTTCTTCATATTCAGCTTGATTATTTGAGGTAGGAAACTCAAACTTTAAGGAGAGTTCGATTTGGGTTCCCTGATCGCTCTCTAAAATGACGCCTGCACCACTCCCAGTTTTGTTCGAGGAGCCGTCCACATAGAGGTTCCATTTTGTGGGAGTTCCCGGGGTGTCAGTCTACTCGGCAATAAAGTCGGCCAGATACTATGATTTGATGGTTGTTCGAGCTTCACATTTGAGGTCGAATTCGGATAAATCAACTGTCCATTGTAGGATTCTTCCGACTAAGTCCGTTTCTATAAGATCCCCTTTATGGGTTGGTTGGTCCGTACTCTGATGGTGTGAGCTTGAAAGTTTGGTCGAAGTCGTCAGGAAGTGAGTATGAGGGCATAGGCGAACTTTTCTATCTTTTGATAGTTCAATTCATCCCTTTGTAAAGCCTTACTGATGAAGTAGATGGGTTGTTACCCACTTTCGTCTTCTCTGACTAGTGCTGAGGCTATTGCCCGATTTCCTACGGCAAAGTATAGTATGAGCTCTTCACCTTCCCGAGGTCGAGTAAGGATAGGTGGCTGCCCCAGAAATTTCTTGAAATCTTGGAAGGCTTGTTCATATTCTGGGGTCCACTCGAACCTCTGTCCCTTCCTTAATGTTGCATAGAAGGGGAGAGATCTTAAGGCTGATCTAGCTAGGAATCTAGATAGAGCCGCTAGTCTTCCATTGAGTTGCTGGACCTCTTTGACACTGGTCAGACTTTTCATGTGAAGTATGGCCTAGCACTTATCTGGGTTTGCTTCGATTCCTATTTGGGTGAGCATGAAGCCCAGGAAATTTGGCAGCTTCTACCGCGAAGGTGCAGTTTGCGGGGTTAAGTCGCATACCATGCTTTCTTATGGTGTCGAATACTTTAGTGAGGTCAGACAACAATGATTTCTCACTTTGTCTTTTTACCAGCATGTCATCTACATAAACCTCCATTAGCTTTCTGATGTGGTCGGCGAAGACTTTGTTCATCAATCTTTGGTAGGTAGCCCCTGCGTTCTTGAGTCTGAAGGGCATAACTATATAGCAATAGTTTACTTTTGGGGTCAAGAATGATGTCTTCTCTTAGTCGGGTTGATACATTGGGATCTGGTTGTATCCCGAGTAAGCGTCCATGAAGGAGAGGTACTGATAGCCTGACGAAGCGTCAACTTGTGTGTCGATGTTCGGGAGTGGGTAGGGATCTTTTGGGCAGGCTTTGTTGAAGTCGGTGTAATCGGTGCACATCCGCCACTTCCCATTTGTCTTTTTGACCAACACCACATTGGCTAGCCATAATGGGTATTTTACCTCCCTTTTGAACCCTGCCTCCAACAACGCCTGTACCTACTCTTCTACAGCTTGCGACCTTTTTGGACCGACCTTCCTACGTTTTTGCTGTGCTGGCCGAGACCCTAGATATACGGCTAACTTGTGGCACATTAGTCCGGGATCAATACCAGGCATGTCGGCGGCCTTCCATGCAAAGAGGTCGGAGTTATCTTTTAGGAGTTTTATTAGCAGTTCCTTTAAGTCTTCTCTCAGGTTTGCTCCTATATTTTTTGTTTTGTTTGGATCATCTCTAATTTGAACTTCTTGAGTTTTACCTTTTGGCTGAGGCGGAGTTCTTCGCGAGCTCGAATTCCCCCGAGTTCTATGGTATTGGTTTCTTTTCCTCTGGGGTCACCTTTGAGGTTCAGACTTTCGTTGTAACAGTGTCGCGCTAGTTTTTGATCTCCCTTTATGGTAGTGATTCCTTCTGGAGTGGGGAACTTCATGCATAGATGTGGAGTGGAGACCACGGCGGCGAGCTAGTTTAGTGTTGTCCGACCTATTAGAGCGTTGTAGGCTGAGCTCACGTCAACTACGATGTAGTCTATGCTCAATGTCCTAGACCAAATTCCTTTTACAAAGGTTGTGTGTAATAAGATGTATCCTAATGGTTGAATTGGAGCATCTCCTAGCCCGAATAGGCTATTTGGGTATTCTCTGAGCTCCTTTTCTTGTAAACCGAGCTTGTTGAAGGCAGATTTGAACAGTATATCTGCAAAGCTTCCTTGGTCGACCAATGTTCGGTGGAGGTTGGCATTGGCAAGTATTATAGTAATGACCACAGGGTCATCATACCCCGGGATGATGCCCTCGGCATCTTCTTGAGTGAAGGTAATAGTGGGAAGGTCGATCAACCTGTCTCTTCCTCCAACATGATATACCTCTTTAAGGTGTCTTTTGCGAGACAATTTGGAGATCTCTCCTCCTGCGAATCCTCCGTTTATCATGTGAACATGCCTTTCAGGGGTGTGAGGGGGACGTTCAGCTCGTCCGACCTCTTCGTCCCTTCTTCTCTTTTTTAGTTCGTCCGCTCTGTTGGCTAAGAACCGATCTAATCTTCCATCTCGGGCTAGCTTCTCTATAACGTTCTTTAGGTCGTAGCACTCATTGGTAGGGTGTCCATACACTCAGTGGTCTTCGCAATACTCTGTCTGACTTTCTCCTCTCTTATGCTTAATCGGACGAGGGGGCAGAATCTTCTCAGTGTTGCATATGTCCCTGTAGACATCCACAAGGGACATTCTGAGTGGAGTGTAGTTGTGGTATTTTCTAGATTTTTCAGTAGGCTGGTCTTCTTTTTTTTTGGACTCTTTATCCTTGTCCCGAGGTGGGTAGGAGAACCCGGATTTTGAATTTTCTCCTAGTCGAGAGTTCTCCTCCATATTAATATACTTTTCTGCCCTTTCTTGTACCTCGTTCAAAGATGTTGGATGCTTGTTTGATATGGAGTGGTTAAAGGGCCCCTCTCTGAGGCCATTGATGAGACCCATGATGGCTGCCTCTGTAGGCAAACTTTGCATGTCCAGACATGCTTTGTTGAATCTTTCCATGTAGCTGCGGAAGCTCTCCCAATCTCCTTGCTTAATCCCTAACAGGCTTGGGGCATGTTTGGCTTTGTCTTTTTGGATGGAGAATCTGGCTAGGAACTTCTTGGCGAGATCATCGAAGCTTGCTATTGATCTTAGCGGTAAACGTCATACAGAGTCATGTTGGGGGCTTTGAAATCCTTCGAGACTTTAGCCTTCATGATCTCTTTTGTAAACGGATCTTGGTCCTTGTGGGGGTTGTCCTCGTGGCTGGATCGAGCGGTCTTAGTTTTGAGATAAGCTTCAAGCTTTAGAAGCTTGTCCTCCAGCTCTCGACGTCGTCTTGTTTCTCCACGAATGTCTCGCTCGGCCTCCCGCTGTTGGTCGGCTTTTTGTTCCAGCTGTTTAAGGAGATGCTGTTGTTCTCGGATAGCTTCCTAAATTTTCATGTTTGGGTGTTGTTTATCTCCCTTATCTTGAGGTGTATCTTTTGGAGTGGCATCCGTGTTCTTATGCGGCATTCTGTCCTCCAAGCCAGAGTTGTGATCATTGTTGAGGTTATCCTCCATGACAATAGGATGACTTCCAGGTTCCCCGGCAACGGCGCCAATGTTTCGTGGGTTACCTGAAACTGAAGGTCGATCTCAAATGAGATCTATTGTGGTGGCCGGAGCAGTTGCGTCTAAATTGTTGAATCTGTTGGTGCTGCTGATCCTTGATCACCGGAGGGTGGTGGTACTTGCAAGAGACTCCGATGCTTTATTTAGCACGTGCTTTAGGCAGGTTTTTGTGTAGAATCAGAGTATGAGTTATACTCGAGTGCTCTAGTGTATTTATAGTAGTGTGGAGTGACCTCTCTTTAAGATAAGTTAGTTATCTTATCTTTTGTGGGTGGGTCCCCTTATCTTTGGCCAGCCGTTTCTAAGTGGGCTGTGATCTTTTGCTTTGGGCCTGCTTGGGCCCTTATAGCAATTTGGCCGAGCTCTTTAAGAAGAGGTCGGTGGTGATCCAACCTTAAGAGGTCGATCATTCTGGTCTTCGGTCAACCCAGGTCGCATAACTCGACCCATGGTATGAACAATAACCATTCACCATCATCTATCATATCAATTCATTAGGTCTCATAACAGAAAATAGTATTTTAATTCACCTAATGCACTCTCACTCATTCCAAAGCCTAAAAACTAGAAAGGGAATCTTAAATAAGCATTACGAAGGTTTACAAGCTTGCCGAGAAGGCCAAACAGTTAAAAACAGAATTTTAGTGCAAAAACAGGACATTGTGCGTATACATCAATCCTATGCGTACGCACGCACTAGACGACTTCCCCGGCGTGTGATATGTGAGCATCATTGGTGTCTTTTCTATGTGATTTATATGGTATTGCATTGATTTATTAGAGGATTTTATTGGATTATGCTCTATTGGATGTTACTTTGAGTCTTTGTGGCTTTTGATTTATTTCAGGTAGCATTCGGTTGAAGATTTGATGAAAAAGTACATAAAGAAGCAAAGGAGCCTCATGCGTACGCATCATGCTTGCATATGCATCACTGGATCTACAAGGGATATCGTGCATACGCATGTGCTGCGCATACGCACGACTGCAAGAGCTTAAACGAGGAAATTCTCCTCTGGACAGGTGGCGCTAAACACCATGACTTAGTGTTTAGCGTTGAAAGCATTATAATTCATGCCAAGTTTCTGGATGTTGGGAGCTAAACACCCACTCACTGGCATTTAGCGCCGAGGACCATATTTTGCATGCAAGGTTCACTGGACTGCTAGTGCTAAATGCCCACTCACGGGCGTTTAGCGCCGATAACGTGAACAACAATCGGGACCACACATTTGCAAGGAATCTACAGAAGGCTTAATGATTTGATTTCAAATCAAATAATAATTAGAATAGATTTGTTAGGATTTTGTTTACCTTTAAAATTAATTTTAATTAGGACTATAAATAGGATTGAGATCCGTCCACGCGGGGACTTTTCTTCTCCTAATTTTCATTCCGCACTTTTACACTTTTTTCTCTGTTAGGGTTCTCTGCACCATGAGCAACTAAACCTCCATTGTTAAAGTTAGGAGATCTGTTTACTTTGATGGGTTAATAATTATTTGTTTTTTCTATTCTTGATCAATGCATTGATTATTGTTTAATAATTGGTTTCATTCTTCATCCTACGGATTAGTGAGTATTGGAAAATAACTTTAATCTAACTTGAATTCTATTGAATCTTGAAAAATCTATATCATTAAAATTACAACTTGAAACCATTTTCTCATAAATTCTCAATTATTTGGGTTTAATATGGTACGTGACACATAACTGCATCATTCTTGGGTTCTTGGGGTTTGTGTGGCTTCTAAATTAGAAATTGAACTTAACCTTCTAATACAATTGATTGATCAAGGAATTGACAGTTGGTTGAATTAGAGGAAATTGGATTGCCTAGGAATAAGAATTTAATCACTTAGGGTTTGCTATAAACTAAATCATTACATGATCAAGGTAGTTGACATTGAATATTAATCTGGACATTTAAACACCTCCAAAGCCTTAACTTTATTCTCATACCATTTTCTCAACCGTTTACTATTCGCTTTTCTTAGTTTATTGCTTTCTATGCTATTTTATCTTCACAAATCTCATTTCAACTTGTCTAACTAGCACAACTAGTCAATCATTGCTTGCTTAGTCCATTAATCCTCTTGGGATCGATACTCACTCACCTGAGTTTTTTACTTGGTACGACCCGGTGCACTTGTCGGTAAGTTGTGGATTGTAAATCCTGCACCAAGTTTTTGGCGTCGTTGCCGGGGATTAACTGTGACTAACAACTACCAGTTGATTAATTGCCTAGATTAGACCTTTTCTTTGTTTTACTTTTGTTTTAGTTGTTATTTTTATTCTTAATTTTTATTTCTATTCCTTTTAAATTTTTTTTTCTTTTTACTTTCATTTTTTTTAATTTTTGTCCCTTTTATCTTTATTTATTTTTAGTTTATTTCTCTTCTATTTTTGTATGCTTCATCGGGGTTCTCTTCACTGTGACATTGAGAATCCCACTTTTCTTTGTCTCTAGTTGTTTATGCAGAGAAACAAGGATAAAGAGCCTCTTTTGTACAATCCTGAGATTGAAAGGACTCTTTGGAAGCAAAGGAAGCAAGTTAGAACTCAAAAGGTTCAAGAGATCTTTAGGGACGAGTCTGAAGAGGAAGCTGAATTCAGTATGGCTGATAATAATGAAAATCTTATGGTAAATAACCCCAACAATGTCCTGCCAGTTAGAAGAACTCTGGGTTCATATACTAACTCCAATCCTAGGAATTTTGTGGGAAGCATTGTACCACCGGTTGTGCATGCTAACAACTTCGAGGTGAAGTTTCAACTCATCCCTTTGGTTCAACAAAATTGTCAGTTCAGTGGAAGCTCGCAGGAGGACCCTAATCTATTCATATCCAATTTTCTGAGGATATGAGATACAATCAAGACCATGGGGTTCCCACCGATGTCTATAGGTTGTTGTTATTCCCTTTTTTGTGAGGGACCGAGCTATCAGTGGCTTGAGACACAACCTAAAGAAAGTATAGCAACCTGGGCAGATTTGGTTAGTAAGTTTTGACCAAATTCTTTCCACCTCAGAGGTTGACTAAGTTGAGGACTGATATTCAGACATTCAGAAAACTTGAAGGAGAGTCTCTCTATGAAGCTTGGGAGAGATACAAAGCTATGGTGAAAAAATACCCTCCGGACATGTTTGCAGATGGTACGGATTTTAAATACCACAACTTGCCGACAAGTACACCGGGTCGTACCAAGTAATAACTCAGGAAAGTGAGTGTCGATCCCACGAGGATTAATGGATTGAGCAACAATGATTGAATGATTAGACTAATCAGACAAACCAAATTGAGTGTTTTGTGCTCTAGGTATCATAAAGCAATGAATCAGAGAATTCAAGAAAACAAGTAATGAATGGTTGATGAAAATAGTATGAGGAAACAATTAAGGCTTTGGAGGTGTTAAATTTTCAGATTAATAGTTCTTATCACTCACTTTAATCATGTAAAGGTTCAATTCATGGCAAACCCTAATTGATTAAACCCTAATTCCTTAGCAATTTACTCTCGTCTAACCAAACCAACCACCAATTTCTTGGTCACTTAATTTGAGTTAGAAGTTTAAGTCCAATCCTAATTTATTAGCCACAAAATCCCTAGGTACCCAAAGATAAGATCATTATATGGTGTATATAACGTTAAGTCTAAGTAATTAGAGAATTATGAGGAATTGATTTCAAGTTGTTATTCAAGTGATTTAACTTTTCCAAAATTAAATAAGAATTCAATTAGAAAAAGAGTTATCTTCCAATATACTCTAATTCCTTGGATGAAGAACGAAACCAATCCTTGAAAATAAACCAGTGCATTGATTAAGAGAGGAATGACAATAGTATTAATCTATTAAAATGACAGAGCTCCTAACCTTAACAATAAAGGTTTAGTTGCTCATGGTGTGGAAAAACCCTAGCAGAGAAAAGTGTAAAAGTGCAAAAGAAAAGAAGAAGAAGAAGAAAAAAAGGCCCTAGGCCAAGATATCATCTCCTTTTATATCTAGTCCTAATTGATACAAAATTTAAATTCAAAAACTTAAAAATATCTTTTCTTAATTCAAAATTGATTTAAAAATACAATTAGAGCAAGAGATTTGGTGCTAAAAATATCCATTCTGGTTCGCACTACTGGCACCAAACTTGGCGTTTCTGGCGTTTGGCGCCACCTGGGCAGGAACCTTTTCACGTTGTACGAGGTCCCTAGCACTAAACTTGGGGTTTCTAGTATTTGATGCTACCATGGTAGAGACGATAGTGAACTTTCTGTGTTCTGACGCCAAACTTGGGGTTTCTGGTGCCGGGACTCCCACATGGAATGGTGATGCTGGACGCGGTTTGGCACTAAACGCCAATGTCGCAGCGTTTAGCACCATGATACCAGAGAAAACATATAAACTATTATATATCATTGAAAAGCTCTGGAAGTTGACTTTGCAATGCCATTAAAACCTTGTGATTTGGACCTCTATAGCTCAAGTTATGCGCGTTGGAGTGTGAAGAGGTCAGGGTAGACAACGTCCATGAATTCTCTTTGCACTTGTCTTCTATTCTTGGTTCATCCTAGTTACGACAGCCTCAGAGGTAGGAGTATGGACTTTTAGGTGATAGGATAACACAGTTATTTTCAACCTTAACTCATTGGCTTTCTCAAAGGATATGAATGAATATGACGCTCCAGTGTTAAACAAAGCAACTAAAGTTGTATTAACAATTTCACAATTACCTCTGATCAACGTGTCAGACCTCTATGCACCATCAGTCAACATAGTAAACACCTGTCGTTACTGCTGAGCTCTTCTGGCATCTTGCTTCCTTTTTTTGGGACAATTCCAAGACATATGCCCGACTCCACCACAAGAATAGCACACACTAAAATCGACCCTCACGGAGTTCCTGGATGGTAACTTCCGCATCTTCTACAAGTCATTTTGTTTTGTGCTTGCTTTTCGTATCTTCTCCACTGATGGTTATTATCATTAAATCTCCGGATATTGTTCTCACCCTAAGGTTGTTGAGGAGCATAGCCTCCTCGCTTGAAAGTTCGACCTCTAGGTACAAAATTCCTTCCTTAATTTTGCCAAAAGGGTACTCTGTGACCTCTTTTATCTAATGTTGTTTTCCTCACACAATCCTCGGTAGCTCTGCTCTTATTTACTAGTTCAGAGAAGGTCCTGATCTCCATTGGTCCTACTGTGCCCAGAATATCACTCCAGAGTCCTCTTTCGTATTTGATACACTTCCACTCCTCAAAGTCCCGTGGAGCACTCTTACAAATCTTAGAAAATCGACACAATTCCTCAAATTTACTTGTGTATTCGGCTACCGGCATTAGACCCTGCTTCAATTGTAGCAATTCAAACTCCTTAGCTGTCTTGACTGAATTAGGGAATTATTTCTTGTAAAATTTAGATTGAAACACATCCCAAGATATCGCAGTATCATCCTACTACAGCAGATATCATGCAACCTGCCAGCAGTACTGAGCTTCACCCATCGAGTTAAATCTCAGAGTGGTCCCTGAACTTGCACTCGAGCCTCAAAGTCACTAAACTTGCATTGGCCCTAATATTGTCCCCGAATTTAACAACGGTGACTCGCGGTCGTCCTTGAAGTATTTTCCGGGGAATATTCCCAAACAGCGTGATGACGTGTATGGAGAGGTGCCACGTTGGATATCTGACGTGGCTGTTATCATTTTTTAACTCAATTTAGTCTCTGAATTATTTTATAACCCTAATCCTTAATTTATTATCAGAAACCACTCTGTTTCTTCTTCTCTGCTCTCCTTCGTCTTTTCTGCCATTGTTGAGCTGCCATTATTGAACGTAATTTGAGTGGGTTATGATGGGTAGAGGCAGCAAATTGAGGTTATGATGAAGGCCTGAATGTTGGAGGTTATGATGCTCAAGATGAATATCATGATGAGTCAGATGTGGCAGATTCTTGGCATTCCGAAAAAATGAAGACACCCCTAACTCAGAGGATGACGACGCATTTCTTGTTTTCGGAGAAGAAATAAGGTTCGAAAAACTTCAATTAGAGGTAGGGATGAAATTCAAAATGGAGATGAATTTTAAGGAGGCTGTGAGGGAGTATTGCATCCAGGAAAGTAGAAGAGTTAGATTCAAGAAAAATGATAATGTACAATGCAGGACTTTATGTAAGGGTGAGGAATGTCTATGGGTTATCAATGTCTCTAAGGATAGTGAGAGTGTTTGCTGGTAAGTTAAAACCTTAAATGATGATCATACCCGTCCAAGAGAGACAAAAAATAAATTTGCTAACAGAGGGTGTTTAGCAAACAAGTTGGTGAAGAAGCTTAGAAAATTTCCAAATCTGAAGCACTCTAAATCTTTAACATACTTCAAAAGCAAATGTGACTTGGACTTGAACAAGTCTTCCTTAACAAGAGCACTTGGAGATGCAAGGCGCATTGTGTATGGTGATGCTGCTGCACAATATGGGATGGTGAGCGACTATGGTGAGACTCTCCTGAAGTGCAACCCTGGTTCTACTGTGCGCATCACAACAATTTCTCATCCCAACCCCGCAGAAGAGCCCACTTTTGACAAGATGTATATTTATCTGGATGGGTGCAAGAATGGGTTTAGGGCAGGATGCAGACCTCTAATAGGGCTTGATGGAGCATTTCTGAAAACCAGATTTGGTGGAAAAATCTTGGTAGCCATTTACGTCATTGCATATGCCATTGTACCAGTAGAGAACATGAATAATTGGAGGTAGTTTCTTGAGCTGCTGCATGAGGATCTAGGGAGCGACACCCAAAATGGGTGGTGTTTCATTTTGGACATGCAAAAGGTAACAGTGTCTTTGCTATTTACTGGTTATTGTATTTTAGTAAGGGTTGAACTCCTTAGGTTGATGTATTTTTTGTAGCCATGTTTTCCTTTCATGATTCTGTTTCTATATCTACTGGTTTGTTTCACACATTGTTATTGCCTGTATTGATAGAATGGGATAGGAGTAGAACTTAATAAATCAGGGGGATAAATTTGCTGTCACTTATACATGTGTAGGGATTAATTTGATGTCACTTATGTATGTGTAGGGACTATTTTGATGTCACTTATGTAAGGACTATTTTGATGTCACTTATGTAAGGTGAGGGACCATTTTTAGGCCTTCTTCCCCTCCCAACCAAAATGTGACAACATATGTAACAATGCTTGCAAAGTATTCAATGCCAGAATCAAGGAAACAAGGGCCAAACCTATCACACCACCAGGTACTTCAACTATTACTCCACCCATCATGACTGATAAACCACTATTTTATGGTTTATATTGTGTTTAATTGTGTGGTTTTATCATGATCTTTATCCACTTATTCATTAAATAAGCATGCATTTATAATTCCTTCCTGAAGTTATTGCATGATTGAAAACTTGCTTCCTAAAGACTTTTAATTATGTATTTTATTTCTTTCTTATTCCATTCGATGCCATGATCTGTGTGTTAAGTGTTTCAGGCTTTATAGGGCATGAATGAGTTAGAGATTGGAAAGGGAGCTTGCAAAAATGGAAGGAACACAAGAAATTGAGGAGATGACCAGCGAGAAGCGACGCGGCCAAATGGATGACGCGACCGCGCGAAGAAGAGGAAATCGCAGTGACGCGGCCGCATGGATGACGCGACCGCGCGACATGGAATAGCACAAGTGACGCGGACACATGGATGACGCGACCGCGTGGCAAAGCAGAAAGCCGAATGACGTTGCCGCATGGATGACGCGACTGCGTGACATGCGCGATCTGGATAATCTGCAGAATCGCTGGGGGCGATTTCGGGCCTTATTTTGACCCAGTTTTTGGCCTAGAAAAGCATACTAGAGCTAGAGAACATGCAAAAACCAACAACAACATTCATTGCGCATAGTTTTAGTTTTTAAATCTAGTTTTCCTCTCCTCTAGGTTTTCTCTCTCCACATTCATAGTTTTTAGGATTTTGTTATGTTCATTGTTTTTGCATTGGGATATTGAGAAGAGTTATTGCCTCATCAAGACTTCGACATTCTAGTTCGTTCTCTTTACTTGTCTCTTACTCTTCCATGTTCCTTAATTTACTTAATTTTATTATTGGATTATTTTAGCATTTATTAAATACAAGAATTACTTTTATTTTTAATCAATCTTTTGATCATTATTTATCATGTCTTTCTTTAATTCCCTTTCTTATGTTATGAATTTTACATTTACAATGAGCGAGTAGTTCCCTAACTTGATGGGGAGTTGATTGAAAGAAACCCTTGAGTTGGGATGCTCAAGAGAAAGATTGCAATTGGGTTTATTGTTGGATTGCTCTCTACTCATTAACACCAATCCTCCCAAGAGTGGATTGGAACTTGTGGAAAGATACAGCACTCCAATTCGTTTGACTTTCTCTTACTTAGTAAGGGACAACTAAACATAATAACCCTCAATTGTCAATTAATCTTGAGAGTACTTCGACAAGAATAGGGCTTTTAGCTAATCAACTCCCAGTCAAGGCTTTTATTTAAATTTATATAAATTCTCTAATTTAATTTTCTGCCATTCAACTCAAACCTTTTTGAAAACATCTGATTAATAAAATAGCACACTTTTCTGCAACTCGTTGGGAGACGACCTGGGATCATACTCCCAGTATTTTAATTTTAATTTCTGTGACACCCTTCTAAATTGATGAGTGGATCTCTGGTTGGTTGAGAACTATACTTGCAACGCATATTTTATAATCATTCTTAACTCGCCAATTTTCGCTCGCATCAATGACCCACTCAAATCACTTTCAACAATAGCAGAGAAGACGAAAGAGAGAAGAGAAGAAGAAACATAGTGGTTTCTGATAATAAATTAGGGATTAGGGTTATAAAATAATTCAGGGACTAAATTGAGTTAAAAAATGATAACAGCCACGTCAGATATCCAACGTGGCACCTCTCCATACACGTCATCATGCCGTTTGGGAATATTCCCCGAAAAATGCTTTAGGGATGACCGTGAGTCACCGTTGTTAAATTCGGGGACAATATTGGGGCCAATGCAAGTTTAGGGACAACTTTGAGGCTCGAGTGCAAGTTCAGGGACCACTTTGAGATTTAACTCTCACCCATCAGCTAGTAAGTGGCAAACTCAACACACTGGTCTTCAAGCACCTGTTGTGCTTGCAAATCTCGTTCCATTTCCTGAAACTAGTTGTCAGCCTCAGTGGAATTTGTAGTTTCCCTAAAATTCAATGGGTTGATTTTTATGAAAGTTGACAGGGTCATCGGCCTGTCTCCACCATTACCCCCATTCCCATTGTCAACTTGGTTTCCTAACACCTTGGCTATAACCTGGATAGCTGCAGCCATGTTCTCCAGGGTAGCCATGAAGTTCACAGGATTATTTCCAGTTGTTTTGGGTCTCATATAACTATTTTTACCTCTCCCCCAACCGCGTTTGCGTCCACGATTCGCCATCTGGTCCCTATTCACACCAAACAAGTCATATCAAGGTGATCAGTCTCAACATCTCAAGTCTAGTGCTTCAAAGTCCTAAATGCATGCTCATGAGTAGTTATACCATATATATCAATTAGATATCCTAATTAGCACTAATTAGCATATACAAACACTCAGAGTACGTCCAGAAGCATAGTCAGTCCGTCCCTCAGGCTCTATAGGAATGAACTGCTCTGATACCATAATGTAACACCCTACCACATAGAGCTTTACGCTCAAGTCATAAAATAGAGGTGGTGAGGTATTATGACATCTAAAAGAAAAGACGTACATATAATCATAGTGAAAGAAATCATATCTAGGAGTCTTGAAGAAAAGCTTAAGCAAAAATCGCAAAAAAAAAAGCGCATCGCACACGTAAAAGGATAACTAGAATCGGAAGAAGATTAAAGACGTAAGTACATGTATATATACACATATCAGAGTTTCAAAATACAGATATCAAGCTCTGAGCTTGACCTGTGAAGCCAAGGTCGGCCAAAGAATATATATATATGATATCTTCTCTTGCATAGAGACCTCTAGATGCTCACCGAGGTGCATCTCGACCTACATTCGAAAAATAGCAGAAATATATATGGGATGAGAACCGGAGATTCTCAGTATGGTAAAGGTACAACATAGGTAATATATAACGTCTCGGGAAAGCCAGAGACATTCCTAAAATTTTGATACTCAGAAATTTGGAAATCTATTTATGGATTCTAGTTCTAATCTAACTCTTCACCTTCTGTCAACCCAAACCTCCTAAATACCGATGGAACTACCCTCATCATCACCTCCGCCAGCATAAGGGATCTCTCAATTGCAAAGACATACAAGACAAGCAAAGAAAGCACAGATAGGATGCAATTACAGCAAGTAATACAAATAGCATATAAGCATGCTAATCAATTAGGCAAACCAAAGTAATGCAAACTCAAGTAAAACATACAAATGCATATGATATATGCCTGTCCTATGGCTGATGAGTCTTATTTGTTAGTTATATAGCCAAACCCGACATGTCCGGTAGCTAACCTTGAACAGTCCCTCCGTGCGCGCATCTCCAAGAGTCTATGCATATAATCTCAATTATTAATTTATCATCTCATTGGGGGAACCCCGAAAAGTTAAAGTGTCCGGTCACATCTTGCGACGTAGGGTCAACAGAGTATCGAGTCTCAACCTAGAGCAAGTGATGGCAAGCCACTACGTCTACCTAGAAAAACTTGTATTTTAGATAATAGAAGTGCATATGTTGTATAATCATTCAATATCAGTCAATCATCATCAAGATAGCCTTCATTCATCTCATTATTCATCATGTCTGCACTTTCCAAAACATAAATCATCACTTCATAATCTTTCTTCACTGCCAGGTTAACTCTTTTTTTAGGTTCACCCCTCTCCCTGTAGTTAGAAACTAGGTAATCAGATCTGAGAAGGTAATTATAGAGGTTTGGAAAGCTAGAGGATTGTTTAACGTTCAAAAATCTCATTTTTGGCCAAACAGGGGTTCCGCGTATGCAAAGTTATGTCCGCGTACGCTGGATATTAAATTAAGAATCTCGCATATGCAACCCCTAGTCCGTGTACATGAGCTTGCAAAACAGATGAGAGTTCCCGCATCGCGTGTGCCCTGCTTGCGTACGCGAGGGTTCAAATTGACAGGTCAGTGTACGCAGCACCATGCCCGTGTATGCGAGATCACCAATACAGGGAGAATTTTTTTGTCGCGTGCAAGGTTCACATACGCATGCACCTTTTTTCTTTCAAATATGCTAAGTTTGCAGAAACCCAAAGTTTTCACCAAACTTTAAACGCGCATAACTTTTTCGTTTCAAATGATTTTTCGTCCGTTCTTTGAACGTCACGAACTTCACGGACTCAACATTCATTTGAAACAAGTTTGATAAGATTTGAGGGTCCAGAAGGCAAGTTATAGCCCACCAAAATTGGTCAAAAATAAGTTTTTACCAAAAAATTCAAAACCTCATTCTTTCCAAAACCTCAATCCAAAACCAACCAAATGATTCCTACTCACACATTCATTTACTTACATAATCAATATCCCTTTCACTTGATACATTAATTTATTCAACACAACATCACTTACAATTTCACCAATATCATTCATATACACACTAATCATCATGAACATCACCTACATGAATATATATACATTAAGTTCATCACTCCAAATATTCAAACCATTCACAAGAACCAACAATAATCACTAATCCTCAGTAATTCATATAATTCAACTTATCCTACAGTCAACTAGTCTAAGTTTTCATGTGACATTATACATTATCTACGAGAAACTGATAAACCACTATTTTATGGTTTATCTTATGCTGAATTGAGTGGTTTATATCAATTCTTTACTCACTTATTCATATGATTTGCATGAGTTTACATTTTTCCATCCTGATTTTGTGCTATGATTGAAAACATACTTCTTTGGCCTTAAATTTCCTATGTTTAATCCTCTCTTATCACCATTCGATGCCGTGATATGTGTGTTAAGTAATTTTAGAGATTACAGGGCAGGAATGGCTTAGAGGATGGAAAGGAAGCATGCAAAAGTGGAAGGAATACAAGAAGTTGAAGAAATTGCTAAGCTGTCCAACCTGACCTCTTCTCACTCAAATGGTCATAACTTGAGCTACAAAGGTCCAAATGATGCGGTTCCAATTGATTTGAAAAGCTAACGTCTGGGGCTTCGAAATGATATATAATTTGCTATAGTGGCCATACAGATAGGAGACGCGAACGCGGACTCCACGCGGACGCGTCGCAGTGACAAAAATCAGCGTGACAGAATTCGCAATCAGCGATTTCTGGACTGTTTCTGGCCCAGTTTTCGGCCTAAAAAACACAGATTAGATTTTGAAAAGCTAACGTCTGGGGCTTCGAAATGATATATAATTTGCTATAGTGGCCATACAGATAGGAGACGCGAACGCGGACTCCACGCGGACGCGTCGCAGTGACAAAAATCAGCGTGACAAAATTCGCAATCAGCGATTTCTGGACTGTTTCTGGCCCAGTTTTTGGCCTAAAAAACACAGATTAGATGCTATAAAGTGGGAGAATTCATCAATTCATTCATACAACATTCAATATACATAATTTTAGGTTTTAGATGTAGTTTTTAGAGAGAGAGGCTCTCTCCTCTCTCTTAGGATTTAGGATTTAGGATTTCTATTATGTTTAGGCTACTTCTTCTTCTCAATTTCCAGGTTCAATGTCCCTTTTATTTATTTTTCCAATTTAAATTTCCATGTTTAATTTATGAATTTCCATGTTAGATTTGATTTCTTTTATTAATGCAATTTGAGGTATTTCAGATTTATGATTTTTATTTAGCTTTTTACATTCTTAGCTTGAATTGATTAATTGGAGACACTTGAGTTATCAAACTCCTTGTGATTGATGATTGTTATCTTTGCTAGTTGATTTGTATTCCAATAACTCTAGTCTTTTCTTAGGAATTTATTGGGACCTGAGGGATCAAATTGATTTATCCACTTAACTTACCTTCATAGTTAGAGGTTAACAAAGTAGGAGCAAAATCAAATTCTCATCACAATTGATAAGGATAACTAGGATAGGACGTCCAGTTTTTTATACCTTGCCAAGAGTTTTCTTAATTATTAATTTATCTTTCTTGTTCCTTATTTCAAAAACCCAAAAATTCTACTTTTTCCATAACCAATAATAAACACACCTCCCTGCAATTCCTTGAGAGACGACCCGAGATTTAAATACTTTGGTTATAAATTTTATTGGGTTTTGTTACTTGTGAAAACCAAAACTTTTGTATCAAAGGATTTTCTGTTGGTTTAGAAACTATACTTACAACGCAATTATATTTGTAAATTTCTTTACCGATAGAAAGTCCGATCGTTCAAAATGGCGCCGTTGCCGGGGAATTGCAAACGTGTGTCTTATTATTGGTTATTGTAAATATTTACTTTTAAATTGATTTTTTTGAAAAAAAATAATTTCAGATTTTTATTTTAAAATTTTTATCCTATCTTATCTTAGTTTTAAATTTCAAAATTCAAATCTTTTTCAAAAATCATATCTTTTTCAAAATCTTATCTTATCTTATTTCAAAATCAAATTTCAAATTTCAATATTTAAATTCCAAAATTCAAAGTCAAAATTCAAAATTTAAATTTAAAATTTTAAAAGTCAAACCTTTTCAAAATTTTAATCTTTTTCAAATCCTTATCTTATATTGTTGACTTTTTCAAAATTCAAATTTCAAATTTAAAATTCAAATTTCAAATTTCAAAATTTCAAAATTCAAAATTCAAAATTCAAAATTTAAAATTCAAAATTTAATTTTCAAATTCAAAAATTTAAATTTCAAAACCTTTTAAAAAAAAAACTTATCTTCTCTTACCTAACTTATCTTATCTTTTCTAATCTTAAAATCAAATCTTTTTCAAACCTTTTCTCTTATTTTATTTTATTTTATTTTATTTTTCTTTGCTTGTTTATTTATTTTTGTTTTTAATTTTTATTAGTTACTATGAGTTCTCACCCCGTCGCTTTGAGTTTGGTTATAATGCTGTTAAACGGAATGGAAGCTATAACAGGAACATGCATCAAGGTCAAAACAATCAAAGATGGAAGGAGCCACGAGGATCTGATCAACCCTTTAGGCAACAATACCTTCCAACGTACCATGGACGATGACCATTCAACAATGCATGTCGAGACAATAGTTATGGTGGACCCTTTCGTGACAACCAACACCCACCAAATTACTATGGTCAAGAGCCATTGCGAGGTGCGTACCGAGATGATAGATATGGTGGACCCCCTTGTAGTTACCATCAAGCTCCATCATATGTCAATGAACCACCTCCTCAACATAGCTTTGAACCACTACACTCACAAGCCAACTACCACCATTCGCCTCCATATGACCCTAACTCTTATCCACCCCAATTCCAACCCAATTACTCCCAAGAACCACCACTTCCCTATGAATCATGTCCATATCCATCAACCCAAGAATCAAAGAAGCGTCTCAAGGAAACAATAAATAAATTTCATGCAACCCTTCACCAATTGAATCAAGCGATAAATCGATTACCTTCCCGACTTTCGGACACTCAAGGAACCCCCATGGCTTCATGTGGACAATCTAATGAAGAACGTAGCATGAAGGAGATATTAGAAACTCCAGTGGACAGTACAGAGCATGACTTTATACTGGAACAAGTGGAGGAAGCTGTAATTATCGAAGAAGAAGAATTGGTTGAAGACTTAGGAGATGCTGAACCTCCATGGGAAACTCAAGTTATAGAGCCTCCTTCAAAAACGTTTGAAATTGATGTTGAGGAGGGTGTACAATCTCCAAGGCATATCATGGTTGAAGACTTCAAAGGGGATGATCAAGAGATGGATTCAATCATTGATGAATTCTTATCTACAATTGAATCCTCTCCCATTGGACTTGACATGGAAATTAAAGAAGAAGAAGCACAACCTCCCATGCCCTTGGTAAGCCATAAAGAAGAGTTTGATTTGGAAGAAAGCTACCAAGAGGAAGAGGTTGGAATTAAAGAAGCTTGCAAAGAGGTGGAAGTTGTCAAAGAAGAGCACAAGGGAATGGAGCTTGAAATCACCTTGCCAAAGTTGTTGAAGACCTCTCCGCCTAAGTCACCATCATCCTTCACAACATTCAAGTGGGTAAAATTCATATCCCTTAGCTTTCTCATCCCACTTGAATATGGTTTACTTGAGACAGATGGGCAACTTAGAGCTCTTTGTGGCTATAAGAGTAAGAGGGAGATGGTTAGTGGTAAGAGTTATCCTACAAGGTTCAATATGGTTGCACGCTCCAAGTTAAAGTGCAAAGATAGGTGTAGAGCTCGATTGAATGGGTCTAGAAAGTCGTTTGGGCACTCTAGTGAGAATTTGGATTGCTTACCACCCGGTTGGAACAAAGATGGTCAACAAGAAGACGGGTGCAAAAGCAAGGTTTGGGACCCCGGAATTCATTCTAGCAATCAACACTCTTGGGGCCTTGTCACTTGCTTTAACTTACTTGAAGGATTTATGCAACTAGTGTGGGATCCTAGAGGATATTGGAATTACAAACATTGATGGGGATTCAAGGATCAGTACAAGCACAAGCCACCATGACAAGGAGCTCATCAAATGTCCAACTTAAGGACTTTAACTAAAAGTGCTAGGTGGGAGACAACCCACCATGGTATATTCTTTCCTTTTTGTTCTTAGTTTTATTTTATTTTATTTTCATTCATGTTCATTCATAATTTCTGCATAGTCATTTGCATTCTTCATTTTGCATTCTACATACTGCATAAAAAAAACACACACGCGACGCGTAAGCGTCGCTGACGTGTCCGTGTCACCAGTGCATTTTGAAGAAAAGAGAATTGGACAGAAAGTCACGCGAAAGCATGGCTGGAGGCGTGCCTTAGGCACAAGCATGCCACGCGAACGCGTGCTTTACGCATCCGCGTCATTTTGAAAAAGAGCCTCCCCACGCGTCCGCGTCACCCACGCGAACGCGTGACCCTGCGAATTCGACGTAAATGGGTGTATAGCAGAGAGTTATGATGGAGTGTGACTGGAATAGTCCTGGTAGCACAATCCCTACCACGCGACTGCGTGCCCCATGCGGCTGCGTCGTTTTACAAAATATGCCATTCACGCGATCGCGTCACCCACGCGAATGCGTCACCCTAAATTTTGGCAAAATGAGTTTGAAACAGAGAGTCGCGCGAACGCGAGGCTGCTCTCGCGCCACTCGCACAAATCAAGTCACGCGACCGCGTGACCCACGCGTCCGCATCACATGCGATGCACAGCTTGTCCAGATCAGCGCCAGATATCTTATCTTTTCTTCCCCAAATCCAAATATTTTCTTTTCCCTTCCTATTTCTTTTCTTCTATCTTCTCTCCCTTCTTATTCTTTCTTCCTCCTTTCTTACGTTCTGTCTTACTTCATCTCTTTAACTTCTCATCCTTCTTCGCTTTCATCCTATTTTACTTAATTTATTTGGATACTTTCATTCATTGCATTTTAATTTTGTGAATATTTTTATTTATTATTTTTTCATTGGTGTTAATTTTTTTTATTCAACTGTTACATCTTTTCTCGCATCACTCTGGCACTTCATGACTTGTTCTGTTCTGATTGGGTGATATTATTTCAGTCAATGCTATTCTTTTATGATACTTGCTTTCCATTTGCATTGATATGCACTTCTACTATCTTGTATTACCCACACTCTATTCTCCTTTGTTGCAACTTTTGCACTATTGATATGCCATGTGCTTCTACTATTTTCTCACTGCATGTTGTAGCTACCATGTAATTGAGACTCTTATTATTTGGCATTACCCACTCATATTTTATTTGTTTTCTATCATTATTTTTGGGTTCCTGTTCTTCTTTTTTCTCTTCTTTCAGGCTGGCCACCGAAGAAAGAAAAGGGAAAGCTTCTCAAAGGGGCAACAAACAAGTCCATCTGCACAATCTTTGGAGAAAAGCATCAGTTGGAGCAACCCGTCCAGTTGCACATCTGAGCATGCACCGAGGATGGTGCAATCTTTAAGTGTGGGGAGGTCGATACCGATCTCCAAGGGTTAGTTACTTTCTTCTCAACACCAATGTGTTATTTTCTTTGTTAATTCATTGTTGCATTTGCATATTTGATTGCATGTTTGCTTGATTTTATGCATTTAGTTACCACTTGGTTGAAGTAATATTTTCTTTTTCAAGAAATTTTTATAGTATTTCACTAATTTAAATTGAAAATTTTTTGTTAAACTTGTTTGAAGACTGTAAATTGGAACATGGTTTAAAGCTAAGAACACACAACCTGTGAGATTTTGAGCTTATTTATATGGTTACATTATTTAACCATAAATTTTTATTCTTGTGTGTTTTCTTCTCTATGATTGTAGACTTTACTTTGTTCCATTCTATATGTCCACTATTTAGTGTCTTTATATGCTTGCATATGATTGAGGCCATTACTTGTTTAGCTCACTTATCCCAAATAACCTATCCTTCCATTTACCTTTGTCAACCACCTTGAGCCTTTTAATCCCTATTTGTTCTATATTTTACCACATCACTAACCTTAAGCGAAAAAACAA
Source organism: Arachis ipaensis (assembly GCF_000816755.2). NCBI lineage: Eukaryota > Viridiplantae > Streptophyta > Magnoliopsida > Fabales > Fabaceae > Arachis > Arachis ipaensis. Next base: position 38,074,924 of record NC_029785.2, on the reverse strand, counting down.
TTAAATATCCCAATTGAATCTTTGGTTAGCTTAAGTTAAAGATTGTGTATCAATTAAGTGTGGAAAAATTGTGGGAACATGGGTTAATAAGGAAATGTGTTATGTTCTTACTTTAATAAAATATTGGGAATTTGGGTGCCTACTCATGTAAAACAGAAAAATTAAAAATCCATGTGCATTGATATGTTATTTTTGCTTTTATGTCTTCATAAAATAAAATTCAAAAATATTCAATAAATTAGTAAATAAATAATGGGACAAAATTACCCCAATGTTAAGTTTAATAAAAGATCAATGCATATGGGATAAAATTAAAGAAAAATTTGGTACATGAGTATGTGATGCAAAAGTGGGAATTATGGGTAGCTAGGCATGATTTTTGAATTACATAGAAAGTGTATGTATGTTAGGTGAGAACTTAGACTAGTCAAAGATTCAATTTATAGCTCACTTAGCCATATATATACCCTCACCCTTACCTTAGCCCTATTACAACCTTGAAAAGACCTCATGATATTTGCATTAGTACACTAAATTTTTGTTGATTGGTTAGATGAAGAACAAAGTTTAGAAAGTATGATTAGAGAAGAGTAGAGTGATTAACCCTAGACACTTGAGAGATTAGAGTGATATACACTACCAGTAAGGATTCAATGCTTGATTCTATGTTCTCTGCTTTTATGAGCTATCTTCTTACAAGTTTACTTGTCTTCTACTGTATGATTTGAATTAGTGGAATCTGATTTATGTTTGACTTGAAGAGCTTATTTACTTTTAACCAAGTAGGTAGAAACATCTTAGCATGTAGTTGTATTCATCTAGATAGGTTGTATTTCATACATTCTACCATTCCTCTTCACTTTTATAGCTTCTCTTGAGCTTAGCATGAGGACATGCTAATGTTTAAGTGTGGAGAGATTGATAAACCACTATTTTATGGTTTATCTTATGCTCAATTGAGTGGTTTATATCAATTCTTTATTCACTTATTCATATGATTTGCATGAGTTTACATTTTTCCTTCCTGATTTTGTGCTATGATTGAAAACATGCTTCTTTGGCCTTAAATTTCCTATGTTTAATCCTCTCTTATCACCATTTGATGTCGTGATATGTGTGTTAAGTAATTTCAGAGATTACAGGACAGGAATAGCTTAGAGAATGGAAAGGAAGCATGCAAAAGTGGAAGGAATACAAGAAGTTAAAGAAATTGCTAAGCTATCGAGCCTGACCTCTTCTCACTCAAACGGTCATAACTTGAGCTACAGAGGTCCAAATGATGCAGTTTTAGTTGCATTGGAAATCTAACGTTCGGAGATTTGAATTGATATATAATTTGCTATAGTGGCCGTACATATAGGCGACACGAACGTGTGCTCTATGCGGACACATTGCAGTGACGAAAATCAGCGTGACAGAATTCGCAATCAACGATTTCTGGACTGTTTCTAGCCCAGTTTTCGGCCCAGAAAACACAGATTAGAGGCTACAAAGTGGGGGAATGCATCCATTCATTCATACAACATTCAATATACATAATTTTAAGTTTTAGATGTAGTTTTTAGAGAGAGAGGCTCTCTCCTCTCTCTTAGGATTTAGGATTTAGGATTTCTATTATGTTTAGGCTACTTCTTCTTCTCAATTTCCAGGTTCAATGTCCCTTTTATTTATTTTCCCAATTTAATTTATGAATTCCCATGTTAGATTTAATTTCTTTTATTAATACAATTTGAGGTATTTCAGATTTATGATTTTTATTTAGCTTTTTACATTCTTAGCTTGAATTGATTAATTGAAGACACTTGAGTTATCAAACTCCTTGTAATTGATGATTGTTATCTTTGCTAGTTGATTTGTATTCCAATAACTCTAGTCTTTTCTTAGGAATTGATTGGGACCTGAGGGATCAAATTGATTTATGCACTTAACTTACCTTCATAGTTAGAGGTTAACAAAGTGGGAGCAAAATCCAATTCTCATCACAATTGATAAGGATAACTAGGATAGGACGTCCAGTTTTCATACATTGCCAAGAGTTTTCTTAATTATTAATTTATCTTTCTTGTTCCTTATTTCAAAAACCCAAAAATTCTACCTTTTTCATAACCAATAATAAACACACCTCCCTACAATTCCTTGACAGACGACCCGAGGTTTAAATACTTCAGTTATAAATTTTATTGGGTTTTGTTACTTGTGACAACCAAAACTTTTGTACGAAAGGATTTTCTGTTGGTTTAGAAACTATACTTACAACGCGATTATATTTGTAAATTTCTTTACCGATAGAAAGTCTGATCATTCAGAAACCAAAACCATACCTTGGCTAATTCCTCTCTAAGCGTGGAATACCTCGAAAATCCTCAATTCACAAGCTCCAAGCTTTCACCAAATAGATTCTTGGCTCCCAATACTCAACTCAAGTCTCCAACTTATTTAATACAACCTAATTTCACATATATACCACCTAATTTCACATCATTACATACAAATTCACAAATTTAATACCTAACCTCACATAATTAAAGAATTCACAAGGGTTTTGAGTGCCTTACCTTATCGACAGACGTTTGGGACAAGACCCAACAAATTTCCAAAGCTAATTCCCACCTAACATCACCAAAACACAAATTCTAATACCAAAACCCCAAAGATTTTTGAAATTGCGGGAGAAAGAGGCTGGGGGAAAAAATATAAAGTTCTTACCACTTTATTTAGATAGATTTGAAGAGCTCGATGTGGTGGTCGCGTGGCCATAGATGATGCGGCGATCGGAGCTCCGAATTGAGAGATATAGATGATTGAATGTGAGGTTAAGGTTTTAGTTCTTGCTTCTTGCCCTTTCCTCAATTCTCAGCTTGATTCCTTTTAAATTTGGGAAAGAAAAGCTGAACTACCCCTTTTATATACTGGGTCTTGGGCCTGGTTTGGGTCTAGTCCAACCGGTTCGGCTCTTTAGTTTAATTTTAGGTCAAATCTTTTAAAATTAGTGTTAAAATTCGTATTTTTAATATTTCTATTTCTCTAT
>NC_029785.2:38057464-38071848 GCF_000816755.2 Arachis ipaensis | reverse complement strand
GTCTAAGTGATATCTTTATACATGAAGCAACTACAAAAATAGTATGTCACTTTAGATTTTTTAAATGAATTGGAGCATATTATATAAAATATTACTAAAAGAACTCTAGTATGACTTTAGAATTGGAAATGTATACTAAGGAGGGGCAGCACATAAGTTGGTTATTACAGAGGAGAGTATTCTTGTCTTCATGAGACCAGCACCTTAAACTTCACCTTCTGTTACAATTCTCATAGCAATTTTCACTAACATCACAACACATAGAAACTTCAACCTCGCATAATTTACATACAAATTATAGGCTGCATCCGATATTTCAAATGTCTGGTTTATAATATCATTGGCAGTCACAAAAAATATACTTACTACCGCCGCTGCTGCAATCACAAATGCAATTCACATTCTCTTTTACACCAGTCATCATGCAATCTTCAACATTGTCTTGTGAACTAAGTTGTTTTAAATTAACATCCATTGCATCCTAATGAAATGAAATAAACAAAAGGTAATCATAATTCATTGGAATCTTGATGCAAAATTAGAGCTATCAAAACAGTTTTATGTGCTATACAAACATTCAACATTGAGTCCTCAAGTTTAACATTGCATGCACAATCAACTCTTTCAAACATTCAACATCACAATGCATTATCATTTTCTCACCTTACATCAAGAAGATCATCACGCATCAGCAAACCACCAACATACTTAAAAAATTTGCAAATGCATGAATATCACTAATGATCACAATAGAGAAACTTCTTCCAATCAACGATACCACATCTCAAAGTTTTATCATACAAATGTCTTTCACCCATGCATCGTGCATACTCATTAGCCATCTTAAACATTGAGCCTAAATTCTATGAAGATGCCATACTTGAACCTTGTTGGCAAGAAGCCATCAGAACTTAAATGGATGCTCAAAATGAGAACAATACCTAGACGTTGACTTCCTTTTTGAGTGTTAAGAAGGCAATTGATTGTAAGTGGGTCTTTAAAGTCAAGTATCACCTTGATGTTAGTTTTGAGAGACACAAGGCTCGCCTCATGGCAAAAGGGTTAACTCAAGTCCCTGGAATCGACTATAAAGACACGCTTAGTCCCGTTATCAAGCTGGGAATATTGCGGGTTATTTTGGCACTAGTTGCTATCAACGGATGGCATTTGAAGTAAATTGATGTTAATACCACCTTTCTACATGGTGAGCTTGATGAGAAAGTGTATATGAAACCTCCTGAAGGTCTCGAGACAACTTTGGGTTAGGTTTGCAAGCTTGAAAAGTATCTATACAGGCTTAAACAAGCTAGCAGACAATGAAACTTTAAACTAAAATCTATTCTAGTGGAATTAGAATATAATCATTCTAAATATGATTATAGCATGTTTACTAAATCCTAAAATATTAGTTTTATAGTCATTTTGGTTTATGTCGATGATTTAGTGTTGACGGGGGACAATTCGTTTGAAACTAAAAGGGTAAAACAGACTTTGCATGATAGGTTTCGGATTAAGAACATAGGCGATCTCAAGTTCTTCCTTGGTTTGGAGGTTGCTGATGCGTGAGCATCTTATACCCATTTTCCTCTTATTTTCTAGTTAAATTTAGTTAAAATTTATTGAGTTTAGTTATATTTTAGTGTTAAAATTCTCCTTGGATGCTACTTTGAGTTAGTTCGGTGTTTTTATGATTTCAGGTGAAATTCGGGCCAATTTGGCAGAGTTTTGTGCAAAAAAGAGGAAGAAAGTGGAAAGCCAACTTGAAGCGGTTTTAATGGAGTTGGAAAGCCAACTTCTAGAGCTTTCCAATGATATATAATAGTTTACACTTTTCTTCTGGAATCACTACCTTAAAGGGCGCTAAACGCCGAGCCTGGCATTTAGCACCCAGGAAGACAGAACTCACTGCCAATTCTGGTGCTGAACCCCGATTCTGGCGCTAAACGCCAGAAGTGCGGGTTAACCTTACCCAAAGGAGCATCTTTAGCTAGATTTGACTTTTAATTATTTTATTTTATCTCTTTTTTGGTTATTTTTATTTACAAATAAAATCTTTTAGGTTTAGAATTTATTTTTTATTTTTTTATTTTAGTTTTAAATCAAATTAGGTTAGATATAAAAGGGAAAAGATTCCCCCTTAGGGGACCTTCTCTCTTCCGCACGTTACACTTTTTAGAATCCTTGTTTTCTTTGTAAGTCATGAGCCACTAAACCTCCTTGGTTAAGATTAGGAGCTTTGTTTATTTCTATGGATTAAGAATATTGCTCTTCTATTTTAATTAATGTATTGATTCAGTTTCAAGAATTACTTTCATTCTTTATTTTATGAATCTGGGTGGAACGAAAGTATGACTCTTATTCTATATGCATTTTTGTGGTCCTTAGAAGATGTTTCTCACATGAATAACAGCTCGAAAGAAAATTCCTCCTAAATTGCTAATTACTTGAACTAATCGGGATACGTGACATATAATCCTCTTAGCTTTGGCTAATTTGGGTTTTTGTTGCCATAAAGTAGATTTGAACTTAACCCTCTAATCAGAATCAAGTGACCAAGACATTGGCGGTTAATGAAGGTTAGAGGAGACTAAATCACTAAGATTAGGGTTTAGTCAATTACAATTTGCCTTGAAATGAATCTTTCATGAATAAAATAGTTGGTAAGAAAACTTAATCCGCAAAAGTAACCATCTCCGATACCTTAACAGCTTTCTTTCATTGATTTCTCACCAAGTCTCTTATTTGCATTCTTTACTTTTGAATTACTGTTTAATGCGATTTTAAATCACCAAACCAACTTTTCTGTCTGTCTAAATAAACCAATCATTTGATTATTGTTGCTCAGTCCATCAATCCTCGTGGGATCGACCCTTACTCACCTGAGGTATTACTTGGTACGACCCGGTGCACTTGCCAGTTAGTTTGTGGGTAATCAAAATCCCGCATCAGTTGCTAGGTCTTCAAAAGGCATAACTTTATATTAGAGAAAATATGTTATAAATCTCTTGAGAGACACTAATTTTGAGTATTGTAAGCCTGCCTCCACTCTCATGGACTATGGGGAAAAACTGAGCAAGGATGATGGATATGTTCTGCCTAATTCTTCTAATTATAGGAAAATAATTGGAAAACTATTGTATCTTTCAAATACAAGGTCAGATATAAGCTTTGCTATTGATAAGCTCGGCTAATTTTTGGATCGTCCAACAACTAATCACTTGCAAGCGGTACATAGAATCCTCAAATATGTGAAGAATTCTGTAGCAACAGGGTTGTTCTTCTCGGCCAATTGTAATTTATCTCTCACTGGAATCTCTGATTCTGGTTGGGCTGGAATTTTTGACTCGCAAATATTGATTTCAGCCTATTGTTTCTATGTGGGTTCCTCACTTGTCATTTGGAAGAGCAAGAAGCAAGTAACCATCGCAGCTTCTTCCTCTGAGGCAAAGTATAGGGCACTTGCACTGGCCACTAGAGAAGCCCAATGGCTTAGTTATGTGTTGAAAGACTTAGGCACACCTCTTAATAAACCTGTGAATTTGTGATCTGATAGTAAATCTGCCATTTATATTGCTACTAATCCAGTATTCCACGAACATACGAAGCAAATTAAAGCTAATTGTCACAATGTGAGGGATAAATTGCAAGAGGACTTAATTCATCTTTTATTAATTTCTATACATGAGCAGGTTACAGACATCGTGACCAAGCCTTTAGCACTAGGACCGTTTAGCACATTATATGGAATTCTTGGAGTGTTAGACATCTTTATGCCCAATCCTCCTAGCTTAAGGGAGGGTATTACTTGATATAGCATACTGATATTAGTTATATTTATATATCTAAAGTGTAAATAGAATCAGTCAGCTTTATCTTGTTGGTTAGTGCAAATTAGCATAGTATATACATGTGTAGTTGGTTATTGTAAAATGTAAGATTCAGTATCATAATGCAAGCTAACATCTTGCCTTATTCTCTTCTTTAGCTCTTGTTCTGGGCTTGCTTACCCAAAATCTTACACTTTCGACACACATATAGTAGCTAACTGATGAGCGGATAATTTACACCCTTTTTGGCATTGTTTTTAGGTAGTTTTTAGTATGTTTTATTTACTTTTTATTATATTTTTATTAGTTTTTATGCAAAAATTACATTTCTAAACTTTACTATAAGTTTTTGTGTTTTTCTGTAATTTCAGGTATTTTTTAGCTGAAATTGAGGGACCTGAGCAAAAATCTGATTTAGAGGCTGAAAAAGGACTGCAGATGTTGTTGGATTTTGACCCTCCTGCACTCAAAGTGGATTTTCTGGAGCTACAGAAGCCCAATTGGCGCGCACTCAATTGCGTTGGAAAGTAGACATCTTAGGCTTTCCAGCAATATATAATAGTCCATACTTTTTCCGAGATTTGATGGCCCAAACTGGCGTTAAACGCCAGCCAGAGACCCTTTTCTGGAGTAAAACGCCAGATCTGGCACCAGAACTGGAGTTAAACGCCCAAACTGGCACCCAAGTTGGCGTTTAACTCCAAGAATGGCCTATGCACATGAAAGCTTCAATGCTCAGCCCAAGCACATACCAAGTGGACCCCGGAAGTGGATTTCTGCACTATCTGCACTTAATTACTCATTTTCTGTAAACCTAAGTTACTAGTTTAGTATAAAAACTACTTTTAGAGATTTATTTAGCAACTCATGACACTTTTTACATTTCATATTGTATCTTCTACTGTATGAGTCTCTAAACCTCATAGGTGGGGGTGAGGAGCTCAGCTGTGTTTCAATGGATTAATGCAATTACTACTGTTTTCTATTCAATCACGCTTGATTCTATTCAAAGATACTCACTCGTACTTCAATATAGAGAATATGATGATCCATGACACTCATTATCATTCTCAAATTTATGAACGCGTGCCTGACACCCACTTCCGTTCTACCTGAGCTCAACATAGTCATTGGGCAACAGCTTGAGTGCGTATCTCTTGGGTCTCTAATCCACGGACCGAGTCCATGGAATTAGAACCTTCGTGATAGAGGCTAGAACCAATTGGCAGCATTCCTGGGATCTGAAAAGTCTAAACTTTGTCTGTGGTATTCCGAGTAGGATCTGAGAAGGGATGACTGTGACGAGCTTTAAACTCATGAATGTTGGACGCAGTGACAGTGTGCAAAAGGATAAAGAGATTCTATTCCGACACTAGTGAGAACCGTCAGATGATCAGCCGTGCAGTAGCTGTACCCGGTATTTTTCATCCAAGACAAAAAATCTGACAGTTGATTAGCCGTGCAGAAACCGTACCTGGTATTTTTCATCCGAGAGGATCATACAGCTTGCCATTGAAGGAAGCCATGCGTCTTTGGAGAAGAAGACAGTAGGAAAGCAGAGATTCAGGCGACAGAGCATCTCCAAAACCTCAACCTGTTCCTCATTACTAAATTACAAGTACCATTTATTTCATGTTATTTACTTTGCATAAACAAAAATCATTTTTATCATTAATCTCCTGACTAAGATTTACAAGATAACCATATATTGCTTCAAGCCAACAATCTCCGTGAGATCGACCCTTACTCACGTAAGGTATTACTTGGACGACCCAGTGCACTTGCTGGTTATTTATGCGAAGTTGTGAAAAGTGTAATCACAATTTCGTGCACCACTAACTTATTATGTTAAAGAACTTGCATTGTTTTATCAGAAATTTAATTTTTAACTATGTCAAAAGAAATTAAATTTCCACTTGTTTTCCAACGAAGAAAAATCTAGTCTAATTTCTACAATGCATGAATGCATCATGCATGTTAATTTTAAGTAAATCCCCATAGTCATCCCTGAGATTTGCACAAATACTCAATATAATCCTCAAGATTCCGATTTCCCCATTGTAGTCCTCCAGATAGAGCTCCGAGTACTCATAGTGGTCCCTGAGCATATTTCTGGTGATGAGTCATCACCGGAATGCTTACGTGGCATCGTTTTGCCAGACTGGAGCTGAGCTGGCTCATTTTCAATTTATACCCACAATGTTCCCTCGCAGTTGGTGTTATTGTACAAAGCCCCACTCCTGCACGCTTCGCTCTCCCTCTTCCTCGCGTTCTTCATCACATTCTTCAGGCTCCCAATTCTCTTCTTTTATGCTCTCCAAACCTACATCCACCCGATGCCTAACCCTCCACCTCCAACAGGCTTCCTACTACCATTCGCCACCCTAGCGCCCCCAAAGGCCCTGCTCTCGACCTCAGAAAGCGCCCCAAGAATAAGGACAAGCTCGATTTCGACTAGAAGAATGCCCAGATCTTCAGGCTCAAGCTCGACCATGCTCACCTGTGCATAATCACTACTTGTGCCTTGTGGATTATGGTACATTGGTAGTGGTGTATTGTGTGAGTGATATGGGAGGAACTTTGTTCTTCTGGTGTTTTGCTTCTGATGCTTTTGCTTTGTGTATTGTCAACATGGAAAAGGCAAAGTAGAACATGTATGCCTTTAGCACCACCACCTACACAAGATTCCAGTGCACTATTGATGAAGCAACATCTGAGAAATTCAACGGTAATGTTTTACAATTCATGCAGTTGTCTTTGTGGCCTTGTGTCGTTACTTGGTAAAACGTTTTTGGATCTTCTTGGTCTAATTTATGATTGTTCCTCTTGTAGGATTGCCTGGTGTTCTTTAGGTGCTGCCAGACTCGTATATAGATGTTAAAAATAAAGACTATGGAGGTTAAATTCGTTTATGGAAGAAGCACACAAGCTATTCGACGAAATGCCTGAACGAACTGTTGTTTCATGGATGACTTTCATATCTGCTTAGAAGCTCTCGATTTGTTTGACTCCATGAAAGTTATGGGTCCAAAACCAAACTATATAACAATGCTTAGGGTTCTATTTGCATGTAGTCATGCAGGGCTAGTAAATGAAGGCTGAAACTACTTTCGGTCTATGAAGAATCTTTATGGGATAGATCCTGAAACAGAGCACTATAGTTGCATGCTTGATCTTCTTGGAAGAGCTCGGAAGCTTGATGACATGGTTAAGCTAATTCAGGAGATGAATTGTGAGCCGGATGTTATAGCATGGAGGACTCTGCTTTATGCTTGCAGAGCCCACCAGAATGTGGATTTAACCACATATGCTGCTAAAGAGCTTTTAAAGTTAGATAGAAATTTTGCGGCTTGTTTTAATTTGTAACTCCTACCTCCATACAAAGTAGATGGCACTATGAATTCCCTTAACCGGTTTTTAGTTCCCACAAAGACCAAAGAAAGGGTGCATGGTTGTTGTTATCTCTTAAAAAGCCTAAGATGTTGTATAGGCTTGTATATGCAATTATGCATGCTATGTTTGAGCTATGACTTTTTAATGGAATTTTAGAAGCCTAGTATTTCCTATGGTATTATTGAATTGATGATTTCTACGGTAATAATTGAAAGTAGCTTGAATTAACTTAGGCAAGTGGGTGGGATAGTGAGGCAGGTTGTGGGCACAGGTTGTGGTCCTAATTTTCTTAGAAAGAACTTAAAGAGTTATTATTATTTTACCTTTAGCTTGGCAATAATTTTCTGTGTCAATGGTGATTGTCTCTTGAGATAATTATTTCTGTAGTACCTCTTCATGTATGTTTTTTCTGCTTTTGTAGAATTTTTACCCTGCAACTTGATGTATCGATTTTTGTTTCACTTGTTTTAGGAAACCATTGATTAGGTTGGGTACTAATATGCCTGCAAGAGCAGAGCACATGGTCCGGAAGAGTGATTTCGATTAATACACAACCGTCGAAATCAACCATTTGAGCCCTTATCGCAATAGAGAGACTAGCGATGTTGTTCTATATTTTGAGATTATTGACATCTTGCAAGACTATGATATCAGCAAGAAGCTGGAGCATGCGATGAAGAGAGCGATGAACAAGAAGAAGAGATGAAGTTTACGCAAATTTGGGGATTTAGGGTTAGAAATAAAGGGAGGGACCAACATAGGTACAAATTGGAAATTGGCCAGCTTAGATAGCCGTTGGACCCCTCTAGCGTGGCAAACAGAGGCCACGTCAGCACTTCGGTGATGATTCATCACCAGAAATATGCCCAGAGACCACTTTGAGTGCTCGGAGCTCTATCTGAAGGACTAAAATGGAGAAATTAGGATCTTGAGGATTACGTTGAGTATTTGCGCGAATCTCAAGGACGACTATGGGTATTTACACGTTAATTTTGGATCACAATCTTCTTTATGGAAATTTTTTATGCTTCCTTCTAGATAGCAGCCTTAGCTTCCTCTTGCTATCTTTTTTTTTTTCATTTTATTTTGGGGCTTCCATTATTGATTAAAAATAATACCATCTACATCTGTATACAGATAGTTAACAATGGCATACTACAAGAAAATAAGTTTTATGCCACATTTTTAAAGCATGCCAAAAAGTGCAAAAAAATGTGCCGATAGATTTTTGCCACACTTTTTGAGCTATCGGCACGCTTTTGAAAGGGTCACATTCGCAAGCGTGCCGGTTGCTCTATCGCCACATTTTTGTATATATATCGGCACGCTTTCTTTTTTGCCACGCTTTCATGTATTGCCACACTTAAAAATGTGGCCGTATGTATAATCTTATAGCTACGCTTTAAAAGCGTTTCGAAAAGTGTACATATAGCCACGCTTTTGAAGCGTGTCCAGAAGGTTGGTTGTTGGGGTACAGTTCAAAAGCGTGCCGATAGGAAAAGTAAGGCTACGCTTTTAAACGTACCTAAAAGCGTGGCTATATCCTTATCAAATTAAAAAAAATTGGTCTGACAAAATATGTGATTGTTATTTAAAAGAATTAATCAATAAAAATTAGTATTATATTAGTAGAATTCAAACCAAATTTGCCATATCATCTCTATACATGCAATGACAGTGTACATGAATTTACAAACATAAACAAAAATAAATTTCTAGGAAGGGAATTAAGAAATGTCATTGAATCACCCCAAACTTGTATTAGGCCTTCCTTGGATAAAGCAACCACATGGAAAGCTCCACAATACACTTTATGAATAATCTGCAAGTACAATCACATGAATAACGAAAAAATAGACGGTAAACAAATTATAAAACAATTTGCCATGATAAATATTAAAGAAAGGAATCATTAAAAATATATAATATTTGGAACAAGGGTGTGTTACATCTTGATCTTGAAATATGTAACATGCACAAGTTAATCACATGCAATTTGCCACCACTATTCCTGAGAGATAGTTCTAAAGATATGCATATAAAATTCTGAGTTCAACTATTTTGTATAATTTTATAACAATCTCTAGAATATCTTGGACTAAGTTGCAAATAGATAGTAACCATAGCAGCCTAGCACGGAGGGAAAGCAACGTGACATACCTATTTCGGAAGTAAATTAGGGTATGAGACGTCCAAGTGCAGGCCAACTACAACAGCAATACATAGCAAAGGCTCAAGCATCTCTCTATTAATATTAGAAATAAAAATAAGTATGTATAAAAATCATCAAGACCAATTTATCCCCAACTTCTATCAATCTTTCAATATCCCTAAAAAAACACCACCAATAACAACAACAGAAAAATAAGTGGATTCTTATCAAGTAGTTACTGAATTCATACTTAATTAAATAGCCACCAAGAGCCACCAATTGTGTATTCCTTAATCAAATAGTACCGAATTCATACTTAATTAACAAACAAGAAAACAAGTGGATTCTTATCAAGAGAGGGTGATGAAGTTAATGATAATTCCTTTTATTTTTCAAATTCTTTGATAAAAGAAAAAAAATTCTTTCACTACAAACAAAACCCACTTTTAATTTTTCTCAAACGACTACAAAAAGAGCAAATAAAATATAATAACCAAGTTATAAATAAAAAATTGCATAATGAAATAACAAAAAACAAAAAGAAGGGCAACAAAAGTAATTGTCATGAATCATATAGCATATTCAAAATTGAAAAGGAGGCAAATTGAAAATTACATTGTACTTTTATTTAATTTAAAAAAGTCTCCAACTCAACCCAATTTCATGTTATGAGAATCACAATTACTTAAGTCAGTATAGTTATTTCATTAGCAATTATAACATGCCAGACACATTTTCAGCAGTCAGCATTCAACAATCACTAAACCTTCCTGGAAGAAAGGTAATCTGGGCAGACACCTTATCCATGTCAGGCTCCGCCTGAAACAAACAAATATAACATGACATTCTTTATAAGCTTACAAAATCATAGAGGATTGCTTAGTTCAGAAAGCACATGAATTCTTTATTTATTTATTTTTCTTTCCAAGGACCAAAAAATTAGCATAGCATAAAATGGATCAAGGAACACTATCTTGAGCTGCACATTGATGACCCAACAAAGGATCTTGGAAGGAAGATTGTACACAGGCATGTGTTGGTTAGCCACCTGATTTGTTGACGCTTCCACCTAATTTCATGTGCCACCAAAAACAAACACACACGCCTCATAAGTTAACAAAACCAAAAATGCAAACTTCAAAAAAATCCCAAAACCCAAAAACAAATCCTTTATTTCTTAGAAAAATATAAAAGAAATCAAACCATCTAGCTCAAATTGAAAAAACCTTAAGTGAAGCAGTTGCAAATTTTGACCAAATCTGAGCTCAAGTTCCACTAGAAAATTTTGTAACCTTTTTTTTTGGGATTTTTTCAAAACCAAACATAGTAAATCATTTTTTTGATTTACCTATTCTCTGTGTCCCTGAGGGAAATAGAAAACTCTTTCTCCTTTTCTTGGAACTGTAACAAGAGGACTTACACACGCATGCCTTAGCTCCTTGTAAAGTGCAGCTTCCGCGTCTATCAAAACAACAACAACATTTACCAACACATACACACAAAAATCAAATTCAAAATGAAATCCAGAGAAGAGAGAGAAAGAGAGAGAGAGAAAGAGAGAGAGAGAGGGACGACAGAACAGAAAATGAAAGAGGTGAAGTTGTATTTTTTTTCTTTTTTGTTTTTGGTTTACCTTTGGGTGAGGTGGAAGAAGAAGGTGAAGAATGAACATTGTTGTTTAGCTCCGAAGAGGAATTGTTGTTGTTGTTAACTTGTTATTATTGTGAGAATTACCATTAACCTTGATGGTTGTTACTGCCTCCGATGATGCCATTTCTGTGACAAACATAGATCTCTCATCCAAAACTCACTATTTCTATAAACTTCGCATTCCCCAAATTAAAAATAAAAAATAACAGAGTGACAAATATCCATAACAGTATTTTGAATTACAACAACAATCAATAACAAATTATTTAATTTTGTAACGACTCACAAAATGAATTTAAAAAAATTAGTTAGAATAACAAACCTTCTCCAATGCATGGCAGAAATGCACCACAGGGGTTAGGGGTTTGCAGCAACAGTGGAGGGTATGCTAGAGAGGGAAGACAAAAGGTTAGGGATTCGCAGCGATGGAAGGGAGCGGTGGCAGAGAGAGCATCGACGGGAGATTTGCAAGAGAGAGTGAGCGCCGAAGAGGGGGGCCATGCTAGAGAGAATCTGATAAACCACTATTTTATGATTTATCTTGTGCTCAATTGAGTGGTTTTTATTAACTCTTTACCCACTTATTCATACTATTTGCATGATTTTACATTTGCCTTCCTAATTATGTGCTTTGATTGAAAACATGCTTCTTTGGCCTTAAGTTCCCTATTTTTAAATCCTCTCTTATTATCATTAGATGCCTTGATATGTGTGTTAAGTGATTTCAGAGATTACAGGGCAGGAATGGCTCAGAGGATGGAAAGGAAGCATGCAAAAGTGGAAGGAATACAAGAAACTGAAGGAACTGCTAAAGCTGTCCAGCTTGACCTCTCTACACTCAAACGGTCATAACTTGAGCTACAGAGGTCCAAATGATGCGGTTCCACTTGCGTTGGAAAGCTAACGTCCGCGGTTTCGATTTGATATATAATTTTCCATAGCTTCCCCGAAGTTAGGCGACGCAAACGCGTGAATGACGCAGCCGCATCGCATCTGCGAACTTCAGTCCGCGCGGACGCGTGGGCGACGCCTCCGCGTCACTTTCCCGTGACCTGAACATAACAGAAATCACAGGGGGCGATTTTTGGGCTGTTTTTAACCCAGTTTTCAGCCCAGAACACACAGATTAGAGGCTATAAAGTGGGGGAATGCATCCATTCATAATGATGCCTTTCATAATTCACTTTTCATAATTTAGATGTAGTTTTTAGAGAGAGAGGTTCTCTCCTCTCTCTTAAGTTTTAGGATTAGGATTCCTCTTAAAGGATTTAGGATTCAACTCTTCATCAGGTTCAATATTTCTTTTATTTTATATTTATCTCTTATTTTCAGATACTTTAATGCTTGTATTAGTTATGTTACCTAATTGGCTTATGAACTTTTCCATGTTAGGATTTGAATATTTTATTTAATATAATTGAGGTATTTCAGATTTATCACTTCTTCTATTATTTGTTATTAATTAATGTTCTAAGTTGGATCCTAACTTGATTTTAGAGTTGATTAATATTCGGAGACCCTTGAGTTGAATTACTCAAGAGTTAAACTGTAATTGGATTTATTGTTGGCTGGCTCTCTAATCACTAACGCTAATCCAAACACAAGGGTGAGGATTAGAACTTGTGAATAGAAGTAGACTTCCAACTTACTTGACTTTCTTTTACTTTACTTGGTAAAGGATAACTAAGTAGAAGCAACCTTCAATTATCAATTGATCTTGAGAAAAATCCAACAAGGATAGAACTTCCGATTAATCTTCTTCGGATCAAGGCTTTTACTTTAATTACATAAAATCTCTTATTTATTTTTATTGATTTAATTTATAAATATACCTGTGCCCATTGAACAAACTCCAAAACCCCAATTTACAAACTCATAACCAATAATAAGAACATACTTCCCTGCAGTTCCTTGAGAAGACGACCCGAGGTTTAAATACTCGATTATCAATTTTTAAGGGGTTTGTTACTTGTGAGAACCAAAACGTTTGTAAGAAAGGTTGATTGCTTGGTTTAGTAACTATACTTGCAATGAGAGTTTACTATAACTTCTAAACCATCAATCTTCAGTTCTTTCAAAATGGCGCCGTTGCCGGAGAATTGCAAAGGTGTGCCTTATTATTGGTTATTGTCAATATTTGCTTTTTACTTGTTTATTTGCTTTTATTTTTGTTTTTATTTTTTCTTTTTTCATAAATTAAGAGGTTATTGGTTTTTATTTAATTATTAAAAATTTTTCAAAAAATTTTTTCTTGGTGTTCATCTTGATCTTCAAGTTGTTCTTCGTGTTCATCTTGACCTTCAAGTTGTTCTTAGTTGTTTTCTTCGTTTTGATCTAAAAATTTTTAAGTTTGGTGTCATTTTATTGTTTTTCTCTTTCCTTATTAAATTCAAAAATTCAAAATTTAAAAATCAAATTTCAAAATTCAAATTTAAAAGTTTTCAAAATTCAATTTTAAAAATTTTTCAAATTTCAAATCTCAAATTTCAAAATTCAAATTTCAAAAATTTAAAATTCAAATTTCAAAATTTAATTTTCAAATTCAAAATTTAAATAACCTTTTAATTTAAATTTATTTTTATTTTCGTTTTTAATTTTTATTAACTAACTATGAGTTCTCACCCCCGTCGCTTTGAGTTTGGTTCTAATAATGTTGAAAGGAATGGAAGCTATAACAGGAACATGCACCAAGGTCAAAACAATCAGAGATGGACGAAGCCACGAGGATCTGATCAACCCTTTAGGCAACAACACCTTCCAAACTATCATGGACGACGACCATTCAACGATGCATACCAAGACAATAGTTATGGTGGACCCTTCCGTGACAACCAACATCCACCAAATTACTATAGTCAAGAGCCATTCCAGGGGGCATACCAAGATGATAGATATGATTGACCCCCATCATATGCCTATGAACCTCCTCAACACAATTTAGAACCACCACACTCACAAGCCAACTACCACCATTCACCTTCATATGATCCTAACCCACATCCACCATACCAACCACCTTATGAACCATATGAACCATATATAGAACCACCCCAATTCCAACCCAATTACTCCCAAGAACCACCACCTCCATATGCACCATATCCATATCCATCAATCCAAGAGCCTTATGGTCTTACTTATGATATCCAAGCGCAACAAGAATCACAAGATCGTCACAAGGAAATAGTGGATCAATTTCTTGCAACCCTTCACCAATTGAATCAAGCAATAAATCAATTATCTTCTCGACGTTCGGACACTCAAGAAACCCCATGGCTTCATGTGGACAATCTAATGAAGAACGTAGCATGAAGGAGATATTAGAAACTCCAGTGGACAGTACGGAGCATGACTTTGTGCTA
>NC_029785.2:38044173-38057410 GCF_000816755.2 Arachis ipaensis | reverse complement strand
TGGAGACGGATGGTCAACTTAGAGCTCTTTGTGGCATTAAGAGTAAGAGGAAGATGGCCAGTGGTAAGAATTGTCCTGCAAAGTTCATTATGGTTGGAAGCTTTAAGTTTAAACGCAAAGGTTGGTATAAAGCTCAACTGAATGGGTCTAGGAAGCTGTTTGGATGTCTCGGTGAGAATTTCGACAGTTCACCACCCAAGGAAAAATGATGATCAACAAGAAGATGGCTGCAAAGGCAAGGTCTGGGACCCCGGAATTCAATCTAGAAATCAGCACTCTTGGGGTCTTGTCACTTGCTTTAACTTACTTGAAGGCTTTCTGCGCCTAGTTTGGGATCCCGGAGGCCATTAGAATTACAAACATTGGTGGAGATTCCTGGATGAGTTCAAGCACAAGCCACCATAACAAAGAACTCTCCAAATGTCCAACTTAAGGACAATAACTAAAAGTGCTAGGTGGGAGACAACCCACCATGGTATGATCATTCCTTTTATATTTTTATTTAGTTTTATTTGTTTTCGAGTTTTATTTTATTTTATTGTATTGAACCTGGAGTTTGCATAACATTCATATTAGCATTGCATTCTGCATACTGCATTATAAAAAAAAAAAAGCACGCACGCGACATGGCAGCGTCGCTGACGCGTCCGCGTCACATGTGCGTTGTGAAGAAGAGAAATCAAACAGAGAGTCACGCGGTAGCATGGCTGGAGGCGTGCCTTTAGCACAAATCATCCCACGTGACCGCGTCACTGACGCGTCCGCGTCACATGGGGAACCTGCCTCCCACGCGGCCGTGTTACTCACGCGGCCGCGTGACCTGGAAATCGACGTAAGAAAGGGTGCACGACCGAAAGTTGTGCGAGAGTGGTGCTGGACTGGTGCTGATCGCACACGCCTTACCACGCAGACGCCTGGCTCACGCGTCCGCGTCATATCCCCAAGATGGCCACTCACGCGATCGCGTCGACCACGCGACCGCGTCACCCTGGATTTTGGCAATACCAAGTTTCGAACATAGAGTTGTGCGACCGCGAGGCTGCACTCGGGCTAATCGCACAAATCAGGTCACGCGATCGCGTGACCCACGCGTCCGCGTCACTTGACCTTATCGTGCACCACGCGACCGCGTCCGCGTCACATGCGGCGCACAGAATATCCAGATCAGCCAAAATATCTTATCTTTTCCTCTCCAAATGCTTATTTTTCTTATCTTTTCCAATCCTAATTTCTTCTATCTTTTCTTTTTTCTTCTTTCTTTCTTACTTTCTTTCTCTTCATCTTTTAAGTTCTCATCCTTTTTCACTTTCATTTTATTTTATTTAATTGCTCACTTTTATTCATTGTATTTTAATCTTGTGTAAATTTTTATTTTCTTTTCTAAATTTATTATTTCACCATTGGTGTTCAAATGTTCTTATTCAACTATTATGTCTTTTCTGGTATTATTTTGGTGCTTAGTGACTTGTTTTACACTGCTAGGTAATATTATTTAAGTTAATGCTAATCTTTTATGATATTTGTATTAATTTTGCATTGACATAAATTTATATTATCTTTCCTTCCACACTCTCTTCCCTATTGTTGCAATTTTTTGCACTCTTGATTTGCCATGTACTTCTACTGTTTTCTCACTTGCATGTTGTAGCTACCATGTAATTGAGACCCTCATTATTTGGCATTAACCCAACCATATTCTATTTATTCTATCTTTCTGGGTTTCTGTTCTTCTTTTTCTCTTCTTTCAGGTTGGCCACCGAAGACGGAAAAAGGGAGAAACTTCTAAAAGGGAAGACAAACAAGTTCCTACACACATTCCTTGATGAGAAAAAGCGTCAGTTGAAGCAACCCATCCACTTGCACATCTTAGCATGCACCGAGGACGGTGCAATCTTTAAGTGTGGGGAGGTCGATATTGATCTCCATGGGTTAGTTACTCTTCTATCTCAACACCAATGGTTTATTTTCCTTGTTAGTTATTGCATTTGCATGTTTGATTGCATATTTATTTGATTTTGTGCATATTTTACCACTTGGTTAAAGAAATATTTTTTTTCAAGAAACCTTTTAGAGCATTTCACTAATTTAAATAAAATTTAATGTTACACTTGTTTGAAGAAATATTATACTAGAACATGGTTTAGAGCTCGAACACACAAAACCTGTGAGATTTTTGAGCCTATTTATTGATTGAAAACATGCTTCTTTGGCCTTAAGTTCCCTATGTTTAATCCTCTCTTATTACCATTAGATGCCTTGATATGTGTGTTAAGTGATTTCAGAGATTACAGGGTAGGAATGGCTCAGAGGATGGAAAGAAAGCATGCAAAGGTGGAAGGAATACAAGAAACTGAAGGAACTGCTAAAGCTGTCCAGCCTGACCTTTCTGCACTCAAACAGTCATAACTTGAGCTATAGAGGTCCAAATGATGCGGTTCTAGTTGCGGTTGGAAAGCTAACATCCGGGGCTTCAATTTGATATATAATTTGCCATAGCTGCTCCGAAGTTAGGTGACGCGAACGCGTGAATGATGCGCCCGCATCGCATCTGCGAACTTCAATCCACGCTAACGCGTGGATGACGCCTCCGCGTCACTTTCTCGCGACCTGAACGTAACAGAAATTGCAAGGGGCGATTTCTGGGCTGTTTTTGACCCAGTTTTTAGCCCAGAACACACAGATTAGAGGCTATAAAGTGGGAGAATGCATCCATTCATAATCATGCTCTCATAATTCACTTTTCATAATTTAGATGTAGTTTTTAGAGAGAGAGGTTCTCTCCTCTCTCTTAGGATTTAATTTTAGGATTTAGGATTATTTCTTCTTCATCACAGGTTCAAAGTTCCTTTTATTTATTTTCAATTTAATTTATGAACTCTTCCATGTTACATATGATTTTCTTAATTAATGTTATTTGAGGTATTTCAGTTTATGATTGTTTTATTTATGCTATGAATGCTTTCGATTTATCCAAATTATTTTCATTAGAGTAGATTCTCTTCCCTTTTGGCTTTGGTTAAGTAATTGGTAACGTTTGAGTTATCAGACTCGAGGTGTTGACTGAAAATTGGAATTCTTCAAGAATTAATTCAAGTTCCACTAACTCTAGCCTTTCCCAAGGAAAGACTAGGACCTGAGGAATAAAAAATTAATTCATCCACTTAACTTACCTTCATAGTTAGAGGTTAACAAAGTGGGAGAAAAATCCAATTCTCATCACAATTGATAAGGATAGGACTTCCAGTTCTAATACCTTGCCAAGAGTTTATTTTATTATTACTATTTTATTTTTCTTATCATTTAACATACTTCTTCCTTACTTTCAAAACCCCCAATTTACAAGACTCATAACCAATAATAAGAACACCTCCCTTCAATTCCTTGAGAAGACGACCCGAGGTTTAAATACTCGGTTATCAATTTTAAAGGGGTTTGTTACTTGTGACAACCAAAACTTTTGTAAGAAAGGTTGATTGCTTGGTTTAGTAACTATATTTGCAACGAGAGTTTACTATAACTTCTAAACCATCAATCTTCAGTTCTTTCAGAATCACTACCAAAGGAAAGTTAGGGTTTATAATGTTGGAGCACTGATAAACCCCTATTTTATGATTCATCCTGTGCTCAAAAAAGTATTTTTATCAATTCTTCACCCACTTATTCATAAGATTTGCATGGTTTTATAATTTCTTCCTTATTTTATGATTTATGTGAAAACATGTTTCCTATGCTTTAAAAATATTAATTTTAATTATCCTTTATTACCATTCGATGCCGTGATTTTGTGTGTTAAGTATTTTCAGGCTTCATAGGGCAGGAATGGCTTAGAGGACAGAAAGGAAACATACAAAAATGGAAGGAAAGCACAAAAATTGAGTTTTGAAGAAAAAGGCATCGATGCACACGCGTGCCTAGAGCAGAACACAACTGACGCGTACGCGTGACTGACGTGCACACGTGACCCACGCGCACGCGTGACGGACGCCACGTGCAGAAAATTGCAGAAGTCGCCCCCAGCGATTTCTGGACCCTTTTTCGGCCCAAATCCAAGCCCAGAAACACCGAATAGAAGCCAGAGAATGGGGGAATCAAGAGAACGACGGATACAACATTCATATTTGAGAATTTTTAGGTTTTAGATGTAGTTTTTAGAGAGAGAGGTTCTCTCCTCTCTCTTAAGTTTTAGGATTAGGACTTCTCTTAGTTTATGGTTATTTCTCCAATTCCAGGTTCAATATTCCATTAATCTATGTTTTTCTTTTACTTTTAGTTACTCTAATGCTTTTTACTTGTTAATTACTTATGTTGCCAAATTGGCTTATGAATCTTTTCATGTTAGATTTGAATATTCTATTTAATATAATTTGAGGTATTTCAGATTTATGATTGATTTATTCTATTTATGATGCTTTCAATATAATTTAGATTTTTCCCCTTTTGGCTTTGGTAAAGTAATTGGTGACACTTGAGTTATCAGACTCAGTAGTTGATTGAAAATTGGAATTCTCGCTGATTGATTTGGATCGCTCTAAAGCTAGTCTTTCCACAGGAGTCAACTAGGACTTGAGGATCAAATTGATTGGTCCACTTGACTTTCCTTTATTTAGTAAGGGTTAACTAAGTGGGAGCGATAAACAATTCTCATCACACCTGATAAGGATAACTAGGATGGAATTTCCAGTTCTTATACCTTGCCAATAGTTTTCTTTATAATTATTAATTTATTTTTCTTACCATTTAAATTACTTGTTCCCTATTTCAAAAACCTAAAAACATACATTTTCCATAACCAATAATAAATCATACTTCCCTGCAATTCCTTGAGAAGACGACCCGAGGTTTAAATACTTCGGTTATAAATTTTATTGGGTTTGCTTAAGTGACAACCAAAACTTTTATACGAAAGGATTCTCTGTTGGTTTAGAAACTATACTTGCTACGCGATTATATTTGTGAAAATTCTTTACTAGCAGAAGTCCGATCGTCAAAAAATGGCATCGTTGCCGGGGAATTGCAAACGTGTGCCTTATTATTGGTTATTGTAAATATTTTATTTTGCTTGTTTATTTGTTTTTATTTTTGTTTTTAATTTTTATTAGTTACTATGAGTTCTCACTCCCGTCGCTTTGAGTTTGGTTCTAATGTTGTTGAAAGGAATGGAAGCTATAACAGGAACATGCATCAAGGTTGAAACAATCAGAGATGGAAGGAGCCACGAGGATCTGATCAACCTTTCGGCAACAACACCTTCCAAGATACCATGGACAACGACAATTCTACAATGCATGCCAAGACAATAGTCATGGTGGACCCCTTCGTGACAAACTACCTCCACCAGTATACTATAGTCAAGAACTATTCCGAGGTGTGTATAAAGATAATAGATATGGTGGACCCCCTTGTAGTTACCAACAAGCCCCATCATATGCCTATGAACCACCTCCTCAACATAGCTATGAACCACCGCAGTCACAAGCCACCCACCACCATTCACCTCCATATGACCCTAACCCTTACCCACCCCAATTCCAATCCAATTACCCCCAAGAACCACCGCTTCCATATGCACCATGTCCATATCCATCAACCCGAGAATCACAAGAACGTCTCAAGAAAATAGTGAATAAATTTCATGCGACCCTTCACCAATTGGATCAAGCGATCAATCGATTTGCTTCCCGACATTCGGACACTCAAGGAATCCCATGGCTTCATGTGGACAATCTAATGAAGAACGTAGCATGAAGGAGATACTAGAAACTCCAGTGGACAGTAAAGAGCATGACTTTGTACTGGAACAAGTAGAGGAAGCCGTAATTATCGAAGAAGAAGAATTGGTTGAAGACTTAGGAGATGCTAAACCTCCATGGGAACTAAGAATTGTGGAAAATTCCGCCAAGCAGTTTGCAATCGATGCTGAGGAGGATAGTGCACAACCCCCGTAGCATGTATCTTATGAAGAACTGGACGGAACAGATCAAGAAGCAAGTTTCCTTGGTACTGATAACTATGAATCAAGTTCTCCTAGTAATGAACTTGCATCCGCAAGTGAATTATTTGAGATTGAAGAATCTTCCCCAAGTGAATACGAAGATGATGCAGAGGTAGACTTTTCTCAACCTCCAATTTATGACTTGAGTGATGAGGAAGATATCGAAGACTTTGATCAAGACGTGGTTGCAGTTGAAGAAGTTTGCAAAGAAGTGGAGGAATTCACAGAAGACTACAAGGGAGTAGAGCTTGCAAAATGATGCTCTTGGATCTCTTAATCAGAATCTTCGTGGTATAAGCTAGATTGATGGCGGCATTCATGAGAGTCCGGAAAGTCTAAACCTTGTCTGTGGTATTCCGAGTAGGATTCAGGGATTGAATGACTGTGACGAACTTCAAACTCGCGAGTGCTGGGCGTAGTGACAGACACAAAAAGAGGGTGAATCCTATTCCAGTATGATCGAGAACCTCAGATGATTAGCTGTGCTGTGACAGAGCATTTGGACCTTTTTCACAAGAGGATGGGATGTAGCCATTGACAACGGTGATGCCCTTACATAAAGTTTGCCATGGAAAGGAGTAGGACTGATTGGATGAAGACAGCAGGAAACAGAAGTTCAAAAGAACGAAAGCATCTCTATACGCTTATCTGAAATTCTCACCAATGAGTTACATAAGTATTTCTATCTTTATTTTCTATTTATTTATTATTAATTTTTGAAAACTCCATAACTATTTGATATCCGCCTAACTAAGATATACAAGATGACCATAGCTTGCTTCATACCAACAATCTCCGTGGGATCGACCCTTACTCACGTAAGGTTTTATTACTTGGACGACCCAGTGCACTTGCTGGTTAGTTGTGCGAAGTTGTGAAGTTATGTTTGGACCATGGTATTGTGCACCAGTTATTGGCGCCATTGCCAGGGAGAGAACGAACAACAAATTTTACAACCTCAGAGTAACAATTTCGCATACCAAGTTTTTGGCGGCGTTGCCGGGGATTGTTTTGAGTTTGGACAACTGACGGTTCATCTTGTTGCTCAGATTAGGTAATTTTCTTTTCAAAAGTTTTCAAAAATCTTTCAAAAATTTCTCCTTTATTTTCAAAAAAAAAATTTTTTTATTTATGTTCTTCAGAATTTTTAAGAATGAATTCTAGTGTTTCATGAAGCATGTTGAAGCCTGGCTGGCTGTAAAGCCATGTCTAAATTCTTTTGGACTGAGGCTTCCAAACCATCTTCATAGAGGCAAGTTAATTTGATAATTAATGAGCAGTATATCTGAGTTACATGCTGAAGGTTGGCTGGCCATTGGCCATGTCTAGTGTTTTGGACCGGAGCTTTCACTGAAAGCTTGGCTGGCTAGTGAGCCATGTCTAATTCCTGGACTGAAGCTTTAGACTAAGAATGCAAGATTCCTAGAATTCATATTAAAAATTTTGGAATCCTTATTTTTCTTTTTCAAATTAATTTTCGAAAAATATCAAAAAAAAATTTAGAAAATCATAAAAATAAAAAATATTTTGTGTTTCTTGTTTGAGTCTTGAGTCAGATTTTAAGTTTGGTGTCTATTGCATGTTCATCTTACATTTTTCGAAAAAATCATGCATTCATAGTGTTCTTCATGATCTTCAAGTTGTTCTTGGTAAGTCTTCTTGTTTGATCTTGATGTTTTTTTGTTTTGTGTCTTTTCTTGTTTTTCATGTCCATTTTTGCATTCATAGTGTCTGAACATGAAAGATTTCTAAGTTTGGTGTCTTGCATGTTTTCTTTGCATTGAAAATTTTTCAAAAATATATTCTTGATGTTCATCATGACCTTCAAGGTGTTCTTGGTGTTCATCTTGACATTCATAGCATTCTTGCATGCATCATGTGTTTTGATTCATAATTTTCATGTTGTGAGTCATTTTTTTTTGTTTTTCTCTTTCATCATTAAAAATTAAAAAAATCAAAAACAAATATCTTTCCTTTTTTCTCTCATAAAATTCGAAAATTTGAGTTGACTTTTTCAAAAATTTTAAAAAATTTAGTTGTTTCTTATGAGTCAAATCAAATTTTCAATTTAAAAATCTTATCTTTTTCAAAAATAAAATCTTTTTCATTTTTCTTATTTTTCGAAAATTTTAAAAAAATATATTTTTCAAAAATCTTTTTCTTAATTTTATATCATATTTTCGAAAATATCTTCAACAATTAATGTTTTGATTCAAAAATTTCAAGTTTGTTACTTCCTTGTTAAGAAAGATTCAAACTTTAAGTTCTAGAATCATATCTTGTGATTTCTTGTGAATCAAGTCATTAATTGTGATTTTAAAAATCAAATCTTTTTCAAAACTAATTTCAATCATATCTTTTCAAAAATATCTTTTTATCTTATCTTTTTCAAATATCTTTTCTAACCTCTTATCTTCTTATCTTTTAAAAATTGATTTTTAAAATTTGTTTCAACTAACTAATTAACTTTTTGTTTGTTTCTTATCTTTTTCAAAACTACCTAACTAACTTCCCTTCTCTAATTTTCGAAAATACCTCCCTCTTTTTCAAAAAATTCTTTTTAAATTGTTTTCAATTTTTTATTTTAATTTGATTTCATTCCTAATTTTCGAAAATCACTAACCCCTTTTCAAAATTTTATTTTCGAAAATTCTCTTCTCCCTCATCTTCTTCTATTTATTTAATTACTTACTAACACTTCTCTTCATCTCAAATCATTGCTCTTATCCTCACCTTTGTGTTTGGATTATCCATTCTTCTTCACTCTTATTCCCTTTTCTTCTTCTACTAACAACAAGGGAACCTCTATACCTGGGTAAAAAGGATCCCTATTATTATTTTTTTGTGCCCTTCTCTTTCATATGAGCTGGAGCAAGGACAAGAACATTCTTGTTGAAGCAGACCCTGAACCTGAAAGGACTCTGAAGAGGAAACTAAGAGAAGCTAAAATACAATAATCCAGAGAAAACCTTACAGAAATTTTTGAATAGGAAGAGGAGATGGCAGCCGAAAATAATAATAATGCAAGGAGGATGCTTGGTGACTTTACTGCACCTAATTCCAATTTACATGGAAGAAGCATCTCCATCCCTACCATTGGAGCAAACAACTTTGGGCTTAAACCTCAATTAGTTTCTCTGATGCAACAAAACTGCAAGTTTCATGGACTTCCATCTGAAGATCCTTATCAGTTCTTAACTGAATTCTTGCAGATATGTGATACTGTTAAGACTAATGGAGTAGATCCTGAAGTCTATAGGCTCATGCTTTTCCCATTTGCTGTAAGAGACAGAGCTAGAGTGTGGTTAGACTCTCAACCTAAAGATAGCCTGAACTCTTGGGATAAGATGATCACGGCTTTCTTAGCCAAGTTCTTTCCTCCTCAAAAGCTCAGTAAGCTTAGAGTGGATGTTCAAACCTTCAGATAGAAGGAAGGTGAATCCCTCTATGAAGCTTGGGAGAGATACAAGGAACTGACCAAAAAGTGTCCTTCTGGCATGCTTTCAGAATGGACCATCCTGGATATATTCTATGATGGTCTGTCTGAATTAGCTAAGATGTCATTGGTTACTTCTGCAGGTGGATCCATTCACCTAAAGAAAATGCCTGCGGAAGCTCAAGAACTCATTGACATGGTTGCTAACAACCAGTTTATGTACACTTCTGAGAGGAATCCTGTGAGTAATGGGACACCTCAGAAGAAGGGAGTTCTTGAAATTGATACTCTGAATGTCATATTGGCTCAGAATAAAATATTGACTCAGCAAGTCAATATGATTTCTCAGAGTCTGAATGGAATGCAAGCTACATCCAACAGTACTCAAGAGGCATCTTCTGAAGAAGAAGCTTATGATCATGAGAACCCTGCAATAGCAGAGGTGAATTACATGGGTGAACCATATGGAAACACCTATAATCCCTCATGGAGAAATCACCCAAATCTCGCATGGAAGGATCAACAAAAGCCTCAACAAGGCTTTAATAATGGTGGAAGAAACAGGTTTAGCAATAGCAAGCCTTTTCCATCATCCACTCAGCAACAGACAGAGAACTCTGAACAAAATACCTCTAATTTAGCAAACTTAGTCTCTGATCTATCTAAGGCCACTGTGAGTTTCATGAATGAAACAAGGTCCTCCATTAGAAATTTGGAAGCACAAGTGGGCCAGCTGAGTAAGAAGATCACTGAAACTCCTCTTAGTGCTCTCCCAAGCAATACAGAAGAAAATCCAAAAGGAGAGTGCAAGGCCATTGACATAGTCAACATGGCCGAACCTAGAGAGGAAGGGGAGGACGTGAATCCCAAGGAGGAAGACCTCCTGGGACGTCCAGTGATCAATAAGGAGTTTCCCTTTGAGGAACCAAAGGACTCTGAGGGTCATCTAGAGACCATAGAGATTCTATTAAACCTCCTTACACCCTTCATGAGCTCTGATGAGTATTCCTCTTCTGAAGAGAATGAGGATGTTACTGAAGAGCAAGTTGCCAAGTTCCTTGGTGCAATCATGAAGCTGAATGCCAATTTATTTGGTAAAGAGACTTTGGGAGATGAACCTCCCCTGTTCACCAATGAACTAAATGCATTGGATCAACTGAGATTGCCTCAGAAGAAACAGGATCCTGAAAAGTTCCTAATACCTTGCACCATAGGCACCATAACCTTTGAGAAGGCTCTATGTGACCTTGGGTCAGGAATAAACCTCATGCCACTCTCTGTAATGGAGAAACTGGGAATCTTTGAGGTGCAAGCTGCTAAAATCTCATTAGAGATGGCAGACAACTCAAGAAAAGAGGCTTATGGATAAGTAGAGGACGTGTTAGTAAAGGTTGAAGGCCTTTACATCCCTGCTGATTTCATAATCCTAGATACTGGGAAGGATGAGGATGAATCCATCATCCTTGGAAGACCCTTCCTAGCCACAGCAAGAGTTGTGATTGATGTCGACAGAGGTGAACTAGTCCTTCAATTGAATGAGGACTCCCTTGTGTTTACAACTCAAGGTTATCCTTCTGTAAACATGGAAAAGAGGCACAGTAAGCTTCTCCCACTGCAGAGTCAACCAAAGCCCCCACAGTCAAACTCTTAGTTTGGTGTTGGGAGGCCACAACCAAACTCTAAGTTTGGTGTTGAACTCCCATATCCAAACTCTAAGTTTAG
Organism: Arachis ipaensis; assembly: GCF_000816755.2. Classification (NCBI taxonomy): domain Eukaryota; kingdom Viridiplantae; phylum Streptophyta; class Magnoliopsida; order Fabales; family Fabaceae; genus Arachis; species Arachis ipaensis. The sequence goes on along the minus strand of NC_029785.2, from coordinate 38,046,260 downwards.
TGTTGGGAAGTCTCAACAATGCTCTGAACATCTGTGAGGCTCCATGAGAGCCCACTGTCAAGCTATTGACATTAAAGAAGCACTTGTTGGGAGGAAACCCAATTTTTATTTATCTAATTTTAATTTATTTTTATTGTTATTTCATGTTTTATTAGGTTCATGATCATGTGGAGTCACAAAATAAATCAAAAAATTAAAAACAGAATCAAAAACAGCAGAAAAAAATCACACCCTGGAGGAGGATCTTACTGGCGTTTAAACACCAGTAAGAAGCATCTGGTTGGCATTCAACGCCAGAACAGAGCATGGATCTGGCGTTGAACGCCAGAAACAAGCAGCATCCTAGCGTTCAGACACCAGAAATGCACACTGAGGAAGAGCTGGCGCTGAACGCCAGAAACAAGCATCTGGCTGGCGTTCAACGCCAGAAATATGCTGCATCTGGGCGCTGAACGCCCAGAACAAGCATCAATTCGGCGTTTAAACGCCAGAATTGCATGTAAAGGCATTTTACATGCCTAATTGGTGCAGGGATGCAAATCCTTGACACCTCAGGATCTGTGGACCCCACAGGATCAACTCAGCATCTGTGGACCCCTCAGGATCCCCACCTACCACCACTCATTCTCTTCCCTCTTCTCAATGTTCATCCTCTCTTCCCAATAAACACTCTTCCCCAAAACTCTTCACCAATCACCTCAATCTCTCTTCCCTATCCTCACTTCACCACTCACATCCATCCACTCTTCCCCATAAACCTACCTTATAAACTCCACCTACCTTCAAAATTCAAAATCAATTTTCCACCCAAACCCACCCTATATGGCCGAAACTAACCCCCCTCCCCATCCTCATGGACATATGTGTGGAAGGAGCTCAATGGAAGATTGACTCAAAAGGCAAACCGGTTCAACTTAGAAGACTGGACCTTAAGCCTGTGGCTAGAGGATGGTTGGAGTTCATCCAACGCTCCATCATCCCCACTAGCAACCGATCTGAAGTTACTGTGGATCGGGCCATCATGATTCATAGCATCATAATTGGTGAGGAAGTAGAAGTTCATGAAGTCATCTCCCTTGAACTCTACAAAATAGCTGAAAAGCCCTCCCCCTTGGCAAGGCTAGCTTTCCCTCATCTTATTTGCCATCTATGTTACTCAGCTGGAACTTTCATAGAAGGAGACATTCCCATTGAGAAAGAGAAGCTCATCACTAAGAAAATGATGGAGCAAACAAGAGAGCCCACTCATGGAGCTCAAGAAACGCATGAGGAAGCTCACCATCAAGAAATCCCTAAGATACCTCAAGGGATGCACTTTTCTCCACAGAATTTTTGGGAGCAAATCGATACCTCCCTAGGAGAATTAAGTTCCAACATGGGACAATTAAGGGTGGAACATCAAGAGCACTCCATTATCCTTCATGAAATTAGAGAAGATCAAAGAGCAATGAGGGAGGAGCAACAAAGACAAGGAAGAGACATAGAAGAGCTCAAGGACATCATTGGTTCCTCAAGAAGGAAACGCCACCATCACTAAGGTGGACTCATTCCTTGTTCTTACTTTCTCTATTTTTTGTTTTCTTTATGTTAAGTGCTTATCTATGTTTGTGTCTTATTACATGATCATTAGTATTTAGTAACTATGTCTTAAAGTTATGAATGTCCTATGAATCCATCACCTCTTTTAAATGAAAAATGTTTTAATTCAAAATAACAAGAAGTACATGAGTTTGGAATTTATCCTTGAACTTAGTTTAATTATATTGATATGGTGACAATACTTTTTGTTTTCTGAATGAATGCTTGAACAGTGCATATGCCTTTTGAAGTTGTTGTTTAAGAATGTTAAATATGTTGGCTCTTGAAAGAATGATGACAAGGAGACATGTTATTTGATAATCTGAAAAATCATAAAAATGATTCTTGAAGCAAGAAAAAGCAGTGAATACAAAGCTTACAGAAAAAAAAAATAGCAAAAAAAAAAGACAAAGAAAAAGAAAAAAAGCAAGCAGAAAAAGCCAAAGCTCTTAAAACCAAAAGGCAAGAGCAAAAAGCCAATAACCCTTAAAACCAAAAGGCAAGGGTAA
>NC_029785.2:38038323-38043912 GCF_000816755.2 Arachis ipaensis | reverse complement strand
GTGAAGGTGTCAAGTGAAAACTTGAGATTGAGCGGTTAAAGTCAAGGTCCAAAGCAAAAGAAGAGTGTGCTTAAGAACCCTGGACACCTCTAATTAGGGGCTTTAGCAAAGCTGAGTCACAATCTAAAAAGGTTCACCCAATTATGTGTCTGTGGCATTTATGTATCTGGTGGTAATACTGGAAAACAAAGTGCTTAGGGCCACGGCCAAGACTCATAAAGTAGCTGTGTTCAAGAATCAACATACTGAACTAGGAGAATCAATAACACTATCTGAACTCTGAGTTCCTATAGATACCAATCATTCTGAACCTCAATGGATAAAGTGAGATGCCAAAACTATTCAAGAGGCAAAAAGCTACAAGTCCCGCTCATCTGATTGGAGCTATGTTTCATTGATAGTTTGGAATTTATTGTATATTCTCTTCTTTTTATCCTATTTGATTTTCAGTTTCTTGGGGACAAGCAAGAATTTAAGTTTGGTGTTGTGATGAGCAGATAATTTATACGCTTTTTGGCATTGTTTCTAGTATGTTTTTAGTAGGATCTAGTTACTTTTAGGGATGCTTTTATTAGTTTTTATATTAAATTCAAATTTCTGGACTTTACTATGAGTTTGTGTGTTTTTTTTTATTTTAGGTATTTTCTGGCTGAAATTGAGGGACTTGAGCAAAAATCAGATTCAGAGGTTGAAGAAGGACTGCTGATGCTGTTGGATTCTGACCTCCCTGCACTCAAAGTAGATTTTCTGGAGCTACAGAACTTACAATGGCTTGCTTCCAATTGAGTTGGAAAGTAGACATCCAGGGCTTTCCAACAATATATAATAGTCCATACTTTGGCCGAGTTTAGATGATGCAAAAGGGCGTTGAACGCCAGTTCTACGCTGCAGTCTGGAGTTAAACGCCAGAAACACGTCACGAACCAGAGTTGAACGCCAAAAACACGTTACAACTTGGCGTTCAACTCCAGAAGAAGCCTCTGCACGTGTAAACTTCAAGCTCAGCCCAAGCACACACCAAGTGGGCCCTGGAAGTAGATTTATGCATCAATTACTTATTTCTGTAAACCCTAGTAACTAGTTTAGTATAAATAGAACTTTTTACTAGTCTTTTAGACATCTTATGATTTTAGTTCATCTTTGGATCATATTGATCATGTTTGGGGGCTGGCCATTTGGCCATGCCTGAACCTTTCACTTATGTATTTTTCAATGGTAGAGTTTCTACACTCCATAGATTACGGTGTGGAGCTCTGCTGTTCCTCATGAATTAATGCAAAGTACTACTGTTTCTTTATTCAATTCAATTTATTCCGCTTCTAAGATATTCATTCGCACTTTAATATGAATGTGATGAACGTGACAATCATCATCATTCCCTTACGAACGCGTGCCTGACAACCACTTCCGTTCCACCTTAGATTGAATGAATATCTCTTGGATCTCTTAATCAGAATCTTCATGGTATAAGCTAGATTGATGACGGCATTCATGAGAGTCCGGAAAGTCTAAACCTTGTCTGTGGTATTCCGAGTAGGATTCAGGGATTGAATGACTGTGACGAACTTCAAACTCACGAGTGCTGGCCGTAGTGACAGACACAAAAGGAGGGTGAATCCTATTCCAGTATGATCGAGAACCTCAGATGATTAGCCGTGCTATGACAGAGCATTTGGACCTTTTTCACAAGAGGATGGGATGTAGCCATTGACAACGGTGATGCCCTTACATAAAGTTTGCCATGGAAAGGAGTAGGACTGATTGGATGAAGACAGCAGGAAAGCAGAAGTTCAGAAGAACAAAAACATCTCTATACGCTTATCTGAAATTCTCACTAATGAGTTACATAAGTATTTCTATCTTTATTTTCTATTTATTTATTATTAATTTTCGAAAACTCCATAACTATTTGATATCTGCCTGACTGAGATATACAAGATGACCATAGCTTGCTTCATACCAACAATCTCCGTGGGATCGACCCTTACTCACGTAAAGTTTTATTACTTGGACGACCCAGTGCACTTGCTGGTTAGTTGTGCGAAGTTGTGAAGTTATGTTTGGACCATGGTATTGTGCACCAGTTATTGGTGCCATTGCCAGGGAGAGAACGAACAACAAATTTTACAACCTCAGAGTAATAATTTCGCATACCACAAAACCACTGGAAACACCTACCCCAAGGCCATTACCACCCAACACAACCTTCAAGTGGGTAAAATCCTTAGCCATTATCTTTATCTTTCCACTTGAATATGGTTTGCTTGAAATAGATGGCCAGCTTAGAGCTCTTGCGGCCTTAAGAGTAAGAGGGAAATGGCTCGCACTCAGAGCTGGTATGCAAGATTCAATAAAGCTCCACGCTTCAATTTGAGGTGCAAGGATTGGTTTCGAGTTCGATTGAATGGGTCTCGGAAGATGTTTGGTTATCTTAGTGAGGATTTAAATTCCGTACTACCCGGATGGAAAGATGTAGATTAAGACAAAGATGGGTACAGAAGTAAGGTTTGGGATCCTGGAATTTATCCTGATAGTTAATACTCCTGGAGTCTGAAAACCTGCTTTAACTTGCTCAAAGGCTTTACTTGCCTAGTATGGGACCCCAGAGGCTATTGGAATTGCAAACGTTGGTAGAGATTTTTGGATGAGTTTAAGCATAAGCCATCATGACAGGGAGCTCAGCGAATGTCCAACTTAAGGACTTTAACTAAAAGTGCTAGGTGGGAGACAACCCACTATGGTATGATCGTTCCTTTTTCAATTTTAATTTTATTTCCTTTTGTTTTTTTTTCTTTTATTTTATTTCATTTTATTGTACCTGGATTTATTCATAACATCCGTATCAGCATTGCATTTTGCATACTGCATAAAAAAAGCACCCCACGCGTGCGCATGGGCCACGCGTGGAAGTCGACTCAAAATCGATGTCACAATCTAACGCCCAGAAAGTTGGGCTGGAATCGTGTGGCTGGTATGCGTTAGGCACAATTTGGGCCACGCGTTCTTGTCAGTGACGTGAACGCATCGCTTTCATTTCACACACACCACGCGAAAGCATGGGGGACGCGTACGCGTCGCATGGAAATTATTGCCCCCTCAATTGAAACAGAAAGTTGAGCCAAAACGACGCTGGAATTGTGCGTTTAGCACAATTCTGAGCGACGTGTACGCGTTCCCCACGCGGGCACGCGTATGCGTAACTTTCGTTATACCTCACTCATGCGTTCATGTCAATGATGCGTCCGCGTCATTGCCTTTCCACCTCAACCACGCAATCGCGTGATCCATGCGTTTGCGTAGATTTGAATCCACTTACCCCCTTTGACGTGGAACCCTACCCATTTAGCATCCCCGACCCCACAACCCTCACCCGCCTCGCCCCCTTCTTCTCTTCTTCCCTCCATAACCCTCTTTCTCCCCTCTCCCTCTGTCAACCCCTACCGCCACCAAGGACCGTCGCCGCGCCGCCCTGCCACCACCGCAAAACCCCCAGCGCTGCCGTGTCAACCACCCGAACCACCACCATCTCTCTGAGTCTAATTTCTGTTCCTCTGCGCCAACCAGGTTCTGCCAAACACCGATTCCTTTCCCAGTTAGTTAGTTAATTGCATATTTTTCAAACTATGTTCAAATTAGGATAGTTAGAGATGCATGATCGTTGTGGATTTTAGGTGGTTAGGTAGCTAGGATGTGGTTAGTGGACTTAGGTCTAATAATTGCGCTGTTCTTGCTGCTTGCTTTATCTATTTTGCAATTCTGACATTGCTGTGCTGTTCATTACTATTTATTGTTGTTTTGGTTTAAATTGCAATTCTTGATTACGCTTAAGTCTGTTTATTCTGAATTCATGTGACTTGATAATTGTTACTCTTTTTTGCACTACCTTAATGTCATATGAACTGATTTCTGTTGCTGTTTATTACCCGGGATCGTTCACTTTTTAGCCGAAATGCTGCCCGATTTTTTCAGAAATTGTTTCACTCCACTCCCATTCATGATTTGGTTTTGGAAATTTCATGTTTTGCACCAATTGGTTTCAACCAAAGCAATTCATGAATGAGTGGGCTAGCATTCTTATTCTTTTTGGTTCCCTTATTCATTAAATAGCATTATTGATGATTTCAATTTCATTTTGCAATTCTTTTCTTTATATGATTTATCATCAATAATTTGCAATATCCACTTGAATGTGAGTTGCTTGTTAATCAAGTTTCTGCAAATTTTATTAATTAAGAACCCCAACACCATGCCACTTACTTTAACTTCACTTCTTAACTATTAACTGCTTTAACTTTCTAACTTCTCTTTTGGTTTTTACTTAACTATTTTCAAACCATTTCAAAGTATGATTATTGTTGTTCCTGATTAACAAGAATTCCGCATATCATAGATTTTGGATTGTGATTTTTATTCTCTGCCTTTAACTTGCATACAGTCTAATATTTTACATATATTTAACTCACTTCATGCTTTTATTGCTCTTTTATTACTCTTTTGCCCCTCTATGCTGATATTGATAAATTCTTATTTGCTTCCCTGTTTTCCTGCTTTAGTTTCTTAAACTGTATCCTGGAACTTTTGCTTTTCAGGATGTCTGACCCCAAAACCAAGGGAAAGGGCAACGCAACTACAGGAAAAAGGAAAAGAGGCGAATCTTCTACCTCTATTTTAGATATCCTCCATGACGATTCCTGGCGGGAAAAGAATTTTACCCCACAGAAAAAGACTGATCAGTTACTGCCCACCACAGACCCAGTCAAGTTTGCCAACAAATACTGTGAACTCAAGTATCCGGTCTTTCAAACTTCAAGGAACCTATACCTGGAAAAGACCCTCAAAATTCCAGAAGAACTACAACAATACAGTACAGAATAGATAAAACAGAGAGGCTGGTTCTTTCTGGAGAGGAACTTGACTGAGGTCAATGCATCTTGGGTCAGAGAATTCTACTCTAACTACTTCAAAACAACTCTGGATGCAGTACAGCTTAGAGGCAAGCAGATACTGGTTACTGAGAAAGCAATAGAAGATATCCTCCAACTCCTCCCTAAATCAGATAAACCGGATGGTTATTGATGAGCGGATAATTTATACGCTTTTTGACATTGTTTTTAGTATGTTTTTAGTAGGATCTAGTTACTTTTAGGGATGTTTTCATTAGTTTTTATGTTAAATTCACATTTCTAGACTTTACTATGAGTTTGTGTGTTTTTCTGTGATTTCAGGTATTTTCTGAATGAAATTGAGGGACTTGAGCAAAAATCAGATTCAGAGGTTGAAGAAGGGCTGCTGATGCTGTTGGATTCTGACCTCCCTACACTCAAAATGGATTTTCTGGAGCTACAGAACTCAAACTGGCGCGCTTCTAATTGCGTTGGAAAGTAAACATCCAGGGCTTTCCAGCAATATATAATAGTCCATACTTTGGCCAAGAATAGACGATGAAAACTGGCGTTCAACGCCAGCTTTCTACCCAAATCTGGCGTCCAGCGCCAGAAAAGGAGCCAAAACCAGAGATGAACGCCCAAACTGGCACAAACCTGGCGTTCAACTCCACAAATGGCCTCTGCACGTGGAAAGTTAAATCTC
>NC_029785.2:38027022-38038285 GCF_000816755.2 Arachis ipaensis | reverse complement strand
TATCTCTTAGATCTCCTAACCAGAATCTTCGTGGCGTAAGCTAGAATGATGGCGGCATTCAAGAGAATCCGGAAAGTCTAAACCTTGTCTGTGGTATTCCGAGTAGGATTCAATGATTGAATGACTGTGACGAGCTCCTAACTCGCGATTGCAGGGCGTTAGTGACAGACGCAAAAGGATAGTAAATCCTATTCCAGCATGATCGAGAACCGACAGATGAATAGCCGTGCCGTGACAGGGTGCGTTGACCATTTTCACTGAGAGGATAAGATGAAGCCATTGACAAAGGTGATGCCTCCAGACGATTAGCCGTGCCGTGACAGGGCATTGGATTATTTTCCCGAGAGATGACCGAAAGTAGCCATTGACAATGGTGATGTATCACATAAAGCCAGCCATGGAAAGAAGTAAGACTGACTGGATGAAGATAGCAGGAAAGCAGAAGTTCAGAGGAACGAAAAGCATCTCCATTCGCTTATCTGAAATTCCTACCAATGATCTACATAAGTACCTCTATCCCTATTCTATTATTTATTTTCGAAAACCCATTACTGTTTGATATCCGCCTGACTGAGATTTACAAGGTGACCATGGCTTGCTTCATACCGACAATCTCCGTGGGATTCGACCCTTACTCACGTAAGGTATTACTTGGACGACCCAGTGCACTTGCTGGTTAGTTATGCGAAGTTGTGAAGATATGTTTAGACCATGGTTATGTGCATCCGTTTTTGGTGCCATTGCCAGGGAATCAATTTCGAACAACAATTCACAACCTGAGTAGCAATTTTGCATACCAAGTTTTTGGCGCCGTTGCCGGGGATTGTTCGAGTATGGACAACTGACGGTTCATCTTGTTGCTCAGATTAGGTAATTTTCTTTTTGTTTTATTTTCAAAAATTTCTCAAAAATTTTTATTTTGTTTTCGAAAAAAAAAATGTGTTTTCAAAAATATTATTTTTCTTCAGAATTTTTAAGAATGAATTCTAGTGTTTCATGAAGCATGTTGAAGCCTATCTGGCTGTAAAGCCATACCCAAACTGCTTTGGGATTGGTCTTCAACTAATCACCTCAATGGAGTCATGCCCAATTCTGCTTTGATTGGAGCTTTAAGACTAACATGGCAAGATTCCTGGAATTCATATTAAAAATTTTGGAATCCTTATTTTTATTTTTCACAATAATTTTCGAAAAAAAATTTAAAAGAAAATACAAAAAAATCATAAAATCATAAAAATCAAAAATATTTTGTGTTTCTTGTTTGAGTCTTAAGTCATGTTATAAGTTTGGTGTCAATTGCATGTGCATCTTGCATTTTTCGAAAATTCATGCATTCATAGTGTTCTTCATGATCTTCAAGTTGTTCTTGGTAAGTCTTCTTGTTTGATCTTTGCACTTGCATGTTTTGTGTCTTTTCTTGTTTTTCATATGCATTCTTGAATTCTTAGTGTCTAAGCATTAAAGAATTCTAATTTTGGTGTCTTGCATGTTTTCTTTGCATTAAAAATTTTTCAAAAATATGTTCTTGATGTTCATCATGATATTCACGGTGTTCTTGGTGTTCATCTTGACATTCATAGCATTCTTGCATACATTCATAGTTTTGATCTAAATTTTTAAAAATCTAGTTGTTTTTATGAGTCAAATCAAATTTTCAAATTTAAAAATCCCATCTTTTTCAAAACTCAAATCTTTTTCCTTAGTTATTAGTTATTTTCGAAAATTTTAAAAATATTTTTCAAAAATCTTTTTCTTATTTTTTATATCAAATTTTCGAAAATAACAATAACAATTAATGTTTTTATTCAAAAATTTCAAGTTTGTTACTTACTTGTTAAGAAAGATTCAAACTTTAAGTTCTAGAATCATATCTTGTGATTTCTTGTGGATCAAGTCATCAATTGTGATTTTAAAAATCAAATCTTTTTCAAAAATTTGATTTCAAAATATCTTTTCTAACTTCCTAACTTCTTATCTTTTCAAAATTTGTTTCAACTAACTAACTAACTTTTTGTTTGTTTCTTATCTTTTTCAAAACTACCTAACTAACTCTCTCTCTCTAATTTTCGAAAATATCTTCCCTCTTTTTCAAAATTTCTTTTTAATTAACTAATTATTCTAATTTTTTATATTAATTTTCGAAAAAAAAAATTTACTAACCTTTTTCAAAAACTATTCTCAAAAATCACTAACTCTTTTTCAAAAATTGTTTTCGAAAATTCACTTCCCCCTCTCATCTTCTTCTATTTGTTTATTGATATACTAACATCTTTCCTTCAACTCACCAAAAATCCGAACCCCCTCTCTCTCTAAGTTCAGATTTTCTTTTCTTCTTTTCTTCTACTCACATAAGGGAACCTCTGTGCTTGGGCAAAAAGGATCCATATTAATCCTAGGAAGACCTTTCCTAGCCACAGCAAGAGCTGTGATTGATGTGGACAGAGGAGAATTAATCCTTCAATTGAATAAGGACAAACTTGTGTTTACAACTCAAGGATCTCTCTCTGCACCCATGGAGAGGAAGCATAAAAAGCTTCTCTCAAAGCATAGTCAAACAAAGCCCCCACAGTCAAACTCTAAGTTTGGTGTTGGGAGGCCACAACCAAACTCTAAGTTTGGTGTTGAACTCCCATATCCAAACTCTAAGTTTGGTGTTGGAGAGTCTCAACAAAGCTCTGCACATCTGTGAGGCTCCATGAGAGCCCACTGTCAAGCTATTGACATTAAAGAAGCGCTTGTTGGGAGGCAACCCAATTTTTATTTATCTAACTATATTTTCCTTAGTTATATGTCTTTGTAGGTTCATGATCATGTGGAGTCACAAAATAAATATAAAAATTGAAAACAGAATAAAAAACAGCAGAAGAAAAATCACACCCTGGAGGAGCATCTGTCTGGTGTTCAGCGCCAGAACAGAGCATGGTTCTGGCGCTGAACGCCCAAAATGGGCAGCTTCTGGGCGCTGAACGCCAGAACAGGCATGGTTCTGGCGTTCAACGACAGAAATGGCACACAAATGGGCGTTGAACGCCCAAAATGGCCACCAACCTGGCGCTGAACGCCCAGAGTTGGGTATAAAGGCATTTTTACATGCCTAATGGGTGCAGGGATGTAATTCCTTGAACACCTCAGGATCTGAGGATCCCACAGGATCCACTCAGGATCTGTGGACCCCACAGGAACCACTCAGGATCTGTGGACCCCACAGAATCCCCACCTACCTCCACTCACTTCTTCTCACCACTCTCTTTCACACAACCCCATAAACACTCTTCCCCAAAAACCCTTCACCAATCACCTCAATCTCTCTTCCCCATCACCTCTTCACCACTCACATCCATCCACTCTTCCCCATAAACCTACCTCATAAACTCCACCTACCTTCAAAATTCAAAACCAATTTCCCACCCAAACCCATCCATATGGCCGAAACCTTTTCCCCCCTCCCTTCCCTATATAAGGCCCTCCATTCTTCATCAAATTCACACAACACACCCCTCTATACCCTTCTTGGCCGAAATACCTTCCCTTCTCCCTCTCCTCCATTTCTTCTTCTTCTTCATTTATTCTTTCTTTTATTTCTCGAGGGTGAGCAATATTCTAAGTTTGGTGTGGTAAAAGCATAAGCTTTTTGTTTTTCCATTACCATTGATGGCACCTAAGACCGGAGAATCCTCTAGAAAGGGGAAAGGGAAGACAAAAGCTTCCACATCCGAAGGGATTGACATAGAGGGAGATATCCTCATCAAAGAGGACAAGCCCATCACTAAGAAAAAGATAGAGCAAGCAAGAGAGCCCACTCATAGAGCTCAAGAGGCATATGAAGCTCATCACCATGAGATCCCAGAGATGCCTCAAATGCACTTTCCTCCACAAAATTATTGGGAGAAAATCAACACCTCCCTAGGAGAATTGAGTTCCAATATGGGACAACTAAGGGTTGAACATCAAGAGCACTCCATCATGCTTCATGAAATAAGAGAAGATCAAAAAGCAATGAGGGAGGAGCAACAAAGACAAGGAAGAGACATAGAAGAGCTCAAGGACATCATTGGTTCCTCAAGAAGGAAACGCCACCATCACTAAGGTGGATTCATTCCTTGTTCTTGCTTTCTCTATTTTTCGTTTTCTATGTTATGTGCTTATCTATGTTTGTGTCTTCATTACATGATCATTAGTAGTAGTAATTCATGTGCTTGTGGCGTGTAGGTGTCAAGTGAAAACTTGAGACTGAGCGGTTAAAGTCAAGGTCCAAAGCAAAAAAAGAGTGTGCTTAAGAACCCTGGACACCTCTAATTGGGGACTTTAGCAAAGCTGAGTCACAATCTGAAAAGGTTCACCCAATTATGTGTCTGTGGCATTTATGTATCCGGTGGTAATACTGGAAAACAAAGCGCTTAGGGCCACGGCCAAGACTCGTAAAATAGCTGTGTTCAAGAATCATCATACTAAACTAGGAGAATCAATAACACTATCTGAACTCTGAGTTCCTATAGATGCCAATCATTCTGAACCTCAATGGATAAAGTGAGATGCCAAAACTATTCAAGAGGCAAAAAGCTATAAGTCCCGCTCATTTGATTGGAGTTATGTTTCATTGATAGTTTGGAATTTATAGTATGCTCTATTCTTTTTATCCTATTTTTATTTTCAGTTCCTTGGGGACAAGCAACAATTTAAGATTGGTGTTGTGATGAGCGGATAATTTATACGCTTTTTGACATTGTTTTTAGTAGGATCTAGTTACTTTTAGGGATGTTTTCATTAGTTTTTATGTTAAATTCAAATTTCTGGACTTTACTATGAGTTTGTGTGTTTTTCTATGATTTCAGGTATTTTCTGACTGAAATTGAGGGACTTGAGCAAAAATCAGATTCAGAGGTTGAAGAAGGACTGCTGATGTTGTTGGATTCTGACCTCCCTAAACTCAAAATGGATTTTCTGGAGCTATAGAACTCAAAATGGCCCGCTTCTAATTGCGTTGGAAAGTAGACATCCAGGGCTTTCCAGCAATATATAATAGTCCATACTTTGGCCAAGAATAGACGATGCAAACTGGCGTTCAACGCCAGCTTTCTACCCAAATCTGGCGTCCAGCGCCAGAAAAGGAGCCAAAACCAGAGATGAACGCCCAAACTGGCACAAACCTGGCGTTCAACTCCACAAATGGCCTCTGCACGTGGAAAGTTAAAGCTCAGCCCAAGTACACACCAAGTGGGCCCCGGAAGTGGATTTATGCATCAATTACTTATTTCTGTAAACCCTAGTGACTAGTTTATTATAAATAGGACCTTTTGCTATTGTATTAGACATCTTTGGACGCCTGGTTCTTAGATCAGAGGGGCTGGCCATTCGGCCATGCTTGGACCTTTCACTTATGTATTTTTAATGGTAGAGTTTCTACACTCCATAGATTAAGGTGTGGAGCTCTGCTGTTCCTCAAAGATTAATGCAAAGTACTACTGTTTTCTATTCAGTTCATCTTGTTTCGCTTCTAAGATATTCATTCGTACTTCAATCTGAATGTGATGAACGTGACAATCATCATCATTCCCTATGAACGCGTTCCTGACAACCACTTCCGTTCTACCTTCGACTGAATGAGTATCTCTTAGATCTCTTAATCAGAATCTTCGTGGCGCAAGCTAGAATGATGGCGGCATTCAAGAGAATCCGGAAGGTCTAAACCTTGTCTGTGGTATTCCGAGTAGGATTCAATGATTGAATGACTGTGACGAGCTCCTAACTCGCGATTGCAGGGCGTTAGTGACAGACGCAAAAGGATAGTAAATCATATTCCTGCATGATCGAGAACCGACAGATGAATAGCCGTGCCGTGACAGGGTGCGTTGACCATTTTCACTGAGAGGATAAGATGAAGCCATTGACAAGGGTGATGCCTCCAAACGATTAGCCGTGCCGTGACAGGGCATTGGATCATTTTCTATGCGAAGTTGTGAAGATATGTTTAGACCATGGTTATGTGCATCCGTTTTTGGTGCCATTGCCAGGGAATCAATTTCGAACAACAATTCACAACCTGAGTAGCAATTTCGCATACCAGTTATCAGCAGGCTGAGGAGAATATGAGATTTATGAGGTTTGACTGAGACGCAGTAAAGCTGACTATAGCTCTTGATCCTACTGTTCCATGGGTCATGGGCAAGTCCACAGTGGCCCCAAAGGGAATAAAGCTTATCTATCTGAATGATGAGGCTCGGCTTTGGCAGCAGATTCTGAGTAACTACGTGATGCCGAGCACTCATGAGACTGAGGTGCCAACTGCCATGATCACACTCATTTAGTGTGTGATAGAAGCTAAGGACCTATATCTTCCCCGCTTCATCCGGTACTACATGTCCAGGGTCCACGTCCGAGGCACCCTGCCCCTTCCATATTTGATTACTCAGATGGGCCGCCGAGCTGAGGTAACCTAGGAGATTGCTTATGAGAAGCCATTTGCCGCCGAATGCAAGAAAATTATCCCACACAGCAGGAAGTTCCAGGCTTTGGGCTACAGACTGCCCTTTCTCACTGCCTCCGCTGAGGCAGCCACATCTTCTGCTGCTCCTTCAGCCCCTGCTGCACCAGCCACCACCACAGCACCTCCACCCGCTTCAGAGCCCATCTACCACCACGTGCATCGCCTATTTGACTGGTTGGATCAGATGGAGCGCCGCAACCAGCGGCGATATGAGAGATCTGAGCATCGCAGCAAGCGACGCTATGAGCATTTAAAGTTGATTATCCGATCTGGCCACCATGACATCCCCTCCAAACCTGACACCCCTTCTGAGCCATCTAAGGAGGAGGCAGATGATCATGAGGATGAGGCATGTGCAGAGGCTGAGCAGGCTGCGCCACATCATGAGGAGCCCCACCAGATACAGCCAGCAGATCCAGAGGTCGCTCTACAGACAGAGCCTTTGCTTCAGCAGGCAGATCCTCCGACACTCTTACAGACTGCAGACCCTCAGGCCACCACAGAGACACCAGCAGTACATCCTTCTGGAGATGCCACTTCTTCACACCCAGCTTGATAGAGCATCGAGGACGATGCTATTATTTAAGTGTGGGGAGGTCGCCATCTCCGGCGAACTTTATTTTTGGTGAACTACTTTCAGACTCTTTTTATCCTATTTTATTTATTTTCTGTATTTTTATTATTTTATTTTATCTTATCTGTCTTTTCAGTACTTGTGCATTTTCTTTTGCTGTATTTCTGCTTATTTCTACTTTATTATATTTTTCACTTTGGTTTATATATATATCTTAGACATTTAGTTTAATTTGCACTTTTAGCTTATTAGTTGTGATATAAAAAATATGGATTAATTAGTTTAGTTTACCCTTTTAGCATATGATAATTTGGTTTAATTGAGAATAAAAAGAGTAAACTAGAAACTTTAGTTTTTTAGAATTACAACAATCCACACACTATATATATATAACAATAAATGTTGGTAAATTGACAACATTTTTCAAGAAAAATACTTATTTTTATAAGAGCCATTCAAAGATTTACATTGAGTTGAATGGAAACTCTTGATTTCTACTTGCATGATATATATAACTGATATATGGTTTTTGAGCCAAAGAACACACAACCCGTGAGTTTTTGAGCTTAATTGTATGGTTACATTTAACCATAAATTTCATTCCTGTGTGTTTTGCCCTTTTTTTCTATGCTTGCAATCTTTACTTTGTTTCAGTCTATATGTCCAATATAGAATGTATTTACATACTTGCATATGATTGAGGCCATTGCTTGTTTTGCTCACTTATCCCCAAATAAGCCTACCTTTTACATCACCCTTGTTAGCCCCCTTGAGCCTTTTTTATCCCCATTTATTCTGTTCTATAACCACATCACTAGCCTTAAGCGGAAAAACAAATTATAAATCCTAAGTTGAATCCTTGGTTAGCTTAAGATAGAGATTTTGTATCCACTATGTGTGGGAAAGCGTGGGAACATGGGTTGATAGGAAAGGATTAAATTAATAAAATAATCAGAAATTTGGGAGCATGCTCATGTGAAACCAAATTAAATTAAAAATACCATGTGCATTGATATATGTTGTGTTTATGTTTAAAAAGAACCTTTTAATTAAATAAATAAATAAGAGAACAAAATTACCCCATTATTAAGTTTAATAGAAAAATCAATGCATATGGGATAAAATCAAAAATAAAATTGGTACATGAGTATGTGATAAGAAAGTGAGAAAATTATGGGAAGCTAGGCAAATTTTAAAAATTGTATAGAGTATGTATATGTTAGGTGAGATCTTAGACTAATCAAGGATTCAATTTATAGCTCACTTAGCCTTATATATATATATCCTCACCTTTATCTTAGCCCCTTACAACCTTGAAAAAGACCTCATGATGTTTGCATGTATACATTATATATTTGTTGATTGGTTAGATGAAAAACAAAGTTTTAGAAAGCATGACTAGAAAAGAATAGAGTAATTAACCCCAAACACTGAGTGATTAGAGAGTAAACACAAATCCAGTGAGGGTTCAATAGCTCAATTCCATATATCCATGTTTAATTATTAATTTTCTTGCAAGTTTGTGAAATCTTTTAACTCAACTCAATTGTGAATGTGTTTTATTATGGTTTGGCCTTAGTTGTACATATATGATTCCTTGAAATTATGAATCAATTTAATCACATGTAAGCTTTATATATATAGGTGGATAATAATTAGAATTGCATGATTCATTTAGGTAGCTTGCATTTAGAATAGATTGCATTGCATAAGATTCCACCATTCTACCTTTATTCTTTTCTCTTGGAATTAGCATGAGGACATGCTAGTGTTTAAGTGTGAGGAGGTTGATAAACCCCTATTTTATGATTCATCTTGTGCTCAAATAAGTGTTTTTATCAATTCTTCACCCACTTATTCATAAGATTTGCATGGTTTTATAATTTCCTCCTTATTTTATGATATATGTGAAAACATGTTTCCTATGCTTTAAAAATATTAATTTTAATTATCCTTTATTACCATTCGATGCCGTGATTTGTGTGTTAAGTATTTTCAGGCTTCATAGGGTAGGAATGGCTTAAAGGACAGAAAGGAAACATACAAAAATGGAAGGAAAGCACAAAAATGAAGTTTTGAAGAAAAAGGCATTGACGCGCACGCGTGGACGATGCGGACACGTGCCTAGAGCAGAACACAACTGACGCGTACGCATGACTGACGCCCACGCGTGACCACGCGCACGCGTGACGGACGCCACGTGCAAAAAATTACAGAAGTCGCCCCCAGCGATTTCTGGACCCTTTTTCAGCCCAAATCCAAGCCCAGAAACACAGAATAGAAGCCAGAGAATGGGGGAATCAAGAGAACGATGGATACAACATTCATATTTGAGAATTTTTAGGTTTTAGATGTAGTTTCTAGAGAGAGAGAGGTTCTCTCCTCTCTCTTAAGTTTTAGGATTAGAACTTCTCTGAGTTTATGGTTATTTCTCCAATTCCAGGTTCAATATTCCTTTAATCTATGTTTCTCTTTTACTTTTAGTTACTCTAATGCTTTTACTTGTTAATTACTTATGTTGCCAAATTGGCTTATGAATCTTTTCATGTTAGATTTGAATATTCTATTTAATATAATTTGAGGTATTTCAGATTTATGATTGATTTATTCTATTTATGATGCTTTCAATATAATTTAGATTTTCCCCTTTTGGCTTTGGTAAAGTAATTGGTGACACTTGAGTTATCAGACTCAGTAGTTGATTGAAAATTGGAATTCTCGCTGATTGATTTGGATCGCTCTAAAGCTAGTCTTTCCACAGGAGTCGACTAGGACTTGAGGATCAAATTGATTGATCCACTTGACTTTCATTTATTTAGTAAGGGTTAACTAAGTGGGAGCGATAAACAATTCTCGTCACACCTGATAAGGATAAGTAGGATGGGATTTCCAGTTCTTATACCTTGCCAATAGTTTTTTTTATAATTATTAATTTATTTTTCTTGCCATTTAAATTCCTTGTTCCCTATTTCAAAAACCCAAAAACATACCTTTTCCATAACCAATAATAAATCATACTTCCCTGCATTTCCTTGAGAAGACGACCCGAGGTTTAAATACTTCGGCTATAAATTTATTTGGTTTGCTTAAATGACAACCAAAACTTTTGTACGAAAGGATTCTCTGTTGGTTTAGAAACTATACTTGCAACGCGATTATTTTTATAAAATTCTTTACTGATAGAGAATCCGCTCGTCAAGCACATATGAAGCGAGCGGCAGTGGAGCGAGCATTGATGGAAGGTTTGCGAGGGACAGTGAGCACCGAGGGAGGCCTTGTTAGAGAGAACCGCTGAAGGAGCAGCAACGGTGAGAGTGCTAGAAGAGGGAGTGCTAATGGAGGCATTGCAGTAGAGGAGAGAGGGCGAGCACCGTCAATGAGCTCTTTGTAAGTGTTCTTCGAAGATTTTCAGGGCATTGTTTCCAAGTAGAGAGTTTTTCGAAGGAAAGAAAGAGTATGCAATGTAACTCTTGATAGTGTTTCGAAGAAAGAGGGGTAGAAAAACCTAAATTTTATTTTGGAACCTTGTGGCCACACTTTTGAAGAGTGCCGAAAGAGTTAAAGGAAACAGGCACGCTTCAAAAATGTCACTATAACTCAACCATTTCACCACGCTTTAAAAGTGGGCCTGTTGTTTTCTATCACCACGTTTTTTGAAGTGTAGCAAAAAAAACCGTGGTTAAATCTCTAAGCAATCGCCATCCTCATAAAAGCGTGGTCATTAACCCTTTCGACCACGCTTTTGAAGCGTAGTAAAAAAAAGTGTGGCCAAATCTCTAACTAATTGTCATTCTTATAAAAGCGTAATCATTCTGCCGACAAACCTTTTTTCTTGTAGTCGGAGCTGTGTGACCAGTTTCTTCTAAAGATAAAGTGGTCCGATCACTGTATATATTGTGAAACCAACTTAATTTAAGAATACGAATTTACCATTATTATTTATAGAAAAAAAAATATATGTCGGCATCTTTGAGCTAGGGAAGTGGTGGATAGTACTTGCTAGTGTCATCAAGTTGATGTGTTTTTGAAGGCCCCATAGTGTGAAGCTGAACATAAATGTCCCTTCACTCCCTTGAGAGTTAAGAATTTATTAGATATCCTGACGGTGCGTCCATGAATGTCTATATTGTAAGAGGAATAATAAAATCAAATTGTTAATTTATTATGATTTGTTCTTACAAAAGGCATGAATAATGCTCATAAGA
>NC_029785.2:38025197-38026985 GCF_000816755.2 Arachis ipaensis | reverse complement strand
GCGGCTTATTAAATATTTCAGTAATAGGACAATTTGAGAAATTTTGCAATAAAATTATAGGTTTTTAAACAAAATAAAGTATCAAGTAATAAGCTGTTGAAATTTTTATTTTGCGATGGACTTATAAGTTTTTTTTTTAAGTTCCAAACAAGTCATTCAAAATATAAGCCCATAAAATTTGCAATGTTGAACAGATTTATTTTACTATGAGCAGGGACCTATAAATCTACCTTATAATTTTTTAAGTACTCTTATGGTATATTCTTTTATTCAGGACCTATCCATTTGTCGCAAAATTTTTCTAAAGACTTACTAGATATTTTATTTTCTCTAAAATCTATAACGCTAGAAGATAAAGAAGCGATGCGGTGGTTGCTGACTTCTTGCCATTTATTTGTTATTGGTCAATGATGTTATCTATATAAAAAAGTATAGATAGATAATAATATTGTTGAAGAATGTAAATAATAGAATTAAAAAAATAAATTAATTCAAATTTTAATTAGTAACATATTTTATTTTAGTTGAATTTAGTTAATTTTAAAGTTTTTTATTTATGTTGTTCAAAAAAATCATTGATTACTTAACATAATCTTATATATATATGTCGTTGTTCTCAATTATAAGACATTTAGATGCATTTAACTCCATGATGCTGACTTCTTGCCATTTATTTGTTATTGGTCAATGATGTTATCTATATAAAAAAGTATAGATAGATAATAATATTGTTGAAGAATGTAAATAATAGAATTAAAAAAATAAATTAATTCAAATTTTAATTAGTAACATATTGTATTTTAGTTGAATTTAGTTAATTTTAAAGTTTTTTATTTATGTTGTTCAAAAAAATCATTGATTACTTAACATAATCTTATATATATATGTCGTTGTTCTCAATTATAAGACATTTAGATGCATTTAACTCCATGATGTGATGCTATATTGGGTCCTCGCATTTTATTTTAGGAGTTTTTAATTTCCTTTTTTTTCGGATAATATTTAAACTCCATGATGTGATGCTATATTGGGTCCTCACATTTTATTTTGGGAGTTTTTAATTTTTTTTTTTTCGGATAATATTTAAAACTTGATTTTATCTGGATTTATCGTTGAATTTATTACTATATATAATATTCAAATCAAACAAAATAAGAGTCAATTTCTGATCGGCTGATCTTAAATATAGATTGCATCGGTACTTTGGTATTGTACTGGTTTGTTTTTTCTAATTCACCATTTGACTTCAATCCATAAATTAAATAATTATGGATTCATTAAATTGGAGTAATAGCCCAAATTAATCTCTAAGAGGTTTTTTGTCGAACACGTTAATTTCTAATAACTTTTAATTACTAAATCAATTTACAAAAAATTTATTTTATAAACAAATTAATTCTCATATCAAATTTTATTTTCATATCTTTTTAAAATATGAAGAAGATTAACTTGAATTTTTTTTTGGTTGTAAAATTTGACGGGTAATTAATTTGCCTAACAAAAGTTGAAGATTGATTTGATAATTAAAATGTTCTGAAAATTGATTTGGGTTTTACTCGCTAAATAAATTGGCATGGGGCAAAGTCTAATAATAGTACGTATTAGACTTGATAATATTATTGCATAAAACGTAGACGTCATAAGTTTCACAAAAATGCTTCATGGAAAAAAAACTTCAGCTATGGTATATTTGTTTATATTTATACCTATTAAATACTTTACACATTTTCCTAATAATATAACTAGCTCTCAGAATAATCAAACTAACATAATAACTGAATTTGTGAT
>NC_029785.2:37989576-38025098 GCF_000816755.2 Arachis ipaensis | reverse complement strand
TATATTTAACTATATCTTATTAAAAAAAACTTACAAAAAAGCTAACATGATACATATGTTACAGGGCAAATTATATAATTAAAATAAATTGATTTAGACTTAATTACAACTTTTTAAAATGAAAGACATGATACATATTATTTTTAGGGTAAAATGCGATATTAAACCAAATAGAAGAGGAAATTACACGATTCTACCAAAACCAAAAACGTTACTTGAATCATCCAAAAGCAGATTATTATGTAATTCGAATGAAACTCTTCGAATTAGGAAAACCAAGAGTAATTTAAACTAGACCAATTCGAATTAATAGGGAAGTGTAATTCGAATTTTCTCAATTCAAACTATGCATGGATGTAGTCCTAGGGTAGTTCGAATCAGGTCGATTCAAATTATGCATGCCTGTTGTGTTAGAGCAGTTCGAATCACACTGATTCGAATTATTCATGGAAGGAATGCCATAGCAATTCGAATGAGCCTGTTTCGAATTACCAAGCCCTCGACATGTATAAATATAGTGTGAACGTGAATTCCTCTCATTAGAGTGAAACACAACGGCTAGTGAGGAGAGTTTTTTAGTGTTGGTGCACTATAGAGGGTCTATTAAAAAAAATACGTTCTGATATTAAGTTTACCGATAAGGATTCCCTCAGTATATTTTTCTGAAACCTACAACAAGCTTCGCTGAGTTCCTGAATTCTATAATACAGAAACTGGGGGTTGCAAGGCGTGAAACGGGTTGAGAAGTTATTCTATCGCATTCCGATTTCAATTTTGCGAGATGATGTGAAATACGATTTGTTTGTCATAGGGAGTGATGAGGATTTGGGGGTTCTGTTCCATTGTTGTCGGTAGTTTCCCAAGGTCAGGACGCCCGAGCTATTGGAAAAGCTTATAGATGTGGTCTCTAACTCAGGTGGTTCGACTCCGGAATACCCAAGCTCCAGCAATGGCAGCTTGTTCTAGTTCGAGACCTGTTGGTGCATCTTCATCCATGCCTGTGATTGCACCTCAGGAAATGCTAGTTGCCTCCCCGTCCTTCGCATTTGATCTCAACCGCAGTGGTGACGGAGAGGTTGGTATTATTGATAGGGCACCGGTTTCATTACAACGTGGGGCACCAGATGGTATGGACGATGCATTGCCGGATGATGATGACGCTGATGATATGGAGCCGGACATCATTGCCGATGATAGCGATGATGACATAGCAGCGAGTAATCCAGCTGGGGGAGCGAGTGATCCAGCTGGGGCTGGAGGTGGTTCTAGCTCTGGCACACAGTAGAACCCTCCGCACTTTTCATTTTTGGACTTGGATGCCATGAGACAGGAGGGGGTTCCTAGGAAACCTATTGGATTTGGTGCCAAGATATTCAGGATACCGGAGGTCTATTAGAGTTTCAGGCTGGTCAGTAGTTTTAGGATAAAGAGGAGGCCTTGTTAAGCGTGAAGACATATAACATTTGACGCAAGGTACAATACAAAGTGGTGGAGTCCGATTATCGCAAGTTCCTTGGGAAGTATACTGAATTTGGCAACGGGTGCACATGGTTGATTAGGATCAGTCTCCGCCAGCGTAGAGGTATTTAGGAGGTAAAAAGGTACAATGGACCTTATACTTATCTGGCCACGTCGATCTCGAGCGATCACAGGAGTCTTGATTATCATGTCATCTCGGCGTTCATAGTGGCAATGGTTAGAGCTGATACAGCCGTTTGTATCAAAGTACTGCTGAATGCGACAGAGGCACATTTCGGCTTTAGGCCGACTTATATGCGGGTTTGGTTGGCTAAGCAGAAGGCAGTGGCACAGATTTATGAAGATTGGGATGAATCATACAATGATAGTACCTTGAGGACAAAGGCCAGCCGAACGTATCATATCCAGTGGGTCTGAATCTAGGAAACCGCCAGAAGATCCATGACTAGAGCAACTGTAATGGTCCGACTAACTTAACAACATGTCTGTTCGCCAAGCGGCACATATACCGGTATAACCACGAGAGAGCAGCTGATCCCCAGCTATACCCACCCATGTCCTCAAGCCTGGCTACGTATGGCAGCCACCTAATGTGAATGCGATTACCGGTCTTATCACCAAATAACTGAGTCCCAAACAGCATCAAAATATAGGCTCGGGCATACCTCCTAACAGTGGGCTCATCGGCTCCATCAGGAAGCTCTCCAAATGTCTCCTAGAACTAGCTGCAGTTTGCAGGAGGCAACACACCTAGCAGCTCCTCGAACCACATCCAAGCTGGGCAACCACCGTCGATGCACGTCTGAAAATCTGTCAGGCAACCACTAATATAATGTCCATCGATCGGCAGCCCTAACTGGTATGCCACGTCCTACAGTGAAATCGTGCACTCCCCAAATGGCATATGAAAGGTGTGCGTCTCCGACCCGCCAGCACTCCATGAATGCACAAACCAATGGCTCATCCAGCCTAAACCAACTCTCGTTCAGCCTTGCAAGATGGTATAAACTGCCATCTGCAAGTACATAACGTACCTCTCGTCGAGGCGCATACCCTGCTGCCGTCGCATGCTCGTGATACATCGATGAGGCTGCATAAAGAACGTATCAGGTTGTCTCTTAGCTCGGAGCATATTTATACAACATTATTCACTAATGCGTATCTTAATCCAAATAATACAGCTTGTACTCTAACAAATAATGTTACGGATTAAAATGGAAAATAACATCATATATACATCAAACTGGGCCTAATAAAAATATTCTCTTAAAAAATTTTTCTTAAAAATAGTATAAATTAAAATAAAAATTTTACCTCAATGATTACTATTCATGTTAACAAAGAAAATCTTACTCTAACTAAGTTTCACCTTCCGTTATTCTTACTATTCATAATTTTCTATTTATTTGTACTCACTAATAAACCAATAATATAACCACTAATATGACAACTCTATCTAGTTAAACAACAGTAAATAACAACTACTATTATGACAAACAAAAGGCAAGAATATAAAAACAACACATTAAATCCTATTTTAAAAGGACAAGTGCGCACTAACCTCTTCATTGATGACACCAGCTATGTGGGCGACCCCATCCAAACAATATATTCGATCCATGTTATCCCCCATCAGCTGAATGTGATATTGAACACTTTGTTGGAGTCATAGGAAAAGAGTTTTCTCTGGAATTTGGTGGGGCAGGGGTTTGGGATTGCAGTTCGAATGAGCTCAATTCAAACTCTATTTATAGGGAAAAGCTTTGTAATTCGAATGAGCATCCTTCGAATTACCATGTGCATCCAAATCCGTGTGTAATTCGAAACAGTCTTATTCGAATTACTATGTGTGTTAAAACGGTGGGTTAGTTCGAATTAGGCTGTCGAACTAGTGTGGGTCACGTTTACATGTAGTTCAAATCAATGTGATTCGAATTACTCCTTGGATTTAATACATGCATACTTCGAATTGGTTCAATACAAATTACGTTGATCTTGACTAATTCAAATTTAAGTGATTCGAATTACTATTGGTTTTGTAATTTGAATAAGTCTCATTCGAACTACATGAAATTATCCTTCTAGTAGATCCTTATAACGTTTTCTCTTTTGGTAGAATTGTGTAATATCTACTTGTATTTGGTTTATATATGTGATTTACCCTTATTTTTATTATTTAGAAAAGGTATGTTCAATAATATTTTACAAGCTAAAAGAGTAAAAAAACAAGAAATTTTATTAATTTTTCAATAAAAGTAAGTTTTTCTAAAATATTTTATATTTTGTAAATATTTTCGATTCGTAAATGTGCGAATCAGATCCAAACTAAAAAAAAACATAGATATTAGATCCGATGATTTTAGTGCGGATCGAATCCAAATTTTGATGATTCAATCTACATTGACCCTCTATTTGCATCTAATATATTTTTTTATCTATTTAATAAATCTTCTTTTTACCTTAAATTGTCAAAGATAGTATTTTAATTTATGTTCCATTAATTGGATCTCTAAATATCTCCACTTCTTTCCAATCGTCTTGCACTTGCATATATGGAGAAATCAGCTTCACGTAAATCGTTAGAGCCTCCCACGAATTGCACATTCCAATGTTTCTTCATAACCCGCTATAGCCAGTAGTGGTTTATGTATTGCTTGAATCTTTCAAAAACTGCTACAACCTCTATCGGTTTCTGCTCAACACCTTTTCCCACGTAATACGCGCTAGCCTGTATTAGATTACGTTCAATGTCTCAGAATCCTCTTTGATTTTATCTAAACATTGTGGTAAGGAATCTTGAATTCTCTGCCCAATTTCCTATTCTTTCCAAATTCATATTTTGAGTTTTATAATGTTGATATATTATAATTTTGGTTTTTTAAGGGTACTCTAGCATGGATTCTAGTAAGTTCTATTCCAAATTAGAATCGATAAGATAAAGAAACTCAATCTCTCTATTATCCCTAATTTTGAGTCAAAGCCCTAGTGTAAATGTTGAATAATTGTGAAAATTAGATTGTATGGCGTAACTTGGTTGATTTGGTGCCTAATTTGGACTCTTGAATTGATTGCAGAGTGCTAGGCAAAAGTTTGGAGGATTGATTGAGGCTTGGATTCATCTGGAGAAGAAACTCAAGTGTTGGAGAAAATCGCCGGCATTAAGGTACAGGTTTAGGTTTCGGGTAGGCATTATGTAAAGTTATGTAAATGCCTATGTTACTTGCCCCTGGGATAGGATTGAATGGAATTACTTGTATTTGTGATTAGTTGGTTGAATACCGATTGATAGTTGTTGTTGTGAATTATGAATTTAAATGTTCATGAGCGCGGATATGGGATATGATAAGCATGGTGCTTGTTGTTGATGGGTTATGTGTTAGTGTGATTTGGAAAATTGAATGCTTAATATGGATATGTGTTAGCTTGAGTAAAATGTGGATTTTGTTGCCTATTATGGTAATGTGTATGAATATTGGGTCGGAGGCCGTGAATGAGGTGAGAAGTCCCCCCTAAGAGGTAAGTATGTATAAAAAGTGTGATTTAAAAAAAAGAGTAAATTGTTCAATTGAATAATGAAAAATTAGTTAATATATGAATAAAATTATGGATTGATTGATGGATTGGAAGTTAATTTATTAGGTGTTGAATGGTTAGAACGGTAGAGAAATGGATAAATATATGCTGACACTGTTTAGGAATAATTTTGGTAAGGTTTTGGTTAGAATTGGATTGAGGAATTAGTTAAAATGCATGATTGGTAAAATCCAGATTTTTAACCAACTTCGATTGGGCATAACTTGGTTCTCGGACCCTCAAATCTTGTGAAACTTATCTTAAATGAAAATTGGGTCTGATTAGTTTATGAAGTTTAGAAAATGGACGGAAAATAATTTTTAACGAAAAAGTCATGCGCGTTTGAAGTTAGGGATTAAAAACTGAATTTTGCAGAAAATAGAGGTCATGCATGCGCATTAGCCATGCGTACGCATGGGTGGAGTTTACAGAAATGAAAGATTTGTATACGAGTATCGTGTGCTGATGTGAGCTCGTGGTTGCGTCGGTAAATATTTTCTCAATAAAGTCACGTTGCAAGTATAGCTCTACCAACAACAATCCTCGAGTATCAAATTTAGAAAGGAAAATTGGTTGTCACAAGTTCAACCCCAATAGAAATAACCGAAGTATTCAAACCTCGAGTCGTCTCACAAGGAATGGGCAAACATGTGCTTCAACATTGGTTAGAAATCCGGGGTTGTGAGTCATAAGCAAGAATTTAAACTAGGAATCTTAACAAGCAAGTAATCTTAAATTGCAAGAAACTAATTCAAATAACTAAGCAAGATATGAGCAATTCCAAACTAACAAAGTAACATCCAATATAATTCTATTCTAGACTAAACAAGTAACTATAACTAAGACAAATAATCAAGAATTCGGGTTTTCAAATATGAATGGTAAAAGCAACTCTTGGCTAGGCATGGGAATTAGGGTCACCATGCTTGTCTAATAATCATATCTTGACAATTATGAGGAACCAAACTCATTAAGTCTACTTCTATACTTGAAGTACGTCAAATGGTTTGGTCAACATCAACCCATAAGTTCTAACCTCACTACTAATTGACTTAATAGAAGGTTAGCGTCAATGGCTATCAAATTGACCACTAAGGGCTCTCAAATCATCAAATCTATTAGACCCAATGACTCAAGTTTACCCAATTCTCCTTAGCCTAGGCCAAGAGTAAAGAGAACTACTCCATAATCAAAGTAAACAATTCATCAAACACATGGTAAGCATTGATAAAAGACATGTTCAAATTGCAATTAAATTGAAATCAACAAGTACTCACTAACAATTATCAACATACAATCACTCAAACAACACAATTAATCATAGAAATCATCAATGTAACATCAACAAATCAAGATTCACAACATTCATGAAATGGGTATAAAATGACAATTGACAAGAATTCATAAAACTAACACAAGATCTAAGCAAAATTATACTAAGAAATTCAAATTGAACAATTAAAACTAGTAATTAACAAGATCCAATTCAAAACTCACAAAGGGCAGATCAAATTAAAGCTAGATCTAGAGAGGAACAAGGGTTTCTCTCTCTAGAAGAACAAAGAACCAAAAACTAGCTAAAAATTGTGTCTAGTGTAAAATGGATGATCCCCTCCTTTCCCCTAGCATCCTTGGGTCTTTTCCATGCAGAAACAGCTTGAATTTGGGCCTGATGAGCCTCAGAAATCGCCAGGCACGATTTCCTTTAATGAGGTCACGTGCAGCATTCCGCGCGTGCATGCCATACGTGCGTGCGCGCCGATTGCTTTTGTGATCCACGCGTGCGCGCCAAGTGCGCGTGCACGTAGGTGGGAATTCCCTGACCCGTGCGGATGCATCCATCCTTGCGCGTCACTTCCAGCTATCCTCATCCACGCGTGCGCGTGGAGTGCGCGTGTGCGCCAATGCTGAATCTCCCAAAATCCAAATCTTCATGTTCCTTCCTTTTGTGCATGCTTTCTTTCTCTCTTCTAGGCTATTCTTATCCTATTAATTTTGAAACCACTCAACAAATACATCACGGCATCGAATGGCAATAAAAGAGAATCAAAATATAACAATTTTAAGGCAAAATAAGCATGTTTTTCATCATGGAGTAATATTAGGAAGTGAACACAAAACCATACATTTCTAGTGAATAAGTGTGAGAAATATTGACAAAACTCCCAAATTCTGCATAATATAAACCACAAAAATGGGGTTTATCAAATCTCCCCACACTTAAATCAAGCATGTCTTCATGCTTAGAATAAGAAGACCAAAGATCATGGTGAGAAAGGGTTTATGAAATGCAAACTACCTAAGTGAATGCATGTAACTAATGTAAAATCATCTAATTACTTGGTCAAGGGTAAATCTATCCTCCAAGAACACATGTGAGCATGTAGGGTGAAAATGATATGTAGTTCATGAATCCTACCAAATTGAACATCACTATGAAGTGCATATAACTTGCTAGATGAACGCTTGTGAAAGCCGGGAACAAGGAGTTGAGCATCGAACCCTCACCGGAAGTGTATCCGCTCTATCCGCTCAAGTGTATAGGGTTCGTCACTCAATCCTCTCCTAATCATGCTTTCCAAGATTTTTCTTTCATCTAACAATCAACAATTACTTAATGCATGCTTACAAGTATCATGAGGTCTTATTCATGGGTTGTAATGGGGCTAGGGTGAAGGTAAGGATATATATGGTCAAGTGAGCTTAAAATGAGTCCTTGATTAACCTAGGATCCCACTAGACACATAGAATAATCTATACAACTTTAATGCATTACCTAGCTACCCTTGAGTTTCACTTTTTGCATACTCATGTATTCTTTTCAATTCGCATCCCATATGCATTGTTTTTATTACTTTGTCTTGGGGCTTCTTTGTCCCCTTTTATCGCTTTGTTTGTTTGTTTGCTTTTTTTTTTGGGTCCCCTTTTTCTTGGGACTTTATGTACAAAAGTTTCAATGCACATGGTTTAATCATTCTATACATGAGTATGTTCCCAAATCCTAGAATTTTCAATTACAACTACAATACACCTCTTTATATCTACCCAAATTTCCCAAGTATACCCTCCCAATGGAATGATACACACCTCCACTTACCTAAGCTAATCAAAGATCCAAATTTAGGGACATTCATTGTTTTTCGCTTAGGGTTGTTGATGTGCTCTTTTTAAGAACAAAAAGGGTTTATTATAGGCTCAAAATTGGTTAGCAATGGTAGATAAAAGGATTAAGGCCATTTGGGAAAAGTGACCATTGAAATGATGGCCTCAATCATGTAAATACATGCATACACAAAGTAATGGACATATAGAATCAGATAAAACAAGGATTGCAATCATAGAGAGAGAAATATGCACACAAGAATGGGAAATAATAGTTAGAAGATTGATGAGCGGATAATTTATAAGCTTTTTGGCATTGTTTTTACATAGTTTTCAGTATGATTTAGTTAGTTTTCAGTATATTTTTATTAGTTTTTAAATAAAAATCACATTTCTAGAATTTACTATGAGTTTGTGTGTTTTTCTGTGATTTTAGGTAATTTCTGGCTGAAATTGAGGGACTTGAGTAAAAATCAGATTCAGAGGTTGAAGAAGGACTGCAGATGCTGTTGGATTCTGACTTCTCTGCACTCAAAGTGGATTTTCTGGAGCTACAGAACCCCAAATGGCGCGCTCTCAATTGCGTTGGAAAGTAGACATCCAGGGCTTTCCAGCAATATATAATAGTCTATACTTTGCCCGAGTTTAGACGACGCAAACTGGCATTCAACGCCAGTTCCATGTTGTATTCTGGAGTTAAACGCTAGAAACAGGTTGCAAAGTGGAGTTAAACGCCAGAAACAGGTTACAAACTGGCGTTCAACTCCAAGAGAAGTATCTACACGTGTAAAGCTCAATGCTCAGCCCAAGCACACACCAAGTGGGCCCCGGAAGTGGATTTCTGCATCATTTACTCATTTCTGTAAACCCTAGTAACTAGTTTAGTATAAATAGGACTTTTTACTATTGTATTTTTCATCTTCGGGTCATCTTTGATTAGTTTTATGCTATCTTAGACCTTTATGGGGGCTGGCCATTCGGCCATGCCTGAACCTTCATCACTTATGTATTTTCAACGGTAGAGTTTCTACACACCGTAGAT
Source organism: Arachis ipaensis (assembly GCF_000816755.2). Classification (NCBI taxonomy): domain Eukaryota; kingdom Viridiplantae; phylum Streptophyta; class Magnoliopsida; order Fabales; family Fabaceae; genus Arachis; species Arachis ipaensis. Next base: position 38,015,902 of record NC_029785.2, on the reverse strand, counting down.
TAAGGTGTGGAGCTCTGCTGTTCCTCATGAATTAATGCAAAGTACTATTGTTTTTCTATTCAATTCAAGCTTATTCCTATTCTAAGATATTCATTCGCACCCAAGAACATGATGAATGTGATGATTATGTGACGCTCATCACCATTCTCAGCTATGAACGCATGCATGACAACCACTTCCGTTCTACATGAAGAAGAGATAGAAAGAGTATCTCTTAGATATCTAATACAGAGGACCGAGTCTGAGATATTAGAGTCTTTGTGGTATAAGTTAGAACCCATGGACGGCCATTCCTGAGATCCGGAAAGTCTAAACCTTGTCTGTGGTATTCCGAGTAGGATCCGAGAAGGGATGGCTGTGACGAGCTTCAAACTCGTGAGTGCTGGGCGTAGTGACAGATGCAAAAGGATAGTATATCCTATTCCAGTATGATCGAGAACCGACAGATGATTAGCCATGCAGTGACAGCGCATTGGACCATTTTCACAGAGAGGATGGGATGTAGCCATTGACAACGGTGATGCCCAACATACAGCTTGCCATGGAAAGGAGTAGGAATGATTGGATGAAGACAGCAGGAAAGCAGAGGTTCAGGAGGAACGAAAGCATCTCTATACGCTTATCTGAAATTCTCACCAATGAATTACATAAGTATCTCTATCCTAGTTTATATTTTAATTATGTTTTTATTATCAATTCACCATAACCATTTGAATCCGCTTGACTGAGATTTACAAGGTCACCATAGCTTGCTTCAGACCGACAATCTCCGTGGGATCGACCCTTACTCACGTAAGGTTTATTACTTGGACGACCCAGTGCACTTGCTGGTTAGTTGTGCGAAGTTGTGACAAAGTGTGATTCACGTTTGAGAGCACCAAGTCTTTGGCGCTGATGAGAGAACTTTTGCGTGGTCTAGAAATTTACGGATAAATCCTCGTTGCAAGTATAGTTTCTAAACCTTCAAAAGTCCTTTCACACAAACGTTTTGGTTGTCACAAGTAACAAACCCTTTTAAATTGATAACTGAGTATTTAAACCTCGGGTCGTCTTCTCAAGGAATTGCAGGGAGGTATATTCTTATTATTGGTTATGAGTTTTGTAAATTGGGGGTTTTGGAGCCTGGGCAATGAGCACAGATATATTTAAATAACAAATAAAATAAATAAATAACTGTAAAATAAACTTTTGGCAAGGTATGAGAAATTAGAAGTCCAGACTTAGTTATCCTTATCAATAATAATGAAAGTTGAATCTTAATTCCACTTAGTTAACCTTTACTAAAGCAAAGGAAAGTCAAGGGACTAATTAGTTTGATCTTCGAATCCTATTTATTTCCTAAGAAAAGATTGGAATTATTGAAGTTCAGTTCAATTATCAAAGATAACAGTTATCAATTATGTTGAGCTAAGATAACTCCTGAGTTACTGCTTTCTTAACCAAGACCAAAAGGGGAAAAAAGTAAATTTACTGGAATAAAAATGTCTTCAGATGGGAATAACAATAATGTAAATAAAAGAAAGCAATATTAAACTGAAATACCTCAAGTAATATTAATTCAAAAGAGTAATCTGTAACATGGAAGAATTCATAAAATTGCAAGAGTAAATAAAAAGGAATGTTGAACCTAATAAACAGAGATAATCCTGAAAGCGAATAAAATCCTAAATCTAAATCCTAATCCTAAAGAGAGAGGAGAGAATCTCCCTCTCAAACTAAATCTAAATCATGAGAAGTGAATTATGAGAGCCCCCTTTTTGAATGGATGCATTCTCCCACTTTATAGCCTCTAATCTGTGTTTTCTGGGCCGCAAACTGGGTCAGAAACAGCCTAGAATTCGCTGGTTGCGAATTCAAACATGCTGAATTTCTGTCACTGCGACGTGTCCGCATGGACCACGCGGTCGCATCGCCTAGCGTCAGAGAAACTATGGCATATTATATATCAAATCAAAGTCCCGGACGTTAGCTTTCCAACGCAACTAGAACCGCGTCGTTTGGACCTCTGTAGCTAAAGTTATAGCCGTTTGAGTGCGAAGAGGTCAGGCTGGACAACTTAGCAATTTCTCCAGCTTCTTGTATTCCTTTCACTTTTGCATGCTTTCTTTCCATCCTCTGAGCCATTCCTGTCCTGTAATCTCTGAAATCACTTAACACACATATCAAGGCATCTAATGGTGATAAGAGAGGATTAATATTAGAAATTATAAGTCCAAAGAAGCATATTTTCAATCAAAGCACATAATTAGGAAGGCAAATGTAAAACCATGCAAATAGTATGAATAAGTGGGTAAAGAGTTGATAAAAACCACTCAAATGAGCACAAGATAAACCATGAAATAGAGGTTTATCAACCTCCCCACACTTAAACATTAGCATGTCCTCATGCTAAGCTCAAGAGAAACTATAAAGGTGAAGAGGGATGGTAGAATGTATGAAATGCAACCTATGAATGTAACTACATGCTAAATGCTTTTACTTACTTGGTTAAGAGTAAATAAGTTCTTCAAGACAAAAGTAATTCAAATTCCACTAATTCAAATCATACAATAAAAAGCAAGTAAACTTGTAAGAAGATAGCTCATGAAAGCAGGGAACATAGAATTAAGCACTGAACCCTCACTGGTAGTGTATATCACTCTAGTCTCTCAAGTGTATAGAGTAATTCATTCTATTCTTCTCTAGTCATGCTTTCTAAAACTTTGTTCTTCATCTAACCAATCAACAAATATTTAGCATACCAATGCAAACATCATGAGGTCTTTTCAGGGTTGTAATGGGGCTAAGGTAAGGGTGAGGATATATGTATGGCCAAGTGAGCTATAATATGAATCTTTAATTAACCTAAGCTCTCACCTAATATACATATACTCTATATACTTTTAACTTCATGCCTAGCTACCCACGATTCCCACTTTTGTATGATTCCCATACTCATGTACCAAATTTTTTTTTATATTTCTTTACTTTTATCACATGTGCATTGATCTTCTTATTAACTTAGCATTGGGGTAATTTTGTCCCCTTATTTATTTATTGAATTATTTTTTATTTTTTTTTTATTTTTTATTTTTTATTTTTTTTTCTTTTGTAGAGAAATAAACATAACTTTATCAATGCACATGAATTTTCTATTATTTTTCTATTTTGGTTTTTTCATGAGTAGGTTCCCAAATTCTCAATATTCAAATAAATTAGAAACATGTTATATTCCCTTATTAACCCATGTTCCCACAGTTTTCCCTCACTTAATTGTTACACAATCCCTATCTTAAGCTAACCAAAGATTCAATTAGGATAATTAATTTGTTTTTCGCTTAAGGCTAGTGATGTGGTAAAATATAGAACAAATGGGAGTTTACAAGGCTCAAAGTGGCTGACAAGGGTGATTTAAAGGGTAGGCTTATTTGGGATAAGTGAGCTAAAATTAAACAATGGCCTCAGTCATATGCAAGCATGTAAATACACTAAATATTGGACATATAGAATGGAACAAAGCTAAGATTGCAATCATAGGGAAGAAAATACACAAGAATAAAAATTTATGGTTAAATAATGTAACCATGTAAATAAGCTCAAAATCTCACAGGTTGTGTGTTCTTTGGCTCAAAAACCATGTTCCAATTACAACTTCAAACAAATTTAACATAAAAAAAATTTTCAATTTAAATTAGTGAAATACTATAAAAATTTCTTGAAAAAGAAAATATTACTTCAACCAAGTAGTAACTAAATGCACAAAATCAAACAAATATGCAATTAAATATGCAGATGCAACAATGAATTAACAGAAAAAATAAAATATTGGTGTTGAGAAGAAGGTAACTAACCCATAGAGATCGGTATCGACCTCCCCACACTTAAAGATTGCACCGTCCTCGGTGCATGCTGAGATGTGCAGGTGGACGGGTTGTTTCAACTGATGCTTTTCTCTAAAGATTGTGCAGATGGACTTGTTTGTCTCCTCTTATAAACGTCTTCCGGTTCCCTTCCGGGTGGCCATCCTGAAAGAAAAAGGGAAGAAAGGTAACCCAATAATAGAGATAAGAAAATAAATGAAGTATGGTTAGGTTAATGCCATTTGATAAGGGTCTCATTTACATGGAAGCTTCAACATGTACGTGAGAAAATAATAGAAGCCATGGCATACCAATGGTGCAAAATTTGCAATAATGGGGAAGAGTGTGGGTAAGGAGAGATAATAAAAATTCATGTCAATGTAAAAGTAATACAGGTATAAAAGATTGGCATTGATATAAATAATATTACCTATCCAGAATAAAACAAGTCATAAGCACCAAGAAAATACCAGAAAAGATGTAACAGTTGAGTAAGAAATTTTTAACACCAATGGAAAAATAATAAATTTAAAAAAGAAAATAAAAATATGCACAAAATTAAGATGCAATGAATGAAATATGCAAATAAATTAAGTAAAATAAAATAAAAGATAAGAAGAATGAGAAGGGAAAGAAGGGAAGAAGAAGTAAGTAAGAAAGGAGGGAGGAAAGATTAGGATTGGGGGAGAAAAGATAAGATATTTGGCAAATTAGGATAAGCTATGCAGCGCAAGCGACGCGGTCGCGTGGGGCACGCGGTCGCGTCAGTCACGCGGTCGCGTGACCCGTTTTATGCTACTGGCGCGAGGGCAGCCTCGCTTTCGCACAACTCTCTGTTCAAAAATCATTAATTGCCAAATATTGGGTGACGCGATCGCATGGGGCATGCGATCGCGTGAGTGGCCACTTAGTAGGATGTGACGCGGCCGCGTGGGGTACGCGGTCGCGTGAGATGGACTGCGCGTCCAACGCCAGTCCAGCACCACTCTAGCACAACTTTCGGCTGTGCACCATTATTACGTCGAAATCCTGGTCACGCGGCCGCGTGGGGCACGCGGTCGCGTGGGACAATTTGTGCCATTGGCACGCCTCCAGCCACGCTCTCGCGTGACTCTCTGTTCATTTTATTATTCTCTCCCACACCTGCGACGCGGACGTGTCAATGAGGCGGTCGCGTCGCATGAATTTTTTTTTAATCTGAAAAGAAAATACAGAATGCAGTGTTAATATAAATGTGATGCAAAACTCCAGGTTCAATATAATAAATTAAAATAAAACTCGAAAACAAATAAAACTAAATAAAAAATAAAAAAAGGAACGATTATACCATGGTGGGTTGTCTCCCACCTAGCACTTTTAGTTAAAGTCCTTAAGTTGGACATTTGGGGAGTCCTATGTTATGATGGCTTATGCTTGTATTCATCCAGGAATCCCCACCAGTGTTTATATGTCCAGTGACCTCCGGGGTCCCAAACTAGGCATGTAAAGCTTCTGTGCAGCTTCAAATAGATTCTCAGGCTCCTGGGGTGACGAGTGTCAGAATAGATTCTAGGATCCCAAATCTTACCTTTACACCCGTCTTTGTGTTGATCGTCATGATTCCATCCGGGTAGCAAGCAATCTGAATTCTCACTAAAGCGGCCAAACAACTTCCTAGACCCATTCAGTTGAGCTTTACACCAACGTTTACGTTTAAACTTAAAGCTTCCAACCATAATGAACCTTGCAGGACAATTCTTACCACTGACCATCTTCCTCTTACTCTTAATGCCACAAAGAGCTCTATGTTGACCATCCGTCTCCAGTAGCCCATATTCAAGTGGAATTAGAAAGCTAAGGGATATGAATTTTACCCACTTGAATGTTGTGAAGGATGATGGCAACTTAGGGGGAGGTATTTTTAATGAAATTGCAAGCTCCACTCCCTTGTGCTTTTCTTTGATAATTACCACCTCTTTGCAAGCTTCTTCAATTTCAACCTCTTCCTCTTGGTAGCTTTCTTCTAATTCAATCTTCTCTTCATTGCTTTCCAAGGGCATGGGAGGTTGTGCTTCTTCTTCTTGAATCTCCATCTCTTGATCAACCTCTTCCAAGTCTTCAACTGTGATATGCCTTGGAGGTTGTACACCCTCCTTAGCATCAATTTCAAACGTCTTGGAAGGGGGTTCTATGACTGGACTTTCCCATGGAGGTTCTGCATCTCCTAAGTCTTCAACCACTTATTCTTCTTCAATAATTCCGGCTTCTTCCGCTTGTTCCAGAACAAAGTCATGCTCCAAGGATTCATAGGCATATGGTGGTGGTTGTTGATAGTCCATTGGAGGTGGTTGTTGCCATGAGGGTTGATCAAATCCTTGTGGCTCCTCCCATCTTTGATTGTTCCAACCTTGATGCCTGTTCTCATTGTAATTTCTTCTTCCTGCAATATTACTGTAACCAGACTCATAGCCAAAGGGGTGAGAGTTCATAGTAGCAAAAAATTAAAAACAAAAATCAAAACAAATTGAAATTAAAAGGTTATAGAAATTTAAATTTTGAAATTTGAAAATTAAATTTTGAAATCTGAAATTTGAAATTTCGAATTTTAAATTTTTGAAATTTGAATTTTGAAATTTGAAATTTGAATTTTGAAATTTAAATATTGAAATTTGAATTTTGAAATTTAAATATTGAAATTTGAATTTTTAAGTTTTGGAATTTGAAATCTGAAATTTGAATTTTAAATTTGAATTTTGGAAATTGAAATTTGAAATTTTGAAATTTGAAAATTGAGTTTTAAATTTTGAATTTTTTTGAATTTAATAAGGAAAGAGAAAAACAATAAAATGACAACAAACTTAAAAATTTTTAGATCAAAACGAAGAAAACAACTAAGAACAACTTGAAGGTCAAGATGAACACGAAGAACAACTTGAAGATCAAGATGAACACCGAGAAAAAATTTTTTGAAAAATTTTTTTTTATAATTAAATAAAAACCAATAACCTCTCAATTTATGAAAAAAATGAAAATAAAAACAAATAAACAAATAAAAAGCAAATATTTACAATAACCAAAAATAAGGCACACGTTTGCAATTCTCCGGCAACGGCGCCATTTTGATGAGAGAACTTTTGCATGGTCTAGAAATTTGCGGATAAATCCTCGTTGCAAGTATAGTTTCTAAACCTTCAAAAGTCCTTTCACACAAACGTTTTGGTTGTCACAAGTAACAAACCCCTTTTAAATTGATAACCGAGTATTTAAACCTCGGGTCGTCTTCTCAAGGAATTGCAGGGAGGTATATTCTTATTATTGGTTATGAGTTTTATAAATTGGGGGTTTTTGAGCCTGGGCAATGAGCACAGATATATTTAAATGACAAATAAAATAAATAAATAACTGTGAAATAAACTTTTGGCAAGGTATGAGAAATTAGAAGTCCAAACTTAGTTATCCTTATCAATAATAATGAAAGTTGAATCTTAATTCCACTTAGTTAACCTTTACTAAAGCAAAGGAAAGTCAAGGGACTAATTAGTTTGATCTTCGAATCCTATTTATTTCCTAAGAAAAGATTGGGATTATTGAAGTTCAGTTCAATTATCAAACATAACAATTATCAATTATGTTGAGCTAAGATAACTCCTGAGTTACTGCTTTCTTAACCAAGACCAAAAGGGGAAAAAGTAAATTTACTGGAATAAAAATGTCTTCAGATGGGAATAACAATAATGTAAATAAAAGAAAGCAATATTAAACTGAAATACCTCAAGTAATATTAATTCAAAAGAGTAATCTGTAACATGGAAGAATTCATAAAATTGCAAGAGTAAATAAAAAGGAATGTTGAACCTAATAAACAGAGATAATCCTGAAAGCGAATAAAATCCTAAATCTAAATCCTAATCCTAAAGAGAGAGGAGAGAATCTCCCTCTCAAACTAAATCTAAATCATGAGAAGTGAATTATGAGAGCCCCCTTTTTGAATGGATGCATTCTCCCACTTTATAACCTCTAATCTGTGTTTTCTGGGCCACAAACTGGGTCAGAAACAGCCCAGAATTCGCTGGTTGTGAATTCAAACATGCTGAATTTCCGTCACTGCGATGCGTCCGCATGGAGCACGCGGTCGCGTCGCCTAGTGTCAGAGCAACTATGACATATTATATATCAAATCGAAGTCCCGGACGTTAGCTTTCCAACGCAACTAGAACCGCGTCGTTTGGATCTCTGTAGCTAAAGTTATAGCCGTTTGAGTGCGAAGAGGTCAGGCTGGACAACTTAGCAATTCCTCCAGCTTCTTGTATTCCTTCCACTTTTGCATGCTTCCTTTCCATCCTCTAAGTCATTCCTGCCCTGTAATCTCTGAAATCACTTAACACACATATCAAGGCATCTAACGGTGATAAGAGAGGATTAATATTAGAAATTATAAGTCCAAAGAAGCATGTTTTCAATCAAAGGACATAATTAGGAAGGCAAATGTAAAACCATGCAAATAGTATGAATAAGTGGGTAAAGAGTTGATAAAAACCACTCAAATGAGCACAAGATAAACCATTAAATAGAGGTTTATCAGGAGCCATTGTTGATGATCACAATTTCGTGCACCAAGTTTTTGGCGCCATTGCCCGGGATAGAACGAACAACAATTTCACATTTGTTTCCAGCAACAACAGTGCCAAGTTTGGTCCGGCAACAACACCATGTTTTTGGCGCCGTTGTCGGGGATTGTTCGAGTTTGGACAACTGACGGTTCATCTTGTTGCTCAGATTAGGTAAATTTATTTTAATTTTAAGCTTTTTGTTTTTATTATTCTTAATTTTGAAAAAAAATAATAATAAATAAAAATAAATTATTCTATGTTCTTCAGAATTTTTAAGAATGAATTCTAGAGGTTCATGAAGCATGTTGAAGCCTAGCTGGCTGTAAAGCCATGTCTAATTCATTTGGACTGGGGCTTCCACCTATCAGCATAGAATGAAGTTGGATGAAGTATCAGCTGTTGTATGCCTGATTTGTATGCTAAAGCTTGGCTGGCCATTGGCCATGTCTAGTGTTTTGGACCGGAGTTTTAGACTAACATTGCAAGATTCCTGGAATTCCTATTAAAAATTTTGAAATCCTTATTTTCCTTTTCAAAATAATTTTCAAAAAATATACAAAATTTTTTTATAAAATCATAAAAACCAAAAATTTGATGTTTCTTACTTGAATCTAGTGTCAAGTCATAAGTTTGGTGTCAATTGCATGTTTATCTCTTTCTTGCATTTTTCGAAAATCCATGCATTGCATTCTTCATGATCTTCAAGTTGTTCTTGGTAAGTCTTCTTGTTTGATCTTCATATTTTCTTGTTTTGTGTCTTTTCTTGTTTTTCATATGCATTTTCAATTTGTTAGTGTCTAAAGTTTGAAAATTTCTAAGTTTGGTGTCTTGCATGTTTTTCTTTTCTTAAAAAAATTTTCAAAAATAAGTTCTTGGTGTTCATCTTGACATTCAAAGTGTTCTTGGTGTTCATCTTGAAACTCATAGTGTTCTTGCATGCATCTTTTATTTTAATCCAAAATTTTTATGTTTTGCATTAATTTTATGTTTTTCTCTTTCTTCATTAAAAATTTAAAAATAAAAAAAATAATATCTTTCCCTTATTTCACTCATAAATTTTCGAAAAATTGAGTTGACCTTTTCAAAACATTTTAAAATTTAGTTGTTTCTTATGAGTCAAATCAAATTTTCAATTTAAAAATGCTATCTTTTTCAAATCCTTTTTAAAAATCAAATCTTTTTCATTTTTCTTTTATGATTTTTGAAAATTTCAAATTGATTTTCAAAAGTCTTTTTCTTATCTTATTCATAATTTCAAAATCTTTACTAACAATTAATGTAATTGATTCAAAAATTTTGAAGTTTGTTACTTGCCTATTAAGAAATGTTTAATCTTTAAATTTTAAAATCATATCTTCAAGTTTCTTGTTAGTCAAGTAATCAACTTTGATTTCAAAAAAATCAAATCTTTTTAATTTCCTTTTCAAATCTTTTTCAAAATAAGTTTCAATCCCATATTTTTCAAAATCAATTTCAAAATCTTTTCTAACCTCTTATCTTTTCAAATTGATTTTCAAATCTTTTTCAAATTAATCCTATCTTTTTGTTTGATTCTTATCTTTTTCAATACTACCTAACTAACTTTCTCTTTCTAATTTTCAAAAATCTCTTCCCTCTTTTTCAAAATTCTTTTTAATTAATTAATTGTTTTAAACATTAATTTAATGTAATTTTATTTATCTTTTTAATTTTTGAATTATAACTTTAATTTTAAATTAAAAACAAAAATATTTTTCTTTTCTTTTCAATTATTTTCGAAAATTCTTCTCTCTCACCTCCTTCTAATTATTTATTTATCTACTAACACTTCTCTTTCTTAAAAATTCGAACCTACTCCCTCTTTCGGTGTTCGAATTTCTTTTCTTCTTCTACTCACATAAAGGAATCTCTATACTGTGGCAAAGAGGATCCCTATTATTTTCTGTTTTCTTCTTTTTCATATGAGCAGGAACAAGGATAAGAATATTCTTGTTGAAGCTGATCTTGAACCTGAAAGGACTCTGAAGAGGAAGCTAAGGGAAGCTAAAGCACAACTCTCTGGAGAAAATCTGACAGAAAATTTCGAAAAAGAAGGAGACATGGCCGAAAATAATAACAATGCAAGGAAGATGCTGGGTGACTTTACTGCATCAAATTCCAATTTACATGGAAGAAGCATCTCAATCCCTGTCATTGGAGTAAACAATTTTGAGCTGAAACCTCAATTAGTTTCTCTGATGCAATAGAACTACAAATTTTATGGACTTCCATCAGAAGATCCTTTTCAATTCTTAACTGAATTCTTGCAGATCTGTGATACTGTTAAGACCAATGGGGTTGACTCTGAGGTCTACAGGCTTATATTTTTCCCGTTTGCTGTAAGAGACAGAGCTAGAATATGGTTGGACTCTCAACCTAAAGACAGCCTGAACTCTTGGGATAAGCTGGTCACGACTTTCTTAGCCAAGTTCTTTCCTCCTTAAAAGCTTAGTAAGCTTAGAGTGGATGTTCAAACCTTCAGACAGAAAGAAGGTGAATCCCTCTATGAAGCTTGGGAGAGATATAAACAACTGACCAAAAAGTGTCCTTCTGACATGTTTTCAGAATGGACCATCCTGGATATATTCTATGATGGTCTGTCTAAATTATCTAAAATGTCATTGGACCATTCTGCAGGTGGATCCATTCACCTAAAGAAAACGCCTGCAGAAGCTCAAGAACTCATTGATATGGTTGTAAATAACCAGTTCATGTACACTTCTGAAAGGAATCCTGTGAGTAATGGGACGCCTCTGAGGAAGGGAGTTCTTGAAATTGATACTCTGAATGCCATATTGACTCAGAATAAAATATTGACTCAGCAAGTCAATATGATCTCTCAGAGTCTGAATGGATTGAAGGAATCATCCAACAGTACTATAGAGGCATCTTCTGAAGAATAAGCTTATGATCCTGAGAACCCTGCAATAGCAGAGGTGAATTACATGTGTGGACCCTATGGGAATACCTATAATCCCTCATGGAGAAATCATCCAAATTTCTCATGGAAGGTTCAACAAAAGCCTCAACAAGGCTTTAATAATGGTGGAAGAAACAGGTTTAGCAATAGCAAGCCTTTTCCATCATCCACTCAGCAACAGACAGAGAATTCTGAGCAGAATCCATCTAGCTTAGCAAATATAGTCTCTGATCTATCTAAGGCCACTTTTAGTTTCATGAATGAAACAAGGTCCTCCATTAGAAATTTGGAGGCACAAGTGGGCCAGCTGAGTAAAAGGGTCACTGAAACTCCCCCTAGTACTCTCCCAAACAATACAGAAGAAAATCCAAAGAGAGAGTGCAAGGCCATTGATTTGACCATCATGGCTGAACTTACAAGGGAGGAGAAGGACGTAAATCCTAGTGAGGAAGACCTCCTGGGACGTTCAGTGACCAATAAAGAGTTTCTCTTTGAGGAACCAAAGGAATCTGAGGCTCATCTAGAGACCATAGAGATTCCATTGAACCTCCTTCTGCCCTTCATGAGCTCTGATGAGTATTCATCCTCTGAAGAGAATGAAGACATTACTGAAGAGCAAGTTGCTAAGTACCTTGGTGCAATCATGAAGCTGAATGCCAAATTATTTGGTAATGAGACTTGGGAAGATGAACCTCCCTTGCTCACCAATGAACTAAATGCATTGGATAGGCAAAAATTACCTCAAAAGAAAAGGATCCTGGTAAATTCCTAATTCCCTGTAACATAGGCACCATGACCTTTGAGAAAGCTCTGTGTGACCTGGGGTCAGGAATAAACTTAATGCCACTCTCTGTAATGGAGAAACTTGGGATCTTTGAAGTGTAAGCTGCCAGAATCTCATTAGAGATGGCAGACAACTCAAGAAAACAGGCTTATGGACAAGTAGATGACGTGTTAGTAAAGGTTGAAGGCCTTTACATCCCTGCTGATTTCAAAATCCTAGACACTGGGAAGGATGAAGATGAATCCATCATCATTGGAAGACCCTTCCTAGCCACAGCAAGAGCTGTGATTGATGTGGATAGAGGAGAGTTGGTCCTCCAACTAAATGAGGACAACCTTGTGTTTAAAACTCAAGGATCTCCTTCTGTAACCATGGAGAGGAAGCATGAAAAGCTTCTCTCACTACAGAGTCAACCAAAGCCCCCACAGTCAAACTCTAAGTTTGGTGTTGGGAGGCCACAACCAAACTCTAAGTTTGGTGTTGAACCCCCACATTCAAACTCTAAGTTTTGTGTTGGGAGGTTCCAACCTTGCTCTGATTATCTGTGAGGCCCCATGAGAGCTCACTGTCAAGCTATTGACATTAAAAAAGCGCTTATTGGGAGGCAACCCAATGTTATTTAATCATATCTATTTTATTTTCTTTTTGTTATTTTGTGTTTTATTAGGTTGATGATCATGTGGAGTCACAAAAACTACTGAAAAATCAAAAACAGAATGAAAAATAGCATTAAAAATAGCACACTCTGGAGGAGGAGCATTCTGGCGTTTAAATGCCAGAAACAAGCATCTGTCTGGCATTTAACGCCAGAAACAAGCATCTACCTGGCATTAAACGCCAGAAACAGGCTACATTTGGGCGTTTAACGCCAGAAACAAGCAGGCAGGAATGTTAAGTCCTTGGCCCCACAGGATCTGTGGACCCCACAAGATCCCCACCACTTCTTCTCTCCTCTTCACACCTTTTCATAACTCTTTTTCCCAAATACCCTTCACCAATCACCTCAATCACTCTTCCCCATCCCCTCTTCACCACTCACATCTATCATCTCTTCCCCAAAAACCCCACCTACCTTCAAAATTCAAACTATTTTCCCTCCCAAACTCAACCCTAATGGCCGAACCCTAACCCTCCCCACACTCCTATATAAACCCCTCATTCCTTCTTCATTTTCACACAACACACCCCTCTCTCCCTCTCCTCCATTTCTCTTCTTCTTCTTCTCCTTCTTTCTTTCTTCTTTTTTGCTCGAGGACGAGCAAACATTTTAAGTTTGGTGTGGTAAAAGCATAGCTTTTTGTTTTTCCATAACCATTAATGGCACCTAAGGCCAGAGAAACCTCAAGAAAGAGGAAAGGGAAGGCAATTGCTTCCACCTCTAAGCCATGAGAGATGGAGAGATTCATCTCAAAGGTCCATCAAAACCACTTCTATGAAGTTGTGGCCAAGAAGAAAGTGATCCCTGAGGTTCCTTTCAAGCTCAAAAAGAATGAGTATCCGAAGATTCGACTTGAGATCCAAAGAAGAGGTTGGAAAGTTCTCACAACCCCATTCAACAAGTCGAGATCTTAATGGTTCAAGAGTTCTATGCAAACGCATGGATCACTAGGAACCATGATCAAAGTGTGAACCCGAATCCAAAGCATTGGCTCACCATGGTTCGGGGGAAATACTTAGATTTCAGTCCGGAAAATGTAAGGCTAGCATTCAACTTGCCAATGATGGAAGAAAACACATGCCCCTACACTAGAAGGGTCAACTTTGATCAAAGGTTGGACCAAGTCCTCATGGACATATGTGTGGAAGGAGCTCAATGGAAAATTGACTTAAGAGACAATCCGGTTCAATTGAGAAGACTGGACCTTAAGCCTGTAGCTAGAGGATGGTTGGAATTTATTCAACGCTCAATCATTCCTACTAGCAACCGGTCTGAAGTTACTATAGATCGGGCCAGCATGATCCATAGTATCATGATTGGGGAGGAAGTGAAAGTTCATGAGATCATACCTCAAGAACTCTACAAGATGGCTGACAAGTCCTCTACTTTGGCAAGGTTAGCCTTTCCTCACCTCATTTGCCACCTCTGCAATTCGGCTGGAATTGACATAGAGGGAGACATCCTCATTGAAAAGGACAAGCCCATCACTAAGAAAAGGATGGAGCAAACAAGAGAGCATGGATCTCAACAAGAGCATGAGGAAATTCCTCACCATGAAATTCCTGAGATGCCTCTGGGGATGCACTTTCCTCCACAGAATTATTGGGAACAAATCAACACTTCCCTAGGAGAATTAAGTTCCAACATGAGACAACTAAGGATGGAGCACCAAGAGCACTCCATCATCCTCCATGAAATTAGAGAAGATCAGAGAGCTATGAGGGAGGAGCAACAAAGGCAAGGAAGAGACATAGAGGAGCTCAAAAGCACCATTCTTCAAGAAGAGGAAGACGCCACCCTCACTAAGGTGGACTCATTCCTTAATCTCCTTGTCTATTTATTTTACTGTTTTTGATTTTTTGAGCTTTATATTTTATTAATGTTTGTGTCTTTCCTACATGATCACTAGTGTCTAAGTGTCTATGCCTTAAAGTTGTGAATGTCCTATGAATCCATCACCTTTCTTAAATGAAAAATGTTTTAATTACAAAAGAACAATAAGTACATGGTTTCGAATTCATCCTTGAAACTAGTTTAAATATTTTGATGTGGTGACAATACTTTTTGTTTTCTGAATGAATGCTTGAACAGTGCATATGTCTTTTGAATTTGTTGTGTATGAATGTTAAATATGTTGGCTCTTGAAATAATGATAAAAAAGGAGAAATATTATTTGATGATCTGAAAAATCATAAAATTGATTCTTGAAGCAAGAAAAAGCAGTGAATACAAAGCTTGCAGAAAAAAAAAAGAGAAAGAAAAATGGCAAAAAAAAAAGAGAAAGAAAAAGAAAAAGCAAGCAGAAAAAGCCAATAGCCCTTAAAACCAAAAGGCAAGGGTAATAAAAAGGATCCAAGGCTTTGAGCATCAGTGGATAGGAGGGATTGAAGGAATAAAATCATGGCCTAAGCGGCTAAACCAAGCTGTTCCTAACCATGTGCTTGTGGCGTGAAGGTGTCAAGTGAATACTTGAGACTGAGCGGTTAAAGTCAAGGTCCAAAGCAAAAAAAAAGAGTGTGCTTAAGAACCCTGGACACCTCTAATTGGGGACTTTAGCAAAGCTGAGTCACAATCTGAAAAGGTTTACCCAGTTATGTGTCTGTAGCATTTATGTATCCGGTGGTAATACTGGAAAACAAAGTGCTTAGGGCCACGGCCAAGACTCATAAAGTAGCTGTGTTCAAGAATCAACATACTGAACTAGGAGAATCAATAACTCCATCTAAATTCTAAGTTCCTATAGATGCCAATCATTCTGAACTTCAATGGATAAAGTGAGATGCCAAAACTATTCAAGAGACAAAAAGCTACTAGTCCCGCTCATCTGATTGGAGCTAAGTTTCATTGATATTTTGGAATTTATAGTATGTTCTCTTCTTTTTATCCTATTTGATTTTCAGTTGCTTGGGGACAAGCAACAATTTAAGTTTGGTGTTGTGATGAGCGGATAATTTATACACTTTTTGGCATTGTTTTTACATAGTTTTCAGTATGATTTAGTTAGTTTTCAGTATATTTTTATTAGTTTTTAAATAAAAATCACATTTCTGGACTTCACTATGAGTTTGTGTGTTTTTCTGTGATTTCAGGTAATTTCTGGCTGAAATTGAGGGACTTGAGCAAAAATCAGATTCAGAGGTTGAAGAAGGACTGCAGATACTGTTGGATTCTGACCTCCCTTCACTCAAAGTAGATTTTCTGGACCTATAGAATCCCAAATGGCGCGCTTCCAAATGCGTTGGAAAGTAGACATCCAGGGCTTTCCAGCAATATATAATAGTCCATACTTTGCTCGATTTTAGATGACGCAAACTGGAGTTCAACACCAGTTCCATGTTGCATTCTAGAGTTAAACGCCAGAAACAAGTTGCAAAGTGGAGTTAAACTACAAAAACAGGTTACAAACTGGCGTTCAACTCCAAGAGAAGCCTCTACATGTGTAAAGCTCAATGCTCAGCCCAAGCATACACCAAGTGGGCCCCGGAAGTAGATTTCTGCATTATTTACTCATTTCTGTAAACCCTGGTAACTAGTTTAGTATAAATAGGACTTTTTACTATTGTATTTTTCATCTTCGGGTCATCTTTGATTAGTTTTATGCTATCTTAGACCTTTATGGGGGCTGGCCATTTGGCCATGCCTGAACCTTCATCACTTATATATTTTCAACGGTAGAGTTTCTACACACCATAGATTAAGGTGTGGAACTCTGCTGTTCCTCATGAATTAATGCAAAGTATTATTGTTTTTCTATTCAATTCAAGCTTATTCCTATTCTAAGATATTCATTCGCACCCAAGAACATGATGAATGTGATGATTATGTGACGCACATCACCATTTTCACCTATGAATGCGTGCATGACAACCACTTCTGTTCTACATGAAGAAGAGATAGAATGAGTATCTCTTAGATATCTAATACAGAGGACCGAGTCCGAGATATTAGAGTCTTCGTGGTATAAGTTAGAACCCATGGACGGCCATTCCTGAGATCCGGAAAGTCTAAACCTTGTCTGTGGTATTCCGAGTAGGATCCGGGAAGGGATGCCTGTGACGAGCTTCAAACTCGCGAGTGCTGTGCGTAGTGACAGACGCAAAAGGATAGTAAATCCTATTCCAGTATGATCGAGAACCGACAGATGATTAGCCATGCAATGACAGCGCATTGGACCATTTTCACAAAGAGGACGGGATGTAGCCATTGACAACGGTGATGCCCAACATACAGCTTGCCATGGAAAGGAGTAGGAATGATTGGATGAAGACAGCAGGAAAGCAGAGGTTCAGGAGGAACGAAAGCATCTCTATACGCTTATCTGAAATTCTCACCAATGAATTACATAAGTATCTCTATCCTAGTTTATATTTTAGTTATGTTTTTATTATCAATTCACCATAACCATTTGAATCCGCCTGACTGAGATTTACAAGGTGACCATAGCTTGCTTCAGGCCGACAATCTCCGTGGAATCGACCCTTACTCACGTAAGGTTTATTACTTGGACGACCCAGTGCACTTGCTGGTTAGTTGTGCGAAGTTGTGACAAAGTGTGATTCACGTTTGAGAGCACCAAGTCTTTGGCGCCAATGTTGATGATCACAATTTCGTGTACCAAAGATGTAACCATGCAATAGGCTCAAAACTTACATGCTTGTGTTCTTAGCTCAATCACTATGTTCCAAAATACATTCTTAAAGCAAGTTTGCCACAAAATTTTTTTTTTCAAAATTTGGTAGGGTACCCCAAAACACAGTTTCTTGGGGAAGAAGTTATTATTTTGACCAAGCAACTCTATAGAAACTAACTATCACGCAAGGATTATTTACAAGCAAGACTAACTACACATGCAATGTACTAACTACTAAGCAAAAGATAAATCCATGGGTATTGAAAGGAAAAAATTGTTACCCATGGAGATCGGTCGAACAACCTCCCCACACTTAGAATTTAGCACGGTCCTCCGTGCTACGAACAATGCGCAAAGGGCGGTTGGGACCAGAGCCGTCACTATCCTCTCCTTCAGAGCTCCCATCACTTGGGTTTGAAGTGGATGTGAATATTTCGGGTTCCTCCATGCTAGGGGTAACACAACGCAGAAGCTTCTTGATGTAAGTGTATCGGCGTTGGTTGCGCTGCTCATATCTATCAAGTTTCTGTGTAGATCTTCTATCCTTTGATGTGTAGATCTTTGCTGTGGTGGTGATGATGAGGTAGAAGGAATTGTAGATAGAAGGGCTATGTCAAGGTTTAGGTTGTTCATGGGAAGATGTAAGTATTTTCCGCTTGGGACCACATCGCCCTTAGCCGGAACTATAATCTTCCTGTCCTTGGCATCCCAAGGGATACCCACAGCAGCAACTAAATCAGATACCAATGCTGGAAATGGCAAATTACCCCGGGCGTGGACTTGACTCATCGCTTGCTTGACAAGAAACGGAATGTTCACCGGCCTCTTCGTGAGAACACACCAAACAAGCAAGGCAAGGTCCGCCGTGAAGGACAACTTGTGTGTGCTAGGTAGCACATAGTGAGATAAGATCTGGGCCCAAGCTCTAGCTTCCACAGTGAGAAAGCAAGTGTCAATGCACTTGGGCCTTATCCGGGGTCGACCATGGATCCAAAATGTCCCTGGCTCAGCATTGACTCGGAGGATCGAGTCCCAATCAAACCCAAACTTCTCTCGATGACGTAGGACTTCTTGGTAGCCATCCATGTCACTTGGTACCAGTAGGACATTAAGCACTTGCTGAATAGCCTCTTCTAAAACTGATACTTGCTTTCGGCGCATGTATACCGATTGAAGAGAAGAGAGATGGTAGTTAGTGTAGAATTCTTTCACCTAAGAGAGGTTGATTTCCCTTGGTTTTCTCAAAAGAGACTCCCATCCTCGCCGTTCAATGCGGGGTAGAATATAAGGAGCAACCTTGTCCGGCGAAGCGAGTAGATGCTTAGGATGATAGTTCCTCACAGCTATGGAGGGGAACATAAGTTCACAGAAGCGGTTGGAGAACCTTGAAGAATCTTTTGCCGGTTTGCTCTTTTCATTCTCATCACTAGGAGCGGGTGTCTTCGCCTTCTTAGATAGGGGTCTGGCTCCCAATGAAGAGTGCGCCTTAGAGGTTGATCTTTGGGGTGCCCTCTTTGCGGCCAGTTTCCTTGAAGCTTTCTCCTTGCCTTTCTTGGTGGCCATCCTGAGAAAGGAAGAGAAACAGGAAGACATTAAACCCAAAGAATCATTTTAACAAAAACATGCAAGTTAAAGACAGTGCCCGAAAGAAATCTTGCAACAAAGTGATCATAGATACATGGTTCACAATACTTGGCATGGGATGCAAAAGGAAGTGAACATGCAATGGCATGAGAAGAGTAATCTCAAGCATCCATAACAAAGAGCAAGTCATGTTCAATGAGTATCTAATTAGCAAGCAAAGTGGACTCAATGCGTATAGAAAAAAATATCATGAATTATTAAGTGAACAAGTGAATGAGGAGAAGCACCAAATTGAAAGTACATGATGAAAATTAACCAAAATGGCATTCATGCATTTTCTCGAATACTTGGTGTGCAATTATCAAGCAATGAGCAATTATAAGATACTCAACCAATTTGAAGCCCAAAATGAAACATCAATCATCACATATTGGCAAAGATAAGAAAAAAATGACAAAAGATCTATTAAAGCAATTGAAGCTCAAATTCAACATCCATGGAAAAATAAGGAAAAGGAAATGAAGCAAACAAAAAGTAAGGAATACCTCAGGTACAAGAAATATCCACAAAACTGCAATTCTTGTGCTAATAGAGTTTTGGTGCGCGAAATTAGAACTCGCACAATTTTGCCGGCAAGTACAACGTGGCGTCCAAGTAATACCTCAGGTGAGTGAGGGTCGATCCCACAAGAATTGCTCGATTGAACAAGCAATGGTTATCCGGTAGGTCTTAGTCAGGCAAATAGAGAAAAGGTTGTTGATGTTGAATTCGCATAAAACAATAATAAAGAAAGCTGTAAAGAATTGGTGTAGAAACAATAATGAGAGAATAGTTAAAGTCTCGGAGATATTCACCTTTCTGGATTAATATTTCTTACCAACTATTTTAATAATGAATGATTCATTCTATGACAAACTGTAAGTGATCAAAACTTATTTCCCTAGCGAATTAATCTCCTCCAATCCTACTCAAAACGCCACAGACAAGGTCAAATCTTTCGGATCAGAGGGTGAAGTTCAAAAAACTAGTTTAGTGCCATAAAAATCTCAATTACCCAAAACTAATAGGATTATATATCACATATCCCAATTAGCCCAAATAATTGCGATTTAGGAAGAGTGTTTTCAAGCTGTAGCTCAAGTGACCTTGTTCCGAGTATCACAGGAACTCATGTAGAAAAAGGGACATACCCAGTCTCATTTGGATGAAGAACAAAAATACACCTTAGAACTAAATCAAATATATATTAAAATAGAATAGTAATGATATTAATCCATAGAGATAAGCAGAGCTCTTAACCTTAACCAGGAGGTTTAGTTGCTCATGATTTATAAAAGTAAAACTAAGATATGAAAAACAATATTCGGTCCTCTCTAAATCTTAGTGATCTCCTCTTTAAAGAGGAGATGCTAACCCTAAAAGATGTTAATTTAAATTTGAAAAGTACAAAGGTAAGACAACAACAAAATTCACTTAAAAGAAGAAGACAACAACAAAATTCACTTAAAAGAAGAAGTCGCCAAGAACAGGGAAGCATCAAAAGGGACAAAGAAGAAGGTACCAAGGGGGTGGAGGAACAAGAAGAACCCTACGGAAGGCCTCTCTCCAGGAGATAAAGTGATTTCAGCTTACTTCCCAGATATCCCCCCTAATCTCCCCACTGTACCATCTCAATTACCTAAGGTCTTCACTATCAACAGAGTTCTTTCCTTGGAACATGTAGAGATCATTGATACAACCAATCGATATAAGTCCAAGGCAAGAGGGGAGGACTTGAAGCATTATCAACCACCCTGATGAAGGAGAAACGTCAAGCTAGTGACGCTAAAGAAGCGCTTCATGGGAGGCAACCCATGTTTTATTAGCTTTTAGTAGTGAATAAGTCAATATTCATAAATTCCAACCCAAACTTGGTGAAGTCCTTATATTGCAGTATATAGTGAAGAACAAGTTTGGTGTTCAAAGCATGCCAAGAAAGCATAAATGCAACAGAGAGCATTCTAGTCTTGGAGCTTTGAACAGAACTTTTCATCACAATGCTTCAAACTAAGTTTGGTGTCACCCCATGGTGCCACCAAAATGCATAAAGGGATACACAATTAGTTAGTTAGTTGGAGTTCATGAATAAACAATCTAATCTTTTCTTCTCTTTATTATTTTAGCCGTAAAAATCTAAATTGATTTTTTTATGATATTTCTTACTTTTCTTATTTGATCTTTATAGGGAAAGGAAAGGAGCATTGAAAGAGATTGATTAGACAATTTAATGGGAAAGGTTCGGCTACTTCATGAAGAGGGCACTACACACGTGCCTCAAGGGGGAATGCATTGGGAATGGTTGCCATGCAACATTGGAGGAAAAACAAACTTGGAAAGCGAACCAACTCCATCATAAAGTTGAGAATCCTCGTGCTTACTCCATATAAAACCCCATCCGTTCATCATACACCAATCCCATCAATCCACACCGTTCATCTCTTCATCACTTCTCTATATAAGTGAATCAAATCCACACCATCTCCACATTCAAAATTCATACCCCTTGCACCTCACTTTCCAGCAACCAATTCTTCAACTCCCCACTCTCTAAATCCCATATCTCTTCCCTTCATTACACCCTTTTTTTTGCTTTAACTTCATTCATGGCATCATCAAGCTCCAAGAGGCAGAAGAGGAAGGAACCAACGGAGAACATTCCCTTCGACGAGAAGAGATTCAAGACTGCCTTCCATGAACGAGAATTTGAGCGGATAAAGCTCAAAAGGATACTGCCCGAGTTAACCTTCCAAATCAATGAAGACGAATGCCCACAGATTCAGGAAAAGATTGAAGAAAGAGGGTGGCAATTGCTCACCAATCCAGAGGGGAAGATCAATGCAAACCTCATCAAAGAATTCTACGCAAATGTGGTCAGAGAAGACAAAACCAGAGCCCCAACCTTCAAAAGCTATGTAAGGGAAAAGGAGGTAGACTTTAGCCCAAATGCTATAATAAGAACTCTTCACCTGAAATCACCAGACTTTGATGAGCCTAGCTATAATGCAAGGATAAGTAAAAGCCAAGACAATGATGAGCTCACCGAGATAGTGACTGACATCTGTGTTATAGCTTCTGACTGGGAGAGGTATGGAGATGGGAGACCACGGTTCATCAAGAGGGGAGACCTTAGCCCAGAAGCCAAGGGGTGGTTTGAACTCGTGAGGAGGTCTATTCTCCCAGCTGTAAATAATTCAGAGGTAAATATTAATCGAGCAACTATGGTACATTGCCTAGTACAAGGTGGAGAAATCAACGTGCATGAACTTATAGCTAAGGGAATTCAAGATTCAGCTGAGAAGCTTGAATCAGGTGCCAGGCTTTGGTACCCCAGCACCATTCTCCGATTGTGCACAAAGGCCAAGGTGGTCTTTGAGGATAGTAATCCAGACTGGGTTAACCCAGGGAGGCTAATGACAACCCAGCGTATGGCCTATACTACACCTGCTCAGCAACAAAGAAGGCCACAAATAGGGAAACTAAAAGCAAAGGAAGGAGCTCACCAAGAGGAGTCTCATCAGGAAAAATATCAATAGGGAGAGCATCCTTACCCAGCAGATTTGAATATAAATCACCTTCTAAGAGCTATTGAAGATTTGGGGATGAGACATATGGAAGGACAAGAGAAAATATTGAACTGGATGAGCCAACAAGAAGAGTGGAAGAAACAACAAATGGAGCAGCAACAGGAACAATACTCCCAGCTCACTCAAACCATCCACCAAGTTACCGAAAGGCAAGAACGTCAAGATAAGCATTTGTAGGAACTCAATCAGCGACAACTATCCCAGATGAAAGCATTCAATGAGTTCACTATACTTAATGAAGGACGGCAACTACATCGGGAGGAGTTCAACATCAACACTCAAGCCAAGTTGAACTACATGTCCAGTAATATGCATCATCTACACTATGCCATCCCTACATATGATGAGGTCCAAAAAGATTTTGTAGAACAAGAAGAGAGGAAAGTGAAACAGCAAAAGGAAATACTCAAGAAGAAGATGGAAGATGGTGGTTTCTGGAAGAAGCTGCTTGGAAAAGGCAAGGGAAGTGGGAGCACAAGCAATCAAGAAGGAGAGCATGGACATCCACAAGAGTAAAAAGTGGTGGAGGTTCTTTTTTTTTGGTCCATCTTTCTCTATGTTTTAAATAAGGAAGATCTTGTATGAAATAGAACCTGCTTCCATTTCAGTTTAAACATTTCTAAATTCTTTCTTTTAAGTTCTTGTTGAAGAGGTTTATGATATCCAGTCCTTATGTCACTGTATCTTTACTTTGCTTACTTGTATGTTTGTCCCTTTAAATCAAATAAAAAGAGAATGAGTGCTTTTAAAGACCAGAGAAGAGTTCATACTAGGGAGTAAGTCCATGAGTTTGTGGTGTGGTCATAAGTTAGCTAAGTTGGTTCAACCATAAGGTGGGAAGACAACTATCTATCATGAATATTATGCTTGAGACACACCCCATGAGACTAGATAAATAAGAAGATCCTAATAAGAAAAAGGGAAAGAACAATCAAAGTTAAGGAATAAAAGAAAAATAGTAAGTAATAAGGCTAGGCACCAATGGTTTTAATCTTGAAGCATGTGTCTGTGATGCTCCTGTGTGAGGGATCTACTTGGATGAATAAGCTCTTAGGGGTGCCTTATCACTTGGTAACTTGGGTTAACTAACCCAGGATTATCAGCTGAAAGTCCACTATCAAGAGTAACCCTCACCACAGAGCATTTAGTAACCCAAAGAGGTGCTGGACACCAAGGTCTCAAGAAAAGAAAATAAATAAACTATGTGCCTGTGATGTGTATGTATGGGGGAGAGACTTGAGCAAGTAAGTCCTCAGGGGTGCTTTAACACCTAGCACCTTGAACCAACTGGTTCGGGAGTGTTGGCTGAAAGCTTATTTTAAAGAGTTGCCCTTTGAGCCAACGTTAGTGACACTTAACATTATCACTAACGTTGAACCAAGATCATGAGTGGCCACGTTAGAGTCCACGTTAACCTAGTTAACGTGGCCTCTAACGTTAATAAGGAAGGGGGGAGCCAATGTTAGTGACACTCAATATTGTCACTAACGTTGGCCAAAGCACATTAAGACACGTTAACTCCCACGTTAACCTAGTTAACGTGGAAGCTAACGTGAAGGAACAAAGTGGTCGACAACGTTAGTGACACCCAACATTGTCACTAACGTTGGAAGAACACAAGCCCCCCATGAGCCACGTTGACTCCCAAAAGAAGGTGATCGCCAACGTTAGTAACACCCAACATTGTCACTAACGTTGGAAGAAGCCACACATGCCACCATGAGCCACGTTAACTCCCACGTTAACTTAGTTAACGTAGAAGCTAACGTGGATAAGGGAAGGATGAGCCAACGTTAGTGACACCAGTCATTTACTTTCAGATCTATAATTCTAGCATTTACTTTCCTGTCAATTACCTTCCCGCCATTTTATTTTCTGCAATTCTAAACTCAAATCCTGGATTTGCTCAACTAGAACAGTCCTCTAATTAAAGTTGCTTGATCAATCAATCCTTGTGGGATTCGACCTCACTCTATTGTGAGTTTTTACTTGACGACAAAATTCGGTACACTTGCCGAAGGAAATTTGTTGTGAGACAAGTTTTCCGTGCATCAAGTTTATGGCGCTGTTGCCGGGGATTGATTGTGCATCAACAATGATTGGATTGGAGGATAACTAGATTGAGCATTTTATTTTTGTTTGATTTAAATTTCTGTTTGAGTCATTTACTTTCTGTTTTAGATAACTTCTTCCCTTCCTCCTTACTTTTTCTTTGTTATTTACTATTCATCTCACTAACCCACTAACTGTTTGATATATTGCATCACTCACACTAACAGTAATTCTGACAGATATACTTTCTGCACCTATTCTCTTTGCTTGTACTTGTTGGTTGTATGACAGGGAGAAGAAGCGGGGCTTCAACTTCCTTTGATTCTGAACCTGAGAGAACCTTCCTTAGACTAAGGAGGGAAGCAAGAGAAAAACGTGTAGTTGGTGGTGAAGAAGAGGAAGAACACTTTGAGGAATACTTTGAACCAAACATGGAAGAAAACATGGAAAACCATCATGAAGAAGAGGCTCACAACCATGGCAGAGGAGGTGGAGCAAATCATGCTGGGAGGATAGAATAGTTTTAGGCTCTTACATCAATCCAAACCCAGGGAACTGTGGAAGTAGCATTCAAAAGCCAACCATCCATGCCAACAATTTTGAACTGAAGCCACAGCTCATCACCCTTGTTCAGAACAACTGTTCGTTCGGAGGGAGTGTCCAAGAGGACCCCAATCAACATCTAACCACCTTTCTGAGAATATGTGACACAGTGAAGTCTAATGGTGTTCATCTTGACGCCTATAGACTGCTCTTATTTCCATTCTCACTCAGGGATAAGGCAGCTAAGTGGCTGGAGTCTTTTCCAAGGGAGAGCTTGACAACTTGGGAAGACGTGGTGAACAAATTCTTAGCAAAATTTTACCCCCCTCAACGAATCAATAGGCTGAGAGCTGAGGTCCAAACTTTCAGGCAATAAGATGGTGAGACTCTATATGAAGCATGGGAGAGGTTTAAAGACTTAACAAGGAGGTGCCCACCAGATATGTTCAATGAATGGGTGCAGCTGCACATTTTCTATGAAGGGCTCTCTTATGAGTCAAAGAAGGCCGTAGACCATTCATCCGGAGGATCTTTGAACAAGAAGAAGACTATTGAGGAAGCCATAGATGTCATTGAAACAGTAGCAGAGAACGACTACTTCATGCTTCCGAAAGAGGGAACACAAGAGGAGTAATGGAGCTAAACAATGTAGATGCTCATAACAACACCTCTCCACATTCATATCAAGGCCAGAACAACCCTCCTCAACCTGACCTATCATCCTTTGATGAAAGAATCTCCAGGATTGAAAATCTACTTGAAGGCATATGCAAGGATATCCAAGACAACAAGGTGTTCAAGGAGGAAGTGCGAGCCAGTTTCAAGAACCAGGGAGACACAATCAAGAGGTTGGAATCTCAAGTAGGATATCTCTCTGAGCAAATTCCCAAACCCACAGATGGATTCCCAAGTGACACAGAGAAGAATCCGAGAGGTGAAACAAAGAAGGGAAGATGGGAAGATTGCAAGATTGTCACTATAAGTGATAAGGAGACTGAGGACAAGCCAAGCAAGCTGTCAGAACAACCTGAAGATACCTCAGTAGAGGAGGTGGAAAAAGATTACCAAGAACCAGAAATCTCAAAG
>NC_029785.2:37982703-37989549 GCF_000816755.2 Arachis ipaensis | reverse complement strand
AAATACTTTCTTCCCACAGACTTTGTCATCTTGGACATGGAAGAGAGTCACACTCACCCAATCATATTGGGAAGACCATTCCTAGCTACAGCCAGAGCACTCAGAGATGTGGAACGAGGGGAGCTAATATTGAGGATCCATGATGAACAACTCAGCTTCAATGTCTTCAAACTCTCCCAAGAAACTGACCAAGAAAACAAAGAACCAAGCAATGATCATAACGGGATGCTGACAGAGGAAACAAGCACTGAGGCACCACCAACACATCTGAGAATCCCACTGAATGATGAACAAGGCAAACAGCAATCGTCACAGCTCAAGGAGAAGCTGGAGGAACCTAAACCACCAGAGGCATGTGAAGACAACAACAAAATTCACTTAAAAGAAGAAGTCGCCAAGAACAGGGAAGCATCAAAAGGGACAAAGAAGAAGGTACCAAGGGGGTGGATGAACAAGAAAATCCTTACGGAAGGCCTCTCTCCAGGAGATAAAGTGATTTCAGCTTACTTCCCAGATATCCCCCCTAATCTCCCCACTGTACCATCTCAGTTACCTAAGGTCTTCACTATCAACAGAGTTCTTTCCTTGGAACATGTAGAGATCATTAATACAACCAATGGATATAAGTCCAAGGCAAGAGGGGAGGACTTGAAGCATTATCAACCACCCTGATGAAGGAGAAACGTCAAGCTAGTGACGCTAAAGAAGCGCTTCATGGGAGGTAACCCATGTTTTATTAGCTTTTACTAGTGAATAAGTCAATATTCATAAATTCCAACCCAAACTTGGTGAAGTCCTTATATTGCAGTATATAGTGAAGAACAAGTTTGGTGTTCAAAGCATTCCAAGAAAGCATGAATGCAACAGAGAGCATTCTAGTCTTGGAGCTTGAACAGAACTTTTCATCACAATGCTTCAAACTAAGTTTGGTGTCACCCCATGGTACCACCAAAATGCATAAAGGGATACACAGTTAGTTAGTTAGTTGGAGTCCATGAATAAACAATCTAATCTTTTCTTCTCTATATTATTTTAGCCGTACAAATCTAAATTGATTTTTAAGTTGAGAATCCTCGTGCTTACTCCATATAAAACCCCATCCGTTCATCATACACCAATCCCATCAATCCACACCGTTCATCTCTTCATCACTTCTCTATATAAGTGAATCAAATCCACACCATCTCCACATTCAAAATTCATACCCCTTGCACCTCACTTTCCAGCAACCAATTCTTCAACTCCTCACTCTCTAAATCCCACATCTCTTCCCTTCACTACACCCTTTTTTTTGCTTTAACTTCATTCATGGCATCATCAAGCTCCAAGAGGCAGAAGAGGAAGGAACCAACGGAGAACATTCCCTTCGACGAGAAGAGATTCAAGACTGCCTTCCATGAACGAGAATTTGAGCGGATAAAGCTCAAAAAGATACTGCCCGAGTTAATGATGGGATATTTTCGCGGAGAAACAAATTTCTCCAAAACACCCAAATCTAACCGTCAAGTGCACCGGGTCGCATCAAGTAATAATAACTCACGTGAGTGAGGTCGATCCCACAGGGATTGAAGGATTGAGCAATTTTAGTTTGGTGGTTGATTTAGTCAAGCGAATCAAGATTTGGTTGAGAGATTTGTGATTTGCAGAATTGAAATTGCATAGAAAGTAAAGGAAATGGGTAAATTGCATGAAATTAAAGAGAACTGGAATTTAAAGTGCTGAATCTTAAAGAGCAAGAAATTAAATGGCAGAAACTTAGAACGCAAGAAATGTAAATTGCAGAATCTTAAAGTGCAAGAAATGTAAATGGCTTGAATTGTAAAGGGAATTGGGAATTGGATTTGCAGAAATTAAACAAGGAAATGTAAAATTGCAACAAGCAGAGAAATAGAAGAAGACTTGGATTGAACCGGATCTTAAACAGAAAAGTAAATCAGCATGGAAAGCAGTAAACAGGGAATGAGAAATGGGAAATCCGGATCTCAGGACCCAAGAGACTAGAAAACCAAGTCTAGATCTCAATGCCTTCCTAGATCCAACAAGAACAATTGCAAAGGAAATTGTAAATTGCAAAGAAATTAGATGAAAAGCAATTAACCGAAACCGAATTCAATTGTGCAGTAAAATAAAGCAGAGAGGTCTCAGGATGAGATTGAAACAGAATTTCTTCAATTCTCCAACCCAAGATCCAAGACAAGTGTAATTGGAATTCAAAACAAGAAAACTAAGAGGAAGGGAATTCAATTCTCCTTCCCCGAGACTTAGAAATTAAAATTCACTCAACACCAAAAGCTTTCCGAAAACTCTCTATGAAAACTCCCTAGAAAAGCCCCTTTTAAAACTTAAATTCTAATCTATTTATACACTTTCTTCAAATGGTCTTCAAGCCTTCAATTGGGCCTTTGCTCTTGGTGGAATTGGGTTGAGAGAGGCCTTGGTTGATTGCTCTTGGAGTTTGGAAAAGAACCGAATTGAACCGGGTTGGAATCATGAAAGCTTGAGTGAAAGTTGGAGTAAAAGTTAGGGTCTAACTTTTGCTCCAACTTTTCACATCAGTACCCTTGTTTTGCTGATACCAACGTTGGGGCAAAAGTTAGGGGTCTAACTTTTGCTCCAATGTTGGCCTCCCCTTAGTTATTCATGGCGCCAACGTTAGCCAGAAAGTTAGGGGCTAACGTTGGCGCAAACTTTTGCTAGCCCAGGGAGTTTTTCAAGCGCCAACGTTAGCCAAAAGTTAGGGGCTAACGTTGGCACAAACTTTTGGTGCATCCAGGGAGTGTTTTTCATGCCAAAAGTTAGCAAAAAAGTTAGAGGCTAACTTTTGCTCCAACTTTTGCCCAAAAGTTAGCCAAAAAGTTAGGGGCTAACTTTTGCTCCAGCTTTTGCCCAAAAGTTAGCCAAAAAGTTAGGGGCTAACTTTTGCTCCAGCTTTTGCTTCCTGGTTCATAATTAATTCAAGACTCAAGTCACTCCTCCTAGCCATTCCTTCTTGCATCAACCTTTCTCCAAGCTTTCTTCACCTATCATTAATCAACCAAACACATCAAAGCTATGCTCAAAATCATGAGATATTCATTCTTTCATAATATATGACAATTATAGCATAAAACCTCATGAAATAGCATGAATTCATACATGGTTGATTAAATCAAAGGAAACATGAAAATCTACCCAATTGGCTTGCTTTTGGCTCAAGAAAGTGCATAATTTAATTGAAAACAAAAGAAAAATGCTAGTGAAACTGGGCTAAGATGACCTGTCATCAGTTAACCTTCCAAATCAATGAAGACGAAAGCCCACAGATTCGGGAGAAGATTGAAGAAAGAGGGTGGTAATTGCTCACCAATCCAGAGGGGAAGATCAATGCAAACCTCATCAAAGAGTTCTACGCAAATGTGGTCAGAGAAGACAAAACCAGAGCCCCAACCTTCAAAAGCTATGTAAGGGGAAAGGAGGTAGACTTCAGCCCAAATGCTATAATAAGAACTCTTCACCTGAAATCACCATACTTTGATGAGCCTAGCTATAATGCAAGGATAAGTAAAAGCCAAGACAATGATGAGCTCACCGAGATAGTGACTGACATCTGTGTTATAGCTGTTGACTGGGAGAGGTATGGAGATGGGAGACCCCGGTTCATCAAGAGGGGAGACCTTAGCCCAGAAGCCAAGGGGTGGTTTGAACTCGTGAGGAGGTCTATTCTCCCAGCTGCAAATAATTCAGAGGTAAATATTAATCGAGCAACTATGGTACATTGCCTAGTACAAGGTGGAGAAATCAACGTGCATGAACTTATAGCTGAGGGAATTCAAGATTCAGCTGAGAAGCTTAAATCAGGTGCCAGGCTTTGGTACCCCAGCACCATTCTCCGATTGTGCACAAAGGCCAAGGTGGTCTTTGAGGATAGTAATCCAGACTGGGTTAACCTAGGGAGGCTAATGACAACCCAGCGTATGGCCTATACTACACCTGCTCAGCAATAAAGAAGGCCACAAATAGGGAAACTAAAAGCAAAGGAAAGAGCTCACCAAGAGGAGTCTCATCAGGAAGAATATCAATAGGGAGAGCATCCTTACCCAGCAGATTTGAATATGAATCACCTTCTAAGAGCTATTGAAGATTTGGGGATGAGACATATGGAAGGACAAGAGTAAATATTGAACTGGATGAGCCAACAAGAAGAGTGGAAGAAACAACAAATAGAGCAGCAACAGGAACAATACTCCCAGCTCACTCAAACCATCCACCAAGTTACTGAGAGGCAAGAACGTCAAGATAAGCATTTGCAGGAACTTAATCAGCGACAAATAGCCCAGATGAAAGCATTCAATGAGTTCACTGTACTGAATGAAGGACGGCAACTACATCGGGAGGAGTTCAACGTCAACACTCAAGCCAAGTTGAACTATATGTCCAGTAATATGCATCATCTACACTATGCCATCCCTACATATGATGAGGTCCAAAAAGATTTTGTAGAACAAGAAGAGAGGAAAGTGAAACAGCAAAAGGAAACACTCAAGAAGAAGATGGAAGATGGTGGTTTCTGGAAGAAGCTGCTTGGAAAAGGCAAGGAAAGTGGGAGCACAAGCAATCAAGAAGAAGAGCATGGACATCCACAAGAGTAAAAGGTGGTGGAGTTCATTCTTTGGTCCATCTTTCTCTATGCTTTAAATAAGGAAGATCTTGTATGAAATAGAACTTGCTTCCATTTCAGTTTAAACATTTCTAAATTCTTTCTTTTAAGTTTTTGTTGAAAAGGTCTGCTTGGAAAAGGCAAGGGAAGTGGGAGCACAAGCAATCAAGAAGGAGAGCATGGACATCCACAAGAGTAAAAGGTGGTGGAGTTTCTTTTTTTTTTTTTGGTCCATCTTTTTCTATGCTTTAAATAAGGAAGATCTTGTATGAAATAGAACTTGCTTACATTTCAGTTTAAACATTTCTAAATTCTTTCTTTTAAGTTCTTGTTGAAGAGGTTTATGATATCTAGTCCTTATGTCACTGCATCTTTACTTTGCTTACTTGTATGTTTGTCCCTTTAAATCAAATAAAAAGAGAATGAGTATTCGGCAATCTTTTGGTCCGGTAACATCAGTGCCAGATTCCCTTTTGATCCGGCAACAGCACCAAGTTTTTGGCGCCGTTGCCGGGGATTGTTTGAGTTTGGACAACTGACGGTTCATCTTGTTGCTCAGATTGGGTAACTTTCTTTTCGTTTTCTGTTCAAAAAATTTTTCAAAAATATTTTTCAAAAATTTCTCCTTTGTTTTTGAAAAAAAATAAAAAAATAAAAAAATAAAAATGTTTTCAAAAATTTTATTCAAGATTTTTAAGAATGAATTCTAGTGTTTCATGAAGCATGTTGAAGCCTGGCTGGCTGTAAAGCCATGTCTAAATTCTTTTGGACTGAGGCTTCAACTAATAACTTCAATGCATGTAATTCCATATATCACAGCTTGGCTGGCCATTGGCCATGTCTAGTGTTTTGGACTGGAGCTTTCATTGAAAGCTTGGCTGGCTAGTGAGCCATGTCTAATTCCTGGACTGAAGCTTTAGACTAACATGGCAAGATTCCTGGAATTCATATTAAAAATTTTGGAATCCTTATTTTTTCTTTTAAATTTTCGAAAAATATAAATAAAAATCCAAAAAAATTAGAAAATCATAAAAATCAAAAATAATTTTCTGTTTCTTGTTTGAGTCTTGAATCATATCATAAGTTTGGTGTCACTTGCATATGCATCTAGCATTTTTCGAAAATATCATGCATTCATAGTGTTCTTCATGATCTTCAAGTGTTCTTGGTAAGTCTTCTTGTTTGATCTTGATGATTTTTTGTTTTGTTTCTTTTCATGTTTATTATATGCATTCTTGAATTCTTAGTGTCTAAGCATTAAAGAATTCTAAGTTTGGTGTCTTGCATGTTTTCTTTGCATTAAAAATTTTTCAAAAATATGTTCTTGATGTTCATCATGACATTCAAAGTGTTCTTGGTGTTCATCTTGACATTCATAGCATTCTTGCATGCATCACATGTTTTGATCTAAAAATTTCATGCATTGCATCTTTTTAGTGTTTTTCTCTTGCATCATAAAAATTTCAAAAATAAAAAAAAAAATATCTTTCCCTTTTTTCTCTCATCAAATTCGAAAATTTGGATTGACTTTTTCAAAAATTTTCAAAATCAAGTTGTTGCCAATGAGTCAAATCAAATTTTCAATTTAAAAATCTTATCTTTTTCAAAATCTTTTTCAAAAATCAAATCTTTTTCAAAAATTTCTTAGTTATTTTCGAAAATTTCAAAAATATTTTTCAAAAATCTTTTTCTTATTTTTAATCAAATTTTCGAAAATAACATAAATAATTAATGTTTTGATTCAAAAATTTGAAGTTTGTTACTTGCCTGTTAAGAAAGATTCAAACTTTAAGTTCTAGAATCATATCTTGTGATTTCTTATGAATCAAGTCATTAATTGTGATTTTAAAAATCAAATCTTTTTCAAAACTAATTTCTATCATATCTTTTCAAAAATATCTTCTTATCTTATCTTTTTCAAAAATATCTTTTCAAAATATCTTTTCTAACCTCCTAACTTCTTATCTTTTCAAAATTTGTTTCAACTAACTAACTAACTTTTTGTATGTTTCTTATCTTTTTCAAAACCACCTAACTAACTCTCTCTCTCTCATTTTTCGAAAATATCTCTCCCCTTTTTCAAAATTTCTTTTTAATTTATTAATTATTTTAATTTTTTTTAAAAAAAAAACTTAATTTTCGAAAATTATTAAATATTTTTCAAAAACTATTTTCAAAAATCACTAACTCTTTTTCAAAATAATTTTCGA
>NC_029785.2:37955307-37982609 GCF_000816755.2 Arachis ipaensis | reverse complement strand
TTGCTGGTTAGTTGTATCGAAGTTGTGACAATTATGAATTAAGATCAAAGCACCAAGCTTTGGAGCCATTACCAGGGATTGTTCGAGCCTGGACATCACAATTTCATGCACCAGACACCAAGGTCTCAAGAAAACAAAATAAATAAACTATGTGCCTGAGATGTGTATGTATGGGGGAGAGACTTGAGCAAGTAAGTCCTCAGGGGTGCTTTAACACCTAGCACCTTGAACCAACTGGTTCAGGAGTGTTGGCTGAAAGCTTATTTTAAAGAGTTGCCCCCTTACACAGCACTTAGCTTAAAAAAACAAAAATAAGCCCTCAAATAACAAAAAACCCATGACTTGGACTAGAACTTTGATGCACGTTATTGCTTGATTTCAGGACAAAGGAAGCAAAGAGGAACCACATTAGTGGCTACGTTAGTTACACTAACGTGGAATGGGAGTAACTTGCAAAGTTAATGAGAAAAGTGATTGCCAATAACGTTCTCGAAGCCATCATTGCCCACGTTAAGAAATAGAGCCAACGTTAGTGACACTTAACATTATCACTAACGTTGAACCAAGATCATGAGTGGCCACGTTAGCGTCCACGTTAACCTAGTTAACGTGGCCTCTAACGTTAATAAGGAAGGGGGGAGCCAATGTTAGTGACACTCAACATTGTCACTAACGTTGGCCAAAGCACATTAAGCCACGTTAACTCCCACGTTAACCTAGTTAACGTGGAAGCTAACGTGAAGGAACAAAGTGGTCGACAACGTTAGTGACACCCAACATTGTCACTAATGTTGGAAGAACACAAGCCCCCCATGATCCATGTTGACTCCCACGTTAACCTAGTTAACGTGGAAGCTAACATGAAGAAAGAAGGTGATTGCCAACGTTAGTGACACCCAACATTGTCACTAACGTTGGAAAGAGCAGGAACGTTAGTGAAAAAGGTGATTGTCACTAACGTTCTCGAACCCATATTTTCACTGAACGTTAACACCACTAACTTCCTGAGCCAAAGCCCCTGCCCACTTCATACTTTCTCTCTGCAAGTAAAAGCTAAGCCCAATGAAGAAGAGAACTGCTTCCAACTCAAGATCCAAAGACCCAAGACTTGAAGAATCAACTAGAAGAACAGAAGAGTAGTATATATAGGAGTATCTTTGAAATATTTTGGGAGTTGGAAATTATAGGGAGACTCTTAGTATAGAACTACTCCCTGTATTTACTTTCTCTGAACTCTAAGTTTTCATCATGTATTCTCCATCTTTATTTTCATTTTCCAGAGCTATGAACAACTAAACCCTTGTCATTGGGTTAGGGAGCTCTGTTGTAATTTGATGGATCAATACTAGTTTTCATTATTCTTCTTCTATCTTTTCTCTTGATTTTACTTGAAAGCTTTTGATCTTCATTCAATTGAGTAGTTATCTTGAAAAAGAAGCTATTCATACTTGGATCTCTTCTTAACCTTGAAAGAAGAATGAAGAGATCAAGCTAGAAATGCTTTCTCATGCTGGACCAAATTGGGTTTGGATGGATATGTGACTATAATCCTCTCAATACTTGGTTTGGGAAATGCATGTGGTATAATCAGTGACCATACTTCATCTCTTCTCATGAGCAATTGACCAAGGAATTAGCTATTGATCAAGATTTGAAAGATTGAATTACAAGAAATTGTAATTAAATCACTTAAGATTGCCAAGGAGATCAATGAGTGCATTGATTGAGGAAGAGATGAAAATGAAATTGATCCGGAGAATGCAACATCTCCTAAGCCCAATGAACTCCCTATTTCTGATCTTACCCATTCTCTTTAATTACTGTTATTTACTTTAAATGAGCAATTCCCCCATTCCCATTTACAATTCTGCAATTTACCTTCCGTCATTTACTTTCAGATCTATAATTCTAGCATTTACTTTCCTGTCAATTACCTTTCCGCCATTTTATTTTCTGCAATTCTCAACTCAAATTCTAGATTCGCTCAACTAGAACAGTCCTCTAATTAAAGTTGCTTGATCAATCAATCCTTGTGGGATTCAACCTCACTCTATTGTGAGTTTTTACTTGATGACAAAATTCGGTACACTTGCCGAAGGAAATTTGTTGTGAGACAAGTTTTCCGTGCATCAGCATTGAACGCCCATTAGGGGGTGAATTTGCTGCCTTCTGCTCCCTTTCTGGCGTTGAACGCCAGTCTTGGGCGTTCAACACTAGAGGCTGGTCCTTTTTGGGCGTGAAACGCCAAATATGGATGTTTAACGCCAATTTTAGCAATGATTCTGGATGAGAAGTATAGACTATCATATATTTCTGAAAAGCTCTGAAAATTAGTTTTTCAACGTTGTTGAGACCGCATCAATTAGATCTCTATAGAGCAAGATATGCCTGTTAGAATGCACAGAGGTCAGGATTTGACAACATCTGCTATCCTTTCTTCATCTCTGAACAATACTTTACCAAATTCGCCCAAAAATCCCCTAAAATCTTTAAAAAAAAACACAAAAACTCAAAGTAGCATCCAAAAGGTAAATTTTGCACTAAAACATACTAAAACTTGATAAAATATAACTAAAAACAACTAGAAAATGACATGGAAAATGGTATAAAATGCTCACGCATCCCAACACCAAACTTAAACTATTGCTTGTGCTCAAGCAACCAAAAACAAGATAGGACTAAATAGAAGAGAAAAATACATCAGGTTTTAGAGTTGTTAATGAAGCTCAGTTCTAATTACTGAATGGGGATATTAGCTCTTTATTTTTGAACAGCTTTGGCATCTCACTTTTCTTTGAAGCTCAGAAATATTGGCACCCTTTTGAACTAGAATCCGGATGATATTATTGATTCTCTTTTTTTAGTTTTTCTTGATTCTTAACCACAGCTTTTTCTTTTGGTGCTTTGCACCTTTGAGCCTAGCCGTGACTCTAAGCATTTTGTTTTCAAGTATTACCACCGGATACATAAATGCCACAAGCACTTAACTGGGGGAACCCTTTGGATTCGAATTTAGCTTTGCTTAAATTCCCAGACAGTGGTGCTTAAAGTTCTTAAGCATACTCTTTTAGCATTGGATCACGACTTTAAATGCTCAGTCTCAAGTTTTTTTCTTGACACCTTCACACCACAAGCATATAGTTAGGGATAGCAACCCATTTGAGCTTTTTAGGCCCATTTTGACCCTCCTAACCATTTATGCTCAAAGCCTTGGACCCTTGTTCTTTTCTCTCTCTTTTTTTTTTTTTGCTGTTTCTTTGGCTTCAAGAATCAACATTTTCGATTTTTCAGAGAATCAATAATACTTCTCTAAATTCACTGTTCTTCAAGAGCCAACATGCTTAACTTCAATATCAATTATGCACAGTTAATTCATACATTCAGAAAATAAAGATAAAGCCACCACTTTGAGAAAAGTAGAACGACTTGTAATAGAACTCAAGACCTTTTGTATTGTATTACTTCTTAATCAAAATTTTATTTAAGTCCAATAGGGGATACGTGAAATATCTTAAAATTTAACTAACAAAAATTGAAATTAACTACTAAACTAGAAAGTAGAAAGTCCTAATGGTAATCATGTGACTTAGAATTGGAAAACAGGAAATAAAGTACTAAAATAAGGATAGGATAGGGGAGATGAAACTCAACCACCTTAATCATGGTAGCTGTTGCTCTCTCCGGAGGATATTTTCTGGCGCTTCAACTCTTCTAATTCTCGTCCCTGCCTGTCTTGCTCTTCAGTCAGCTTGTGAAGAATACGAGACTAGTTTTTTTGCTCCTCTTTCAGTTGGTTCATAGTGGATATCAATTGTTCAATGGATGCTGCCAGTTGGGTCCAATATTCACGTGGAGGGATGCTCTGTTCTTGAGGCCGCTCAGGCAGCTTCCTCTTTGGAGGGGAAACTGACTTCTGAGTTGGTGCTTGCGCCGGTTCCCTAGTGTGCTCCATGCTCTTCTTGGTGATTGGGTCGTCCACTGCAATGAATACATCCCTATCAATCAGGACTTTGGCTTCGTCACACAAGCAAGAGATGAAGTGGGGAAAAGCCAGCCTGGATTGGGTTGAGGTCTTTGCTACTATCCTATACATCTCGCAGAGGATCAACCGATGAACTTCCACTTCATTACCAAGTATAATATAGTGGATCATTACAGCTCTTTTTACAGTGACCTCAGAGCGGTTGCTAGTGGGTAGGATAGAGCGTCTAATGAAATCTAGCCATTCTCTAGCAACTGGCTTGAGATCCATCCTTCTCAGTTGGAGTGGTTGACCCTTATTGTCGTTTTTCCATTGTACTCCAGGTAAGCATATGTCTTTTAGGACTTGCTCTAGCCTTGGGTCAGCGTGTACTCTCCTGTTGAAGGAGTTAGGGTCATCCTTCAGTGGGGGTAATTTGAAAATTTCCTAACTTTGTCCATTTTGAACTGCAGGGTCTTCCCCCAGACCATGGTACGTCATAAGTTAAACCCAGGTCCCTCTTTCTTTTATTTATCCATCATCTATAGATTTGCATAAAATTCTCAGACTTTTAGAACACCGACCTTAGTTGCGGGGTTAGCCAGAATTTCCCAACCCCACATTCGAATTTGCTATTGGATTTCTCGATATTCATCAGTTTCCAGTTCGAACTTGACTTCCGGAATTACTGACCTCTTGCTCACTACATTATAGTAGTGTTCCTCATGAAGCTTGGAATAAAACCAGTAAGGCTTATAAGCGACTGTTAAGGGGGTTCTTTCTTTCTTGTTTCTTGAAATAGATCCTCCACCCTTTGGTGCCATGGAAGGTGAAAAAGTGAAGAAGCGGAGCATCCTTAACATCAAACTTAAGAAGTTTGCTCATCCCCAAGCAAAGAGAGAAGAAAAAAAAGGGAGGAGAGACATAGGGTGCGGGAGATAGAAGGTTGGGGGAGGTGTGAGAGAGAGGAGGGGCGAATGTGTATTTATAGGGTCGGGGGCAGGGAGAAAAGGTTAAAAAAGATATGGTTTGAAAAAGATATGGTTTAAAAAGATTTTATTTGAAAATATATGGTTGAGAAAAGATATGGAGTGAAGAATTTGAATTTAAAAGAGGGTTTTAGTTTGAAAAAGATATGAAATGAAAAGATAAGGGTTGAGAAGATAATATTGGAAAAGATTTGGTTTGAAAAGTCAACTCTATCTCTTTCTTTCAAAATTTCGAATTCTGGCCCTCCCCCTTCTGGGCATCCAACGCCCAGATCTGGCATTGAACGCCAGTTGGGGACCAAATTTTTTTTTGTAGAACTGGTGGGGCGTTCAACACAAAAAATGGGCGTTGAACACCTTATGGGGACCAAAGAATTGGTCTGGGTGCTCCTGAATGGGCATTGAACACCTTGCTCTCCTTCCCCTTCTAGCGCTGGGCGCCAGTTCTGGCATTCAACGCCAGTAAGGGGTACCTTCAGGGTGGTCTATTTTCACTCCTAAGCGTTTCTACTTCTGTTCTAGGTGCTACACATGATCAAAAATGTTAAAAAGAAAGGGAAAACTATGGAAATAAATGGAAAATAAAATAATATTCTATCAAACTTAAATAAACAAAAGAAAGAAAATAAAAGTACAATACGTATGGTTGGGTTGCCTCCCAACAAGCGCTTCTTTATTGTCAGTAGCTGGACATTACTGTTGTCATGTCAGCAGGAGGGTGGAATCGTCTTTTTCAATTGGATCCCCTAGATAGTGTTTGACTCGTTGGCCATTGACAGTGAATCTTTTATCAGAATATCTGCTCCGGAGTTATATATGACCATAGGGTGACACTCTAGTGACCACAAAAGGTCCTATCTATCGCGACTTGAGCTTCTTAGGGAAGAGCTTGAGCCTGGAATTAAAAAGTAAAACCCTCTTGGCTAGGCTGGAAGACTCTGGAAGATATCTTCTGATCATGCCATTTCTTGGATCTTTCCTTGTAGATTTTAGTATTCTCAAACGCAGCATGTTGGAATTTGTCCAGTTCGTTTAATTGGAGTAACCTCTTTTCTCCTACAGCCTTGGCGTTAAAGTTGAGGAACCTTGTTGCCCAGTAAGCTCTGTGCTCCAATTCTACGGGTAGGTGACATGCTTTACCATAGACCAGCTGATAGGGAGACATCCCGATGAGAGTTTTGAATGCAGTCTAGTATGACCAGAGAGCATCATCAAGCTTCCTTGCCCAATCCCTCCTAGAGGTGCTCACTGTTTTCTCTAGCATTCTCTTGAAATTTGTCCATTTGTCTGCGAATGGAGTCAAGTTGTCTATTACAGAAGTGGTTGCCTCCATCACTGATCAGTATCCGTAGGATACCAAATCTACTAAAGATGTATTTTGGAGGAATTTCAGCACCACTCGGGTGTCATTAGTGGGTGACGCGATTGCCTCAAGCCATTTAGACACATAGTCCACCGCCACCAAGATGTATGTGTTTGAATATGAGGGTAGAAAGGGTCCCATGAAATCTATTCCCTATACATCGAACAGCTCGATTTCTAGAATTCCTTGTTGTGGCATTTTGTGATTATGTGGGAAGTTTCCAGCTCGTTGGCATCTGTCACAATTGCGGACAAACTCTCGGGAGTCCTTGAAGAGGATTGGCCAGTAGAACCCACTCTGAAGGACCTTGGTGGCTGTTCGTTCTCCTCCAAAATGTCCTCCATACTCCGAATCGTGACAATGGCAGAAAACCTGTTGGGTTTTCTCCTCAGAGACGCAACATCGAATTATACCATTCGAGCATCTCTTAAAGAGATAAGGTTTGTCCCACAAGTAGTACTTAGCATCATGCTGTAGTTTTCGAACTTGTTGTTTGCTATATTCCTTGGGGATGAATCTCATAGCTTTATAGTTTGCAATGTTTGCAAACCATGGTGCCCTTTAGATTGCAAAAAGTTGCTCATCTGGAAAGGTCTCAGATACAGTAGTAGTGGGAGGTGGCGTTCCTTCTGCAGGCTCAATCCTGGATAAATGATTAGCCACTTGGTTTTTGACCCCTTTCTGTCCCTGATCTCAATGTCGAATTCTTGAAGGAGCAGTACCCATCTGATTAACCTTGGTTTAGAATCCTGCATGGTTAGAAAATGGAGAGCATACACCTTTGAAAGGTTGTGGGTGCATTATAGAGGCCAAACGGCATCCTCCTGTAGGCGAATACCCCATATGGGCATGTGAATACTGTCTTTTCTTGGTCTTGAGGATCTATTGCAATCTGATTGTAGCCTGAATAGCCATCCAGGAAGCAGTAGAATGCATGGCCAGCCAACCTCTCTAGTATCTGATCTATGAAGGATATGGGAAAGTGATCCTTTCTTGTGGCGTTGTTGAGTCTCCTATAATCGATGCACATACGCCATCCTATGACTATTCTTGTAGGGATCAGCTCATTTCTTTCATTGTGGATCACTGTCATCTCCCCCCTTTCTTGGGCACCACCTGCATAGGGCTGACCCAGGGACTATCTGAAATAGGATATATGATTCCAGCCTCCCAAAGTTTTGTAACCTTCTTTTGGACCACTTCTTTCATAGCTGGATTCAGTCGCCTTTATGGTTGCACAACCAGTTTACCAACATCTTTAAGTCTGATCTTGTGCATACATCGAGTTGGACTGATCCCCTTCAAGTCACTTATGGTCCATCTGAGAGCGGTCTTGTGGGTCTTGAGTACTTGAATCAGTGCTTTTTCTTCCTGTTGCTCTAGGACAGAGCTTATGATCACTGGATAGGTGTCACTATCTCCTAAAAACACATATTTTAATGATGGTGACAATGGCTTAAGCTCGAGTTTAGGAGGTCCATCTTGCACTTTAGGGGTGTTTAGCATCTCCTCCTACTCTTCTGGTGCATCTAGTTCAGGCATGGCATCTTCAAGAATGTTATCCAGTTCATTATCAAGTTGTTCAACCTCACGTACTTCTTCAATCAGGAGTTCTATGACATCAATCTTCATGCATTCCTCTTGGGGGTCAGGGTGTTGCATGGCCTTGACTGCGTTTAGCACGAACTCATCCTTATCGACTCTCAGTGTTACTTTCGCCTTCTGAACGTCAATGATGGTTCTCCCTGTAGCTAGAAAAGGTCTTCCTAGAATGATAGAGGCATTCTTGTCCTCTTCCATATCCAGGATCACAAAGTCTGTAGGAAATGAAAAGGGTCTAACCCTCACAATCATGTCCTCAACCACTCCTGATGGGAACTTGATGGAGCCGTCAGCAAGCTGAAGGCAAATACGGGTATGCTTGACTTCTTGGATCCGGAGCTTCTTCATTAATGATAATGACATTAGGTTGATGCTTGCTGTAAAATCACATAGGATTGTCTTCATGCAAGTGCCTCCAATGGTGCATGGTATCACAAAACTCCCAGGGTCTTGTAGTTTCTCCGGTAGGTTCCTCTGGATGACTGCACTGCATTTCTTGGTGAGGAGAACTATCTCTGCCTCCTTCCAATCCCTTTTGTGGCTTAGTATATCCTTCATAAACTTGGGATAGGAAGGTATTTGTTCAAGGACTTCTGCAAATGGGATCTTGATCTCAAGTGTCTTGAGGATGTCTAAAAACCTGGCAAATAGCTTATCCTTTTCTACTTTATGGAGTTTCTGAGGATATGGTAGCTTGGCCTTGTACTCATGGGTCTTGAGTGGTGCAGAGTGATTATCCAAAGTAACTGAGGAAGGGTTGTCAGCTTGCCTAGGTGGGATGTTTCTTGAACTTGCGTTTATATCACCTTCCCTCTCTGGGCGTTGAACACCCATGTTGATTCTTTCTGGGCATTGAATGCCCCTGTTGCTCCCTTTTGGGCGTTCAACACCAGGATTAGTAGTCTGGGGTGCTGTGCATTCTTCTTCTGGCATGATATTGCATTGAGATGGAGTAGTTAATGTTCTGCCACTCCGTAGCTCAATTGCATGGCATTCCTCAGTTGCTTGCTTGGATATTCCTTGATTTGTCTGGCACATTTCTATTTTCAAACTATGGAGGGAAGCTTGGATCTCCTGGGCTATGCCATGTTGGCTCCTTGTGAATTCCTCCATGCACTCTAACTGTCTTGTCAAAAGGTCTAACCGCTCAGCCATTGCTTTATTCTGAGCTGGGATTACGTCTGTGGTAGATTCCTCCTTAGGCTCCCTTCTGGCTTTGGGTCTTTCTGCTGTGTATAAGTGTTGATTGTTAACCACTATTTCAATGAGCTCCTGAGCTTCTTCAAGTGTTTTTATCATGTGTAAGGAGCCTCCTGCAGAATGATCTAGGGACATTTGGGCTATATCAAGGAGTCCATCATAGAAGATATCCAACTTGATTCAGGGGGTGAACATCTCTACGGAGTATTTCCTGAGCATTGACTTGTATCTCCCCCAAGCATCATAGAGAGACTCACCCTCCTTTTGTTTGAAGGCTTGAATATCCTTCTGTAGTTTAGTCAACTTTCTTGGAGGGAAATAGCTATTCAGGAACTTGTTGGCTACCTTACTCCAGGTGTTCAAGCTCTCTTTAAGTTGATCATCCAATCAGTCCTTGGCTTGATCCCTCACAGCAAATGGGAAGAGCAGCAGCTTATAAATGTCAGCATCTACTCTGTTGGTCCTTACAGTGTCACAGATTTGCAAGAAGTCAGAGATGAATTTGGTGGGGTCTTCTTGGGGGTGTCCATGAAACTGACAGTTTTTCTGCACTAATGTGATCAATTTTGGGTTGAGCTCAAAATTGTCCACTTCTATGGGAAGCACACTAATGCTCCTTCCATAAAAGTTGGGAGTGGGAGCTGTATATGAACCCAGGGTTCTCCTGCCTTGTGCACCTCCATCTAGATCCATAGTGATTCCAGTGTTCCTGAACAAGCAAGAAACAAGGAAAAGTAGGAGTCTCTATGTCACAGTCTAGAGAGCTACCCAATGAGATATCCACAGAGGAATAAAACAAAATAGAGTTTTTTTTTTAATTTCAAAAAGAAAAAGAAACACTAAGGAAACACCAAACTTAAAAATTTTGAAATCAAATACACTAATTTCGAAAAAATTGAGAGAGAAACACTAAAAGACCCCA
This sequence comes from Arachis ipaensis, assembly GCF_000816755.2. Taxonomy (NCBI): domain Eukaryota; kingdom Viridiplantae; phylum Streptophyta; class Magnoliopsida; order Fabales; family Fabaceae; genus Arachis; species Arachis ipaensis. The sequence continues at coordinate 37,972,572 of NC_029785.2, read as the reverse complement.
AACTTAGAAATTTTGAAATCAAACAAGGGAAAACACCCGAAAAAATTCGAACACAAAGAAAGAAAGAAAAGGTAAAACAAGATAGAAATCAAAAGTTCAAGAAAGCAAACAAGAACAATTTTCGAAAATCAAGAAGAAAAATAATTAAAGCGAAACAAATCAAAATACCTAATCTAAGTAACAAGACAACTGGTAGTTGTCAATCATGAACAATCCCCGGCAACAGCGCCAAAAATTTGGTGCGCAAAATTAGAACTCGCACAACTTCACCAGCAAGTGCACCGGGTCATCCAAGTAATACTTCAGGTGAGTGAGGGTCGATCCCACGAGGATTGTTGGATTGAACAAGCAATGGTTATTCTGTAGGTCTTAGTCAGGCAAATAGAGAAAAGGTTGTTGATGTTGAATTTGCATAAAATAATAATAAAGAAAGCTGTAAAGAATTGGAGTAGAAACAATAATGAGAGAATAGTTAAGGTCTCGGAGATATTCACTTTTCTAGATTAATATTTCTTATCAACTGTTTTAACAATGAATGATTCATTCTATGGCAAACTGTAAGTGATTAAAGCCTATTTTCCTAGCAAATTAATCTCCTCCAATCCTACTCAAAATGCCACAGACAAGGTCAGATCTTTCGGATCAGAGGGTGAAGTTCAAAAAACTAGTTTAGCGCCACAAAAACCTCAATTACCCAAAACTAACAGGATTATATGTCATATATCCCAATTAGCCCAGATAATTGCGATTTAGGAAGAGTGTTTTCAAGCTATAACTCAAGTGACCTTGTTCCGAGTATCACAGGAACTCATGTAGAAAAAGGGATATACCGAGTCTTATTTGGATGAAGAACGAAAATACACCTTAGAACTGAATCAAATATATATTAAAATAGAATAGTAATGATATTAATCCATAGAGATAAGCAGATTTTCTAACCTTAACCAGGAGGTTTAGTTGCTCATGATTTACAAAAGTAAAACTAAGATCTAAAAAATAATATTCGGTCCTCTCTAAATCTTAGTGATCTCCTCTTTAAATAGGAGATGCTAACCCTAAAAGATCTTAATTTAAATTTGAAAAGTACAAAGCTAAGACTAAATAAGCTAAGGAGTGCTAAAATCCACTTTGGGGTCCACTTTGGTGTTTGCTTCAGTCAAGGCTTAGCGTCCAACTTGGGAAGTGGGTGTTGAACGCCCATTAGGGGGTGAATTTTTTGCCTTCTACTCCCTATCTGGCGTTGAATGCCAGTCTTAGGCGTTAAACGCCAGATGTGGATGTTTAACGCAAGTTTTAGCAATGATTCTGGAAGAACAATGTAAACTATTATATATTTCTGGAAAGCGCTGGAAGTTAGCTTTCAAACGCCGTTGAGACTGCATCAATTGGACCTCTGTAGCTCAAGATATGCTTGTTGGAATACACGGAGGTTAGGATTTGACAACATTTGCTATGCTTTCTTCATCTCTGAACAATACTTTGCCAAATTTGCCCAAAAATTCCCTAAAATCATAGAAAAAATACAAAAACTCAAAGTAGCATCCAAAAAGTAAATCTTGCACTAAAACATACTAAAACTTGATAAAATATAACTAAAAACAACTAGAAAATGACATGAAAAAGGGTATAAAATGCTCACGCATCAAGTTTTCTACCAGCAACAAACCAATTAGTAACTAAAATCTACACTACCCATGAACAAGGAAGTGTAATGTGATGTCTTCTATCAAAACAAATTTAAGATTATAAGAGGCATTCAAGTACTAATTGCAGCAAAAATAAAGAAGTTAAACTGTCAGACTCGGCATAAAGCTTTGGTATAACAGCAACACAAGCACATAATCCATGATAGCTCATATCAAAATTCAAATAAAGCATCTACTTGTATAAGATTATAGTTATGGCAAATAAACCAAGCATTGAAAACATAAAACAGTATTTGAGAATTTGGGAAACATAGCATTTTCTTGTTCAGGGTGGCCACCTTGAAGAATCAATGGAAATAACTAATTATTATTACAATTTATTTGTTTATTAACATAAATCATGACATGGAGTTGTGGGGACAAACCTTATAGAAGTTGAATATCAAGTCTAGTTCATTGACCTGCGAATGGTGATGCAAGCAATACTGAATTAGAAGGATATGAGAAAACGCTATATCTTTCGAAAAAGAATGGGATAGTAGTAAATTAGATAGTAGTATTCAAAAGTTAAACTATGATGAGAACTCATGTTGCCAAAATATCGATCAAGAATCTCCACATAATGATGAAATATTTCAAGAACTTCCAATTCATTGTCATCTTCATCAAACGCATGCAAAAATACAGACCAGAACAATAATCTACAAAGGAGGAAGCAAGTAATTACTCTCTTTTGTGTTAAAATGATAGAAAAATAAAATAAGGAACAAAGAAAAAACCGTACCGTAGCTGAGGATATTGAGTTGAATTTAAAAACTGAAATTGATGAATCCAAACTAGTATTAACTGAATTAAATTTCTGTTCTAGACAACTATAGCATTCATCAAGCTCATATTAACAATGTTCAGCAATGTTCAGGAATCCAGAATAACAATCTAAACATTTCTCAGCTATTCAGAATTAAAACCTAATCTAATCCTATTTTAACAACCTAAAAATCCATTAATCAGAAAATAAATATAACTAAAATAATTACTAAAATCAAACTAACTAAACAAAATTAATTGAACTCAATAGAAATTAAAAGAATTTTGAAACCAAAACCTAGAAGCAGAGACAATCAACACAGGGCAGAGGGAAAGAATGATGCCTAGGTCTCTACAGTTCGAAAAGGGGGAAAGAGAAAGGTGGAACCGCGGCTGACGGTAGAACCAATTTTGGTTACCACGGAGCTAGGGCTTACGCGAAGGTAGCCGTGACATTGACTGGAGGAGATGATGGTTGTGGCGTTGAGAAGATATGTGAGCCAGAATTGAGGGGGATAAAAGGAGAGAGAAAGGTGCAGCGGTGGTGGAGCTTGAGCTTGCTTTGTTCTGCGAACGAGAAAGAACGAGAGAGACAGGGGATGTGTTCTACTGGTTCAGTGTTTAAAAAATAGGAGAAGAAGGAGAAGGTAGCTGCGGCAGTTAGGGTGGCCAGTGGTGGCACTATGGGTGAGGAAAGGAGAAGAAGAAGCTCGTGCAACAGAGAGAAGAAGTAGCCCATTGACGGAGAAGGGAATGCTAGGTTTAGCTCGTTTGATTTGTATGCTGTGAATGGATCTCGGGCAATGCTAAGCTTAGGTCAATATTTCCGACGGAATATTTTAAATTACAGATAGATTTTTTGTCTGTAATAATTTAATAAAACACAGCATTTTTGTTCATTTAATTACAGACGAATTTTCCGTCGGTAACTATTTCCTATGAAAAAAATTAATTTTTCCGATAGAATTATCGACAGATTCTCTTTTCCGTCTGTAATTTATGCTAATTCATTTTTTTCTTTTCGACAAAAAATTCTTCGCAAATTTTGTCTGTATTTCTGTGGGATAAAATCTGTCGAAAATATCTGTCTGTAATAACTAGTTTTCTAGTGGTGTATAGTATCCCTTTGGCCATCTTCCATTTCTAAATTTATAGAATATTAAATAGATTTTCAATTCATTTAATACTAAAATAAATAAATAAATAAATAAATAAATATCATTTTATTTGAAAAAATAGAAATAAATAGGTCATTGCCTAATTTGATAATGATATTTCGACAGTTAGTATGTTAATTTATTTTTGCAACATACCAATTAGATCATTTTTATTACAAGTTAATGATAAAAAACACAAAAAATATTTACATTGTCTCACGAAAAATAACGTCGTCATCAGATACTAAAGTTTTTTTTATTTAAGATCCAATTCGGTCCTTGTCAATTTTTACGAAAAACAAGACGTCTTTTGTAAAAAAAAAAAAGAATTTAGATCCTTTAAATTTTAGATTTTCACTTTAAAGGATAAAGTGTGATCTCTCGCTCTTGAATATTTTCTCTCTCATATGTATTTTCTTTTGGTCCCACCTATGAAATAAATGACTTCACCTTCTAAAGTGAATTCAAAATTTAGAGGATCTAAATCCAAAAAAAGAGGACACTTCAACCCTCAACCTTTTTATTTTAGGATAATATGACCCATCTATTAAAAAATTCATTAAATAGTAACAAAAATTAATTTTGTGGGGATTATTTATAATTTGTGGGGGTTTAAAACTCCCACAAATTATTAATAAGTTTATTTTTGAAAAATTTTTTCACTGGTGGTGGCTAAATGGAGAAAGACCATTTCTGAAAATGATGTTGTAGGAAAAACAATAATTGCAGTATGAAAACCTTTTAAAGGAAAAAAATAGCATCGAATAAGAAAGAAAATAAGATAACATTAATGTTGATGATATTTGTATTGGTTATGATGACAATAGAGAAGATAACGATGGTGATAAAGTATGGTTACACAATAGAAATAGTAGAAGTAGAAGTGATAATTGAGGATGAAGAAGGTGGTGGTAGCAAGGTAGCAAAAATCGCGTCTTTACTCGTATTAACGGACGATTTTACGAGTTTGCAGATCATCCCTGTTCCCATTTCTACTTCCGCGCCTGGTGAAGCTAGAATTCATGGAATCACCGCGGAAGATCATGAAATCGTACAATCATGTCGTCTCCACTGCGTCAAAGGAAAGGCAATCCATAAGAAGAAGATTTGCGGGTTTGAGACGACCCGGCTGGCCCAACTCGAATCCCACTAAAAGCTCTTCAATTTCTGTTGCACTTGCTAAGCGGTTATTTATCTCTGCCCCTCTTTTTGAATTATGACTCTCTCCCACTCTTCCATTACTCTCAATCTCTCATTGACCCATTGTATTTTGCATTTTTTAGGTCTTTATTCAACGATTTTACACTTTTTCTTCTACCATTGTTAGCTTGTTGTCTTTGTAGTTCTTGTCAACACAGCTTTATGAGACTGAGTCCGTGAGTGCGGTGGCCTCTGCATGATTACATCTCTGTTCTATGCTTGTGTGCTGCGGTACCTTATGCAATATCATCTGGTAAGTACATAATAAATTAATAATATATTTACCATCATTACAAATTTACAATTAAAAATATAGTTAGTTTTAGTTTCTTTACTATCATTAACAACCAATAGTGATCAACGAGGTCCATGGATAGAGTGATGAAGAAACTTATGATTCAGATTATTATTGTTAAAACAGTTTAGGGAAATTTCACTTTGCATGCACCAATTTCAGCTTGCTCTTTTCATTTTGTTATGCTTCTGTTTTGTGTTGCCTCCTCAATAATGAAAAGAATTAAGGATGCTCTATCTTGTGTTTTAGTTAATAGTCTAAGGATTAAGACATGATATTGACTAATGAATATGAATGAATAATGCTATCCTATTTGTGCATTTCACCAAAACCTCCTTATTTTGTAGCTAATAGAATCCAATTTATCATGATCTTATTGTGCATTTCACCAAAACCTTCTTATTTTGTAACTAATAGATTCCAATTCATCATAATTAAGTTCTAATATAAAAATCAGGTTGCAGCTAACCCAACCAACAACACTAACTTCATCTAGTTCTCTTGTTAATCTTAATTAATTCGATGTGATGTTTTCTTATTATATATAGTTCTACGTTCCTATTAATTTTAGTGGAAAGTAATTAGTTGAAATTGATTGTTTTTTGTTGAAAAGTGGTAGTTAGTTACTACAGTCACCTAACTATATCAGCTTATAATTTTTGAGAGCTAAAATATCTATATAAAGGTATTGATGCTTTATTTGAAGGTATTGATTTTCGTTTATCTATATAAAGACTTGTTTGAGAAGTGCATAGAGATTGCTCAGAAGTATCTTGATGATGTACATGATGTTGTCCTTGATAATGATTCAGATGATTGTTACTAAAAAAATTAGAGAAATTTCTTTTTGGCATGCATCAACTTCAACTTGCTCTTTATTTTTGTTATGCCTCTATTTTGTTAATAGTTTAAGAATCGAGAAGGACATGACAGTGATTAATAAATGTGAGTAGTGCTACATCTTACCAAAATCTCTCTCATTCTTATTTTTGTATTTCAAAAATTCCAATATAAATAAGGATTACCAACATAATACATACATAGTACTATGCTCAGGTATAAGAAAAGTAGAAAATGTCAACAAAACATAATTGGATTGGGATTTAGGAACTTTGTTTTTTATTTAATTTTTTGGTTCTTGAAGCTTTGCTAGTTAAATTTTTTAATTGCTACCTACAACTTAAATGCTTATATAGTTAATTATATATTTGCTTATTAGTTTATTTATCTTAGTGTAGTGAATTTGATATGGATTGCACAATTTTCTTTTAAAAATAATGTGAATTTGTTGCTACTGTATTCTCATTTTAGATTCCATAATTTAGAAATTAATTATGTATTTCTATTTGTTTAGGTTTAATATGGCTTTAAATGCAGATAATAATGGAAATAATACTAGAGTTGAAACTGATCGTGGTTGTGCATCCAAGAAGATCACTAAAAATACTGCAGAAAATAGGAGTGACAAAGCTTGGAAGTATGGAATTTCGGTTGATGGAGATGCCAAAAAAATAAAATGCAAGTATTGTGATAAGGTAGTGATAGGAGGAGTGTATAGGTTGAAACATCATTTGGCAGGAATAAAAAAAGATGCTGAACCTTGTATGTGTATTTTTGATGAGGTTAAAAAGGATATGTTTGATATTGTTGTTGGTTTGCAAAAAAATTAGTTAAGAAGACAAGAGAATTTGAAGAAAAGATATAAAGTAAAGATGAAGGAGTAAAAGAAGAAGGGGATGCTTTAGTTGGTGAGAAGAGAAAGGAAAAAGAAATAGAAACACTAGCAAGTCTCTTTAAGAAAAGGGGTGTGAGCACTCAAACAACAATCAACTCAAGTTTTAAAAAGGGCTTAAGAGAAGAGGCGTGTGATGAAATTGCTTCGTTCATTTACAATAATGCTATTTCCTTTAATGTTACAAGGTCTGAAGAATACCATAGCATATTTGAGAAGGTTGCCTGCCATGGATTGTGATTTAAGCCACCCTCTTATGATGAGTTAAGAGAAAAATTATTGAAGAAGAAGGTAGAGTTAACCAAACTAACATTAGAAGAACATAGAGTTGAATGGAAGAAAACTGGATGCACTATTATGACAGATGGTTGGACGGATAAAAGAAGGAGAACTATTCTCAATTTTCTTGTGAATAGTCCTAAGAAAACTATTTTCTTGAAATCCATTAATGCTTCTTATATATGCAAAATAGCTGAAAAGATATTCAAGATGATTGATGAAGTTGTGGAGGAAGTAGGAGAAGAGAATGTGGTTCAAGTTGTAACTGATAATGCAGCTAACTACAAAAAGGCAGGACAAATATTGATAGAAAAGAGAAAGAGTCTTTATTAGACTCCTTGTGCCGCCATTATATTGATTTGATGCTTGAAGATTTTGAGAAGAAGCTAGATCTTCACAAAAACACCATTGCCAAAGGAAGAAAGCTAACTACTTACATATATTCTAGGACTTCTCTAATTTTCCTTTACAACAACACACCAAAGGAAGAGATTTGGTGAGATCAGGTATGACGCGATTTGCTACGTCCAACCTTACTTTGGGTAGTCTTAATGAGAAGAATAATCCAATAATTAGAATGTTCATCTCGGATGAATGGAAGGAAAGCAAGTGCTCAAAGACAAGGGATGAGAAAAATATTGAAAATATTGTTTTAGATAAAACATTTTGGAAAAAAATTATCCATTGCTTGAGAGGTGCTTATCCTCTTCTTCATGTGCTCCATATAGTGGATTCAAAGGGAAAGGCATTTATGAAATATATGTATTTTGAAATTGATCGTGCTAAAGAAAAGATTAAAGATGCTTTTCAAAGTGTTGAAATAAAATAATAAAACTAGTAATAAGTAAATATTTTTCTCTCAATTGTATCATTTAATTATTTACTAATTAGCTAATTTTCTAATTCACTATTTTTATGTTTTTCTTTAGTTATAAATCTTTGTGGGATATTATTGATGCAAGATAGGACAAGCAACTCTTTAGGCCTTTGTATGCTGCAGACTATTATTTGAATCCACAAATTCATTATTGTCCTAATTTTAAGGTTGAGTATGATGTTAAGAAAGGATTTTATGATTGTTTGGATATACTTGTGGGAGATCCTACTTTCATTACAATTATTGATAGTCAACTTGAGAATTTCAAAAGTAAGACTAAATTTTTTTGTAGAGATGTAACGAAAAATACTCTCAAAACCAAAATACCCTCACAATCGTGAGATTCTTATGGATCAACATTCAGAACATCAAAATTTTGCTATCTGTGTCTTGAGTTTGACTTGTAGTTTATCAGAATGTGAGCGCAATTAGAGTGTTTTTGAGATGGTAAACTTTTAATTTGATATTAGGTTAGGAATTTATTTTCTAAATTATAGAATAAGTTAATTATTCAATTTTTTTTTTAATTAGCATATGTTAATATATTAAATAAATACTTGTAAATTTTGATATTATTAGGTTCACACAAAAAGGAGAAATTGTTTGAAGACAAGCACAATGAATGACGTTTTTGTGATGACCAATTCAAGATTGGCAAGGAAGAAGCCATCAAGAAATACTGCTGACTATAGCCTTAAAGACTTGGATTCGGACGAAAAAATGGATTGTGGCAGACGAAAATATGATGAAAAGTTTGGAAGAATTTGACACACAAAATAATGTAAACTTAGCCCCTCAAGAACATAGAGATAAAGATGGGGTCCTTTGATTGATTTGGAGATTACTCTTCTTGATGATGATGCTTTCAATGAGCTTCTCAACTTTTTTCCTAATGGAAATAAAAATGTTGGAGAACATGATGATCATGACATTAATAAATTGCTTTAGTCTTTATATTTTTTAGTATGATGTTATGTTATCTATTTTATATTTTTGATATTACATATTGTTATTTTGAATTTCAGACTTGTGGTTAGTTTATATTTTTATCTTTGAACTTTACAAATGTTACATTTTATTATAAATTTATGCTACTTTAGTTTTACTTTATCATTCTATTATTATTTATGATACTTTTGTCAAATTTAAATTTTATTTTTATTTCAATTACTTAATTTTATCATATTATATTACTCTTAAAATTGATATTGATAAATTTATATATTTGGTAGAATCTTACATTCCGTTTTACAATTTTTAATTATTTTTTTGATTCTAGGTAAAATCTCGATTTTCGCTACCTTGGGTGGTAGTAATGGTCATAGTTAGTTATATTGTTGAAAAGAGTTTTGTGGTGTTTAAAACTCTCACAACTTACAAATAAAACTCCTACAATCGTTAATATTTAACAAATTTTTTAACAAAGGAGTCGTATTGTCCTAAAATAAAAAATTAAAAATCAAAATGTCTCTTTTTTTTAGACAAGGGTCGGATTAGGTCTTTATTATTTTTTTTAAGAGATTGTATTGTCTTTTAAGATGAATATATAACGAGTAATCATAGTTATCAGAACCAAACTGGTAATTAATCCGGTCGTATGGTCACTGGTTCAACCGATGGATCACTGATTTACTCGGTTGATCCGGTCATAATTAAATAAAAATATAAAATTATAAAAATAAAATTAAAACTAAAAATTAAATGCATGTTTTCAAAAAATATATTAATAACAATCAAATATCAATTCTTAGATATAATTTATGGTATAAAAACAGATAATAAATTAGTCACTAGTACAAAATACTTTCTCAATTTAAATGAACGAGAGAAAACAAAAGATAACACAATCAATATCAATATATCAATATGTTTGTATATTATGTATTGTTACTTATTTGGTATCCATGTCAATCCATGCTTAAAAGAATAAAAAAAAATAAAAATTCATTCACGATTTATTATATATTTAATTTTTGTCAAACATATTAATAAGAAATAATGTTGCATAGTGGCAAGGGAGAGGCTCCTACGATGGTTCAGCGGTTCGTGGATGCATGGTAGACCCGCACGAGTTTAGTGCAGTTTAAAGTACGAACCAATCGGTCTAATCCAATTCTGATAATTATGCGAGTAATACTTCTCTTTTTTTTTAAGGTAGATAATTATTTATTTTCTAAATAGAAGAAGAATTGCATCATTATCCAAAATAATACAAAACAAAGAAAAGGAGGATACTACTCACATATGAACTAAACGAAACATTAAGAAAGAAATTTTGGGACTAAAATCCCTAGAACTGAAATTGGAAAAGAAAAAATGGATGTTGTCGAACAAATTGCTTGAAAAAGGTTTCTCATTTTGCTCACTATTTCAACTAGCTCGTGGTTGGCATGCTCGAAAATGGGCTCGTTGCGATCTTTCCATATGCTCCAACAGAGAACGCCAAGCTCCTTGAGGTCTAGAACTTCACCAGACAAAGACTTGAGATGAGCCCTTTTCAAAATCTAGCACGGGTAAAATTGGTCTTCATCTTCTCCAACATTAATTTTCTTGAACTCTATTTTTTTCCATACTTTCTTCAATTTTAGGCATTGAAAAAGGTAGTATATGACTATCTTTTTGATACTGTTACAGCAGGTGTATGTTCCTGATATAGTAGAAATTCTTGGATGGAGGTTTAATAGTCAATCTTTTTGGTACTGTTACAGTAGGTGTATGTTCCTGATATAGTAGGAATTCTTCGATGGAGGTTAAATAGTCAACCATACGATAGGAGATGGCAGAGGGGCATCAGCTGCCTTATTTCCGTGAGAGGACTCTGGGGCTGCAGCTTCCATCGTTGGAGGTGGCGTCGCCGTGGCAGTAGGCTACTGAGCAGTAGAGGCAGTGTCGTCACCGTTGACGAAGGTACATAATTTGAGTTAGAGACTATGATGAATGATTGATTCGTTAAGTCCGCAACCTGTGAATCCATCGCTATTCTGCGACACTAAATTTAACGATATTCAACGTTTTTTTGTAGTGGTTGGCTATAACTCTCATGGATGGCTTGCCAAAGGAAAAAGAGAATTTTGAGTTGGAGTTCAGATTCCAGAAAATCAATCTTGATGAACTTCCAGAAGAATAGTTCTTAACATAGTTAAATTGGATAATGTGTAAATCGGTAAGCCACCCTATACTTAGTTGAAACACTGTACTGTATCTTATCTTCTTCTCCTCCTATTCTGATTGCTAAAATTTGTTGACTGATATAGTTTGGAAAAATCGTATTTATCAGTTGATGATTCTATCTTTGACTCTTGATCAATCAACTCACTAACCTTTTATAATTTTATATTCTGTATTTACTTGTATCAACAAAACAAATGCTCTATAGGGGTTGCGGGGGTTGAACTCAGGAGTCTGAGAAGATTCGAATGTTTGAGTTCGAGCTTATTTGTCAGATCAGCCCATTCTCCGTTATTTTTCGACCTTCTAAAATATTGCGTCATTTCCACGAAGGTAAACTACCTATCTGATACCTCTGCTTTCATTATGTCGCAGTAATATAGTACTACTTTTCTTTGAGTATTCTGGCCAATAACAAGTTAGATTGTGTGTATTAGTTTCGAGCACTGTTTATTCAAGAGGACCAAGTTTTGTTCTTTTAGAAAATTAAATTAAATTAAATGTCGGTAACTGTCACGTTAATTATTGCGTGTCAAAATTTAATTACAGTTATTCTGAATTGTATGCAGGATCAATCAATATCAACATAAAATTCAATGTGCCTTATAAAAACCCCGTAAGTACAGTAAAAAAATCAATAACTCATGCCATCAATTGCATTGGGCCCATCAATACATCTTGGTATAACGTTTTTCCTTGTTTTGTGAGTAGGAAATTGGGATTAAGGAACATTATTACTGGCTACTGGGTCTCTCCTTTATAAAATACAAAAACAAAAAAATATTGGAATTCTGGAACTGGGAAGTGGGAACACATTTATCTTTTTCTAAAAACGGAAATTGCACTAATTCCGGGATGGTAATTAATTAAGACTCTTGTTACTTCAATTTTCCAATAAGAATATTCCAAATGATGTTCAAATATTCCGTATCTCTTTTCATGGGTTTAACTATAAGGTATATATTAACTAAACTCTTTTTTTTATTTATTTTATTCTAGATTTTTTTTAAGTAAACCTAAAATTTGTCTAAAATAAAAATATAACAAAGAATAAAATCATTTTTTAACATTCTAAAGTGAAAATTTTGATTCTTTTCCTTTTAAAAAATGTCAAATCAAATTATCATTTTCACACAAAAATTTCTGCAATAAAAAATATTTATCTTTTTTAATAACAAGGGACGAATTTATCCAAAATAATAAATGCATAATTGTCTAATAAAAAACGTTTCTCATTGTAATAAATTACTTTGAACACGTAGTTTTGGTCAGGCATAATTTAAAAATTTAATTTTATTATATTTTACAAATACATTTAAAGTTCCTTATATTTTATCTTCTTGTGACTTCTACAGTTCTACTTTATTGTTTGCTTTGAGCTTCTTTTTCTTGAAAAAACTATTATACTCTTTTTTTTTTTTCATATAACTGTCAATTATTCGTTTAAAAAAAATTAGTTAGAAATTAGGAGTTTAGGACCTATTTATTTATATTTTGCATAAATAAAATTGAAAATAAAATACACTAAACATAAAGATATAATACGTTTTCTTAAATGAAACATGGATATAAAACATTTTCTTAACTGGAAAGGTGCTTAGCAATAATCTTTTTATTAAAATAAATAACAAAAAAGTATTAAGTCCCAGAATACATATGATCCAATGAAAGCTCAAATGTGTAAATTTTAGAAAGTATAATTTTTTGTGTGTAATAGGTGCACAAATTGCCAGGTCTTACAAAGTACAAAGCATATTCAAAATTCCACACATTTTTTTTTTCTCTTATTTTTTTTTCAAAAATAAAATGAATTTAAGAAAAGAGGGAAGAGTCTACCAACCAACTTAGCAGTTAACGTTTCCAACTTTACTTGAGACAGTTGCGCAAATCTGACTTCCAGACAAGAAAAAAAAGTGTAAAAGGACCACCGTGAATCTTTCTTCTCTTTTTCTCAGTCTTAAGTCTTAATTGGTACTAATTAATTAATATGATTTCTTTTATAAATTTAGTAGTTAACATTTATTTTTCATTTAATTAATTATTAATTAATTTATATATAAAGCTTTCCATTTGCACTCTCAAATTTGCTAAACCCCAAAGCTTTGACACCTTACCTTTTTCTTTAGGACTCTGTTTTTCTCTCTGCTTCTTCTTCTGATGGCCTTTGTAATTCAAGTGTTGGTTTTCTAGAAGCTTCAGAAAAACAAATTCTCTAGCTGGTGAGTTGAATTTCACCCTCATGCTGATCCATGCCTTGAAAATTTCACTATTTTATTCATCTTTTTGGGGTTAAATTATCTTAGTTTTGCTTTAGACGCTAGGATGATGAGGTTTATCTTAGTGAAGTTTTATTGAAGGGAGAAGAGGGAAGAAATTTAGAATGTGTGTTCCAGCTTTTCTTTTCTTTTCTTTTCTTTTCCTTTTTACTCATTAATTTTGTGTTTTTTTTTTAATAATAATAATAATAATTAATATTATTATTAATTCTTGAAAATTTCTTTGCTTTTAAAGATTTCCTTAGTGTGTTTTGTTTGTTTTGATTTGGGGATTATAAATGTAAAGTTGTTAAATTTTTAATGAATTGAATTTTGGAAGCTTCAGTTTTTTATTTTTTATGTTTTTAAAAAATGTGGTGGAAGAACTCTTAGTGATTAAGATATGAAAGAAAGGTAAAGTTGTGCGAGAAATGTTAAACTTTTCAAATCTCCATAAATTTTTCCTTTCTTGATTTGTTGGAGAAAATGGTTAGGTAAAAAAATGTCCAAGCACTAATAAATACTGCTTCTTATTGGTTTTGGGATTCATGGAGCTCTGTGCTATACTGGTATTGAGTTTTATCAAATCTCTTTTAGGTGTGTTGTTTCACCCATTTGCTTCTCCTTCTCAAGTTGTTCTCTTAGAGCAAACTTGTTTTGAATAATCAAACTGTGCGAGTTAGTTTGTTTTCTTGAATTTGAATAAATACATAAAATATGTAACTTTTTGTGTATCTCAAGTCATGTCCATATGTCCATAACATTGTTTACTTGTATAATGATCAATTATTGTTTTGCAGCCTGCAATTATTATATTTTTTTTATAAGTTTTCTCCTCCATTTTGTTAATATAAAATTTTGTTGTGTAGTTAATCAGACCATGTACCTGTCATATGGCTGATTTGTTTATTTATTATTTTATTATTTTATATTTCTGGTGTTTCAATTAGGATTTTAAAATTGCATGGTAAGATGGTTTGATGGTGTTTTTTAGAGAAGCACGAGCTCTGGTTGTGTTCTGTGCTGCTTTGCCTGCATTGCCTCCATAAATGGGCTGCTTCAACTCTAAGCCAACAAGACAGTCTCCGGGGCAGGTCGATCCAGTAGTTCTTGCATCACAGACAGCTTGTAAGTTGATTCTTGTTTCCGCAGAAATGATTTAAAGCTCTAATTCTTGTGGTTTATTGTGACTGTGACTCTTTTATTCGATGAATTCTTGAGTTTGATAACCTCAGGGGTATTAAATTGATAACAAAGCCTTCCTGAGAAGGGAATGGTTCTGGGTCTGCAAGCAAGAAATGAAACAGAGTTCTGTTTTGTTCAGTTTATTTTAGAATTTTGAAAGTAGGGTAAAGATGGATCCATGAAAAACTTCAATTCCCTGTATGCATTTTATGTCTATCTTAATGCGGGCTTATAGCATACGAACAATAAAGGAGAGGTTGAACAAGATCTGTTGTTGAATAAGTGTAATGTAATATTACAAATTATATTGCTTCTGAAATTTGTCATATAAACCAAATCACAGATAAAATATTTTTAGCCTCTTCTACTTGCTAGGTTGAAGAGATTAAGAATAGCTGCATGTGTTTTCTATGGCATCAAGTTATTTACAATCCATCCTGTCACCACTTTAGTAGGAAAAGTGTTATTTTTCCCCTCTCCTAACTTCAATTCCAATTGGTTGGTTCATATGCTTTACCGGTCTTCTGGTCTATTAGTTATTGAAAAACGGAATCGTCTTGTTTTATATTTGTTATGGAATTCACTCCATCTCTATTTCTCAAGCCCTCATGCCAGTTTAGTAGTTTAAACTTACAGCAAATTTTGGTTTCGCAGTCACGGTCAGTGAGGTTGAAGCACTTTTTGAGCTATTTAAGAGCATAAGCAGTTCGGTCGTTGATGATGGACTAATAAGCAAGGTACCATATAGAAAATGCGTTTTCCTCCTGGTCTCGAACATGTATTTATGGCATCTATTTTGTGATGTTCATTTTATTATGAGATATTTGGTGTTTTTTTATTTCCTGATATGAATGATCAACAATTTACTATATTGTTTTTTGTGTTTTTCATTTTCTTAAATAGAATCTGTCACAGTATCATGATGAATTGCTTATACAATTACCAATATTTTTTATTTCTATTTGTTCTTCACATTCATTTCATAGTCTGTTCTTTGATTACAGTGTTCTTTCTTTGCAGGAAGAATTTCAATTGGCAATCTTCAAGAATAGGAAGAAGGAGAATATCTTTGCCAATCGGGTACTATACATACACAGCATGCTTCTGGTTTATGAATAAGGCCTTCATTTTTAAGGTTTCTTGCATGCATGAGTGAATGCCTATCTAGCATCACAAATGTACTTTGTTAAATCGATGATTTGCAATGCAAATAGGTTAATGAAGACATTGTTCTATCGCCATATACTTTCGGAAGAAACTCAATTTCTTAATCGCTTTAATAACCTGAAACATAAATGCTCATGATGACACATTTAGTTAGAGATCAGTTTTTTTTAGATATAAAGGCACATGCATCTCCATGTTTAAATTTTCATATAGAAATCTCTGTTTTTTGAGTCGTCGCTAGGTGCTGCTTAGTAATAAATTTCATTGTTTTTCATGGTATCTCCAAGCATTTCAGTTAACTGGATGTCCTTTTGACATTAGAATTTTACTGCATGCAGATCTTTGATCTATTTGATGTTAAGAGGAAGGGAGTAATTGACTTTGATGACTTTGTTCGATCTCTCAATGTCTTCCACCCAAATGCACCACTGGAAGACAAGATTGATTGTAAGTTGAAGATTGAATCCTAACCCCTTTTCTGGTTAAAGTAGATTTCGATTGTGAAACTCATATTTTAGGTTTTGCAATTCTCTTGCAGTTTCATTTAGGCTCTATGATTTGGACAGCACAGGCTTTATAGAACGCCAAGAGGTAGCATATAGTGCAATCCTATTATGTGTCAATTTACTTAGATTTTCACTTTGTTATTCATGATATCAAAAACAACTAGCCCTACAATAGTGTGCTCTACGAACACTAAATAAGTGATATTCACCACTAAAATATGATTTGTTGTAGTGTTCATCTACGTTTCCGCTTATGTCCGATTAATTTTAGTGATAGTAGCTTCATTGTTCTTTCGCGTTATTTCTAACAGGTCAAGCAAATGTTGATTGCGCTTCTCTGTGAATCTGAAATGAAGCTAGCAGATGAGGTGATCGAAACAATTATTGACAAGGTGACTATTTTTGTAAAATAACTATGATATAACAAATTTGATGAATACTTACAATTTCAATTTCATGGACTTAAATGTCAATGTGTTGTTAAATGTAAATAAATTCTACATGATCATTCAATATATTTGCAAAATATGATTAGATAGCAATGTAAATTTTGTATATTGACAATGTATCATAATGATTTGCAGAACCTCTCTTTTATGCTGTGCTTTAACCACTATTTTTCATGTCCTTCTGATTGTCACAAATTTAAGGCTTAAGCTTCACATTTTATCTTGATCAGACATTCATGGATGCTGACCTGAACAAAGATGAGAAGATAGACATTGTTGAGTGGCAAAATTTCGTTTCTAAAAATCCATCATTGCTCAAAATCATGACGCTACCCTATCTGAGGTACGTTTGAATTGAATAGTTTTCTTGAAATTTTTCCTCTCCATTTTCGTTGTCTCGGTCAACATAGATTGAAGTAAGGATGTAACAAAAGTGACAATGATAGATAATAGCAATGGAGCATGGATTCGGACATGGACACGACATATATATAAAATATAAAGTACTTTTTAGAAAAATTGTAATAACATCTTGATATTTT
>NC_029785.2:37926357-37955241 GCF_000816755.2 Arachis ipaensis | reverse complement strand
TTTTTTGAATATATAAAGTATTTAAAATTTTAATAAATAATAATTTATACTATTTCTGAATTAATTTCAAGTATATAACTTAAGAATAAGGTTAAACATGCTGAAACCTGATTATATTTGAGTATGTCCAAGTATGTCGGGAGAAGCATTTTTTAGTTTTTTTTAAGACACATTGGACGATGGTCGGATGAGCAGTAAATGTATCTGATAGACGGATGTGACAATTTTGCAAAGTGTCTGGGCTTTATAGGATAATAGGAATTGAAAAAGTAAGATGCTAAACTACTTGCATCCAGATTATAAGGTACTGACCATAGTATATTTCCTTAATTATTGCAGGGATATAACCACTTCTTTCCCAAGTTTTGTATTTAACTCTAACGTGGATGAAATCGCTGCTTGAGAGAGACCACACTGCTTTAGTTGCAAGTTGTGACAACATTGGGTGTGTTTTTTTTATATATATAAGAGCTTAGGGAGAGATGAAGTAATGGATGGCCAGTATAGTTAGCCATTGTCACTAATTGTAAATCACGTTCTAATTGAAATATTTCAGTCGGCTTTCACGTTAAAAGCTTTGATTTTGATTTTGATTTATTCTCCCCTAGTAATGATTCCCTTTATTCTATGAAATGTGGCTCATCAGTTAATTTTGAGTTTATGTTGCATATAAGGAAAGAAAATAATTCTAATATATGGCAGCGAAAATTACATTGTTATGGTCTTGAAATATAAGTCAAAATATATCATTAACAAAAAAGTTTGTTATTGCAGAAATTAGCATCTAAATTTTCGAGAGTTGCCATGTTTATAATAACAAGAAGGAAATAGGTTAACTATCAATTTCATATTTGAAAGATTCAGTCGCACAAAAAGGTTTTCAAAAGATATCATTAACAAAAAAGTTTTTAAATAATTTAAAAATACGATAAAAAAAATTAATAAATATTAAAATTTTTATAAGTGAATTTTTTTGTCATTCATACTAAAAGTTTTAAAAAAAAATTTATTTGGCATAAAATTACTAAATTTTAAGAATAAAAAGGATTTTATTGTAAAATTTAATATCAAAATCTAATATTTAAATTCTATTTTAGAACATGTTTAATCTTTCTTTTATCATGCTTTTAAACTTTTTGGGGTATTTATTTGTTGTTAACTGGTGCACGAATCCCCACATTCCGTACAACTGTACCAACAAGTGCACTGGGTCGTCCAAGTAATACCTGAGCGAGTCAGGGTCGATCCCACGAGGATTGTGGTTTGAAGCAAGTTATGGTTATCTTGTAGGTCTTAGTCAGGCAAATCAAAAGTTGGTGGATTGAGGTTTAATTGCATTAAAGGAATAAAGAAAAGTGTATAAAATACTTTGTAAAATTAAGTGGAATCAGTAATAGGAAGATGGTGAAGGATTGGAGTTGCTTTGTCTTCTTGAATTAACTTTGGTATTACTCTCTTTTGCTTGTGAATGATTTCTTCTATGGCAGGCTGTATGTGATTAACGCCGTATGGTCGCGGTCATCCAATATGAACGAGGGTGAAGCTCTAGCAGTTCATTCTCTTTGGTGATCCTACTCAAAATGCCACAGACAAGGTCGAATCCTCCAAATCAGAAGATGCTGCTCCTTTGGGTTCTAGCCTCTACCACAGAGACCCTAATCTCCCTGTAAATCAGCTGAACTGGTGTCTCGAGAAGTCCCCAACAAAGTCGTGGATTAGCTATTTGAGAGATGTATAATCAAGCTGGCGGTTCGTACTTTCCAGTCACGTATTCGGTATTCACACGAACCCAAGTAAACACGGGTGGTTGTCAGGCACGCGGTCTTAGCATGATGAACAGAGCTGATTGTCACTGATCATCCAATTCACCATGTTGAAGAACGAATATACATCTTAGATTTAAATCAAACACACCAGAGCATTGAGTTCTTTGGTAAGCAGTGGAGGTTCTTTCTCCATAGGCTTTATACCAAATATCTTGGCATTCAGCTTCATGAGAGCTCCTAGGTAACGAGCAACTTGCTCTTCCCTAGTGTCTTAATCCTCATCAGAGGATGAGTATTCATCAGA
Source organism: Arachis ipaensis (assembly GCF_000816755.2). Taxonomy (NCBI): domain Eukaryota; kingdom Viridiplantae; phylum Streptophyta; class Magnoliopsida; order Fabales; family Fabaceae; genus Arachis; species Arachis ipaensis. The sequence goes on along the minus strand of NC_029785.2, from coordinate 37,953,171 downwards.
ACTCATGTTGTGCAGAAGTGCATGTAAAGGAGCCTCTATGGTCTTTATGTGAGCCTTGGCTTCCTTTGGTTCTTGGATAGGGATGTCTTGAGTGAGAATTGTGCACTCATGGGGTGTGCCTTTACTGGTGTTCAATGCCAGCTCTGATAGCTCTTTGGGCATTGAACGCTCATGCTGTACACCTTTACTGGCGTTAAACGCCAGTTCCTCTATCCTTTTGGGCGTTGAACGCTCAGCAGGAGTGTCCTTGCTGGCATTCAACGCCAGGTTCCCTGGCTGGTTGGGCGCTGAACACTCAGTGAGGGGTTCCTCACTAGCGTTCAGTGCCAGAGTTCCTGCCTGTTTGGGCATTGAACGCCCAACCAGTGCTCCCTGGCTGGCATTCAACGCTAGCTCTGCTGCCAAGATGGGCGTTGAATGCCCAGTGAGGAGTTCCTCACTAGCGTTCAGCTTCAGGCTTGCTGCCATTGTGGGTGTTGAACGTCCAGTGAGGGCTCCCTCACTGGCGTTCAGCGCCAGGCTTGCTGCCAGATTGGGCGTTGAACGCCCAGTGATATGCTCTTCACTGGCGTTCAACGCCATCCCATTCTCTCTAGATTTGGTCTCAGCCTCAGAGGTGATGGCCTTGCACTCTTCTCTTGGGTTTACCTCAGTGTTACTTGGAAGAGTATCAGGAGGAGTCTCAGGGATCATCTTGCTCAATTGACCAACCTGTACCTCCAAGTTTCTAATGGAGGACCTTGTTTCATTCATAAAACTATGAGTGGTCTTAGAGAGGCTAGAAACCAGAGTGACTAAGTCAAAGAGGCTCTGCTTAGGGGTCTCCATATTCCCTTGAAAAGATGAAAATAATGGTCTATTTTTTAACCTATTCTGGTTCCTTCCACCTTGATTATTATTGAAGCCTTGTTGAGACTTCTGTTGATCCTTCCATGAAAGATTAGGATGATTCCTCCATGAAGGATTGTAGGTGTTTTCATAGGATTCTCCCATGTAATTCACCTCATCCATGGTAGGGATCAGGATCATAAGAATCTACATTAGGAGATACTTCTTGGGTATTGCCAGCTGCAGTTTGCATTCCAGTCAAATGCTGAGAGATCATATTGACCTGCTTGGTCAAGATCTTGTTCTGAGCCAATATGGCATTTAGAGTATCAACTTCAAGAACTCCTTTCTTCTGAGGGATCCCATGGTTTATAGGGTTCCTCTCAGAGGTATATATGAATTTGTTGTTTGCAACCATCTCAATGAGTTCTCTTGCTTCTGCAGGTGTTTTCTTCAAGTATAGTGATCCACTTGCAGAGCTGTCCAATGAGATTTTGGACATCTCAGACAAACCATCATAGAACACGCATATGATAGACCATTCTGAGAGCATGTCAGGAGGACATCTCCTGATCAATTGCTTGTATCTTTCCTAAGCTTCATAGAGGGATTCACCTTCTCTTTGTCTGAAGGTTTGAACTTCCACTTTAATTTTGCTCATCCTTTGAGGGGGGAAAGAATTTAGTCTGAAAAGCATTAACCAGCTTTTTCCAAGAGTCTAAGCTCTCTTTTGGTTGAGAATCCAACCATATCTTAGCTCTGTCTCTTACAACAAACGGAAAGAGCATAAGCTTGTAGACTTCAAGATTTACTCAATTGGTCTTAACAGTATCACAATCTGCAAGAATTCAGCTAAGAACTGATGTGGGTCTTCTATTGGAAGTCCATGGAACTTGTAATTCTGTTGCAGAAGAGAGACTAACTGAGGCTTAAGCTCAAAATTGTTATCTCTAATGCCAGGTACAGAGATGCTTCTGCCATAAAAGTTAGAGGTAGGCATGGTGAAGTCACCAAGAACCTTTCTGGCATCACCTTTAGGTTCGGCCATGTCTCCTATTTCTTGTTCAAAATTTTCTGAAAGGTTTCTTCTGGAGTGTTGTGCTTTAGCCTATTGTAAGCTTCTCTTTAAAGTCCTCTCAGGTTCAGGATTAAGATTAAAGAAGGGTTCTTTGTTCCTGTTCCTGGTCATAAACAAGAAAAGAAGAAAAGAAAGAAAGGAAGCTTCTATGTCTGATTTGAGTATAGAAGGCTCCCAGTGAGATGTGAAGAAAGAAGAAGAAGATGAAAAAGTGAAGATGGAAGATGAGAGACGAGTAGAGTTCGAATAAATAGAAGTAGATAGGAGAAGAATTAGAAATAGAAGAGATAAATAAGAATTAAAATATTTTTGTTTTATTTTATTTATTAATTAATTTCTAAAATTAAGGTTAATTAATTAAAAAAATTGAAAATTGGTTAATGAAATAGAAGGGAATTTTTGAAAATTGAGAGAGAGAAGAGTTAGTTAGGAGGTTTTGAAAAAGAAGAGAGAGAAAACAACTAACTAATTAAGAAAAGATTTGAAAACAAGATAAGATAAAATATTAGAAAAGATTTGAATTTAAAATTTTGAAATTAGAAAAGATAAGAAAATATAAGATGAGAAATTTAAAAGATTTAGAAAATATTTTATTTTAAAATTTGAAGTTAGAAAAGAAATTGAAAAGGTTTGAAAAAGATTTGAAAAAGATGAGATTTGAAATTTGATTTTGGAAAAGATTTGATTTTAAATTTGAAGTTTGAAATTTGGATTTTAAATTTTGAATTTTGAAATAAGATAAGATTTTGAAAAAGATAAGATTTTTTATTTTTAAAATATTTGAATTTTGAAATTTGAAAACTAAGATAAGATAAAAATTTTGAAATTAAAATTTGAATTTTTAATGTTAATTTTCGAAAATAATTTAAAATAAAGATAGAAAAGATATTTTTTTTATTTTTGAATTTAATGAAGAAAGAGAAAAACAAGTAAAAGACACAAAAGTTAAAATTTTTAGATCTAGGACCCCAAGTTTTTGAAAATTTGAAGGAAAAACACAAAGGGACACCAAACTTAAAAATTTTAAGATCAAAACAAAAAGAAAACACATGAACACTTTGAAGATTAAGAAGAACACCAAGAACAAGACTAAAAAAAATTCAAAGAACACAAGAACATGTAAAAGACACCAAACTTAGAGATTTTGAAAACCAAACATAAAATTTTTGAAAAATTTAAAGAAAGACACAAGAAGACACCAAACTTAAAGATTGAAACAAGACTCAAATAAAAAGACACTAATTTTGAAAATTTTTTTAAAAAAGACTCAAGAAAATTTGAAAATTACCAAGAACAAAAACATAGACTCAAACCAAGAACACAGATTAAACAAAGAAAAGAAAAAAATTTTTGAAATTTTTTTTATTTTTTCGAAAAAAGAGAAGAAGAAAATAAAATAAAATACTCTTGCAAAAATCAAAGACAATACCTGATCTGGGGAACAAGATAATCCGTCAGTTGTCCAAATTTGAACAATCCCCAGCCGCCAAAAACATGAAGCACGAATCCCCACATTTCGTACAACTGTACCAGCAAGTGCACTGAGTCGTCCAAGTAATACCTAAGCGAGTCAGGGTTGATCCCACGAGGATTATGGTTTGAAGCAAGCTATGGTTATCTGATGACAAGTCATCTTATGCTAGTTTCACAAGCATTTTTCATTTGTTTCATTAGGTTTTAGGCGCTTTCTTGCACAATAAGTAAGTGGTTGGAGTGGAATTTCATGATTATTTTGATTCAATCAAACATCATTTATTTTATACAAAATCATGAGATTTATGCAAGAATTAAGTGATTATTATGAATGATGCAAATTCTTATGATTTTGGTAAGACTTTGATTGCCTTTTTTATTGAATTCAGGTGAGAAAATGAAGAGAAAGAGAGGCACTGCAGAATAACGTTGCGTTCAAAGAAAGAACGCCACGCTCAATAGTGACGCGCACGCGTACAGGGCACCTACGCGTCTCGTTTTCAAAAGGAACGCTACATTCATTAAGTCAGCGTTTTCGGGCAGATTCAAATTTGGAAGTGAAGTTTTGCAATTGACGCCCATGCGTACATGACGCGCACGCGTCGATGGAGCACCTGGGATAAAGCACGCTCACGCGTGGTCGGTGCAGAAGCTTGGAATTACAACTTTGCTATCCACGCGCACGCGCAGAGGACACGCACGCGTGAGCAGCGTTCATAGCGCCAACGTAGCGCTCTTTTAAAGAACGCTATCAAGGACGCGCACGCGTATATGACGCGCATGAGTCAATGAGAAAAACTACGAGAGACGCACGGGCGCGAAGCACGCGTATGCGTGGATAAATGAACGCTCCGCTCAATTTCAGAATGCTACGTTCCCCTGGAAGCTGCAACAAAGTACCCATCTCTGATCCACTCAAAAAAAAGGCTAAAAAGCCCACTCCAAGGACAGCATGACAGAACTGGAAAGTGCATAAATAGAGAAGAATTTGATTTCATTAGGGAGCTTTTCTTTTAATTTTTCTTCCTTTCTAGAATTTGAGAGTTGGAGATCGGATCTGAGTTTTCTTTCTACTGTTTTCTTTTTCTGGAATTTCTTCTTTTCTGTTTTGCTAAAGAGAGAAATTGAGACCTTAGTTTTCTTTCTGTTTCTTTATTCTTATGCAATTTTCCATTTCTCTTTTAAAATTTTAGAGTTGATCTAAGTTTTCTTTCTGTTTATCTTCTTCTACAGATTCTTTTGTTTATGTTTTGGTACTGAAATCCTGATTGATAAATTTTCTGAATTACATCATCTTAGTGATTTACTACAATCTACATTTTCCAGTTCTGTTTTGATTTCCAACACCCAAATCCCTTTATTCTTCATGCAGTTTAATTTTTCTGGCAATTTAGATTCAGCAATTTAAATTTCTTGCACTTTAAGTTTCAGTTATTTAACTTTCTTGCAATTTAAGTTTCAGCTCTTTTAATTTCTTGCACTTTAAGTTTCTGTAATTTACTTCTTCTGCACTTTAAGATTTTGCCAATTTTCATTCTGCACTTTAGTTTACTTGCAAATTCCATTCTGTCAATCAAATTTCACCTGATTCTTCAAATAGTCGCTTAACTAAATTTTTCTTCATACTAAAGTTGCTCAATCCATCAATCCCTGTTGGATCGACCTCACTTTTGTGAGTTTTACTACTTGATACGACCCGGTACACTTGCCGGTGAGTTTGTGTAGAATTGATTTTTCCTCATCAAGTTTTTGGCGCCGTTGCCGGGGATTGATTTAGATTGACAATGATTAAATATGTGATAATCTAGATTAAGCATTTTTCTTTGTTTTTGTTAAGCATTTTAACTGTTTGAGACTTTGTTTAAACTAACCTTAACCACACTCTAGCAGTAAAGTGTTTTATTTTAGTTTTCTGGTTTTGTTTGTGTTGTATGCCAGGAGGAAGAAGAGGTGCATCTACCTCTTTTGATTCTGAGCCAGAGAGGACATTCTTGAGATTGAGAAGAGAAGCAAGAGGAAAGGGAGTTATTGGAGAAGAAGAATCAGAAGAGGAAGACCAAGAGATGGAGGGTAACCTCCCTAATCCACCAGAGGAAGTGGCCAACAACAATGGTCCACCTCAAAGGAGAGTGCTAGCCTCTTACACCTTCCCCAATCTAAGACACTGTGGGAGCAGTATACTTGCAAATAAATTTGAATTGAAGCCTCAACTTATCACTTTGGTAAAGAACAATTGCTCCTATGGAGGAGGTCCACTTGAAGATCCAAATCAGCACTTATCCACTTTCCTGAGGATTTGTGAAACTGTCAAGACAAATGGTGTGCATTCGGATATCTATAAGTTGCTGCTATTCCCATTTTCCTTGAGAGACAAGGCGTCTCAATAACTTGAAACATTCCCCAAAGAAAGCATCAACACTTGGGATGATTTGGTGAATAAATTCCTATCTAAGTTTTACCCACCTCAGAGGATCATAAGACTGAAGACAGAAGTGCAAACATTCACTCAAATGGATGGAGAATCGCTTTATGAGACATGGGAAAGATACAAGGCGTTGATTAGGAAATGTCCACCTGAGATGTTTAGTGAATGGGACAGACTCCAGAATTTCTATGAGGGATTAACTTTAAAAGCTCAAGAATCCTTAGACTACTCTGCAGGAGGTTCATTGCAACTAATGAATATAGCTGAGGAAGCCCAGAATCTCATAGACACTGTGACCAACAATCAATACTTCTATGCTCATCAGAGGCAACGCCAACCAGTTCAAAAGAAGGGTGTGTTGGAGCTAGAAGGAGTAGACACCATCTTGGCACAGAACAAGTTAATGCACCAATAAATCCAACAACAAATGGAGTTGATGACAAAGAGAATTGATGGACTCCAAGTGGCTGCAGTTAGCACAGCAAGCCAACCTTCAACTGGGTGGAGCCAAAGTGAAGAAGTTTTTGAGAAAAGCAACTGTGAACAGCAAACAGAACAAGTCTAATATATGCATAACACCTCAAGCTCTTCTCAGAACGAATTTTATGGAGATACATACAATTCATCATAGAGGAATCATCCCAACTTAAGGTGGGGTGATAATCAGAATTCATGGAAAAAGAATCACAATTCCAATAATTCTCGCAACACAAACAACCAAACTCATTCATCTAATAACAATAACTAATACAGAAAACCATAAAACTCATATCAGCAACCCAACAACAACTCACATGTTCACCAAAATAACTTCTCCACACCACCTTTCAATTCCCAGAACAACCACTTCAACAACCCAAATAACTTCTAGCAACAACCATCATATCCCAACATACCATCCATCGACCATCATTAAACTAGAATCTCGGCTCTTGAAGTAACATTACAAGCACTTGCTCAAACCACACAGGGTCTAGCCAAAGGACAAGATAGTTTGATTAAAAGTCAAGAGAGACAAGAGGCCACCATGAGGAATCTTGAAAGACAAGTAGGGCAATTGGCCAGACAAGCTGAAAGACCAACCAATATTTTTCCAAGTGATACCATTCCAAATCCTAAAGAAGAATGCAAAGTAATTCAACTCAGGAGTGAAAGAACATTGGAGGATGATAAGGCTGGCAGTAAGAAGGAAATGGCAATTGAAAAAAAAGACCAGGAAGAGCTCAAGAAGAAGGATGAAGAGCCACAAGCTTCAAAGAAGGAAAAGCAAGTCATGGAGGAGAACTCACAAGAACAGAGGAAGGAAGTGAAGCCTTATACTCCTCCTCTGCCATATCCTCAAAGATTGCAAAGAGAGCTCAAAGATCAGCAATTTCCCAAGTTCCTTGAAATTTTTAAGAAGCTGGAAATCAACATTCCCCTTGCTGAAGCTCTAGAAAAAATGCCCTTATATGCTAAGTTCCTCAAGGAACTCATTAACAAGAAGAGAAGCTGGAATGAGAAGGAGACAGTGGTCTTAACCCAAGAGTCAGTGCAGTAATCCAAAAAGGGCTCCCACCAAAGCTCAAAGATCCTGGGAGTTTCATCATATCATGCACCATAGGCAATATGACCTTGGAAAAAGCTCTCTGTGACTTAGGTGTCGGCATCAAGTTGATGCCTCTCTCACTAATGAAAAAGCTTGCAATAGAAGAAGTCAAAACCACCAGAATGTCACTTCAAATGGCGGATAGATAACTCAAAATACCCAATGGGGTTGTGGAGAACTTATTAGTGAAGGTGGGAAAATTCATATTTCTTGCTGATTTTGTCATTCTGGACATAGAAGAAGAAGGACACAACTCAATCATCTTGGGTAGACCTTTCTTGGCAACAGCAAGAGCTATCATTAATGTGGAAAAAGGGAAAATGACCCTCAGGGTGCATAATGAGCAAATGATCATTTAAGGCCATGCAATACCTTCTTGAGAAGGAAAAGCACATGATGGTGGAAATGGTGGAAGACTTAGTGGAAGAAGTGTTTGAAACCAACGTCCAGGAGAAACAAGAAGAAAAAATGGGAAGTGATCAAGATGTCACAGAGAAACAAGCTTTTGAAATCTCCCTTGAAGGCAAGACAGAGGAAGTGCCAAAGCAAGAATTGAAAGCTCTCCCTCCACATCTCAAGTATGTATTCATTGGAAAAAAAGAAACCTTTCCAGTGATCATCAATTCTTCCTTAAACAAGGAAGATGAAACAAAGCTGATTGAAGTGTTGAAAGTTCACAAGACAGCTCTAGGATGGACAATTGAAGACATCAAGGGTATAAGCCCTGCCATCTGTATGCATAAAATCTTGCTGGAGGAGGACTCAAGACCTGTAGTGCAGCCTCAAAGAAGGCTCAACCCAACTATGAAGGAAGTGGTTCAAAAAGAGGTGATGAAGCTGTGGAATATTGGAATCATATACCTAATTTCTGATAGCACTTCCGGTCCAAGTTGTACCAAAGAAGGGAGGAATGACTGTCATCTCCAATGAGAAGAATGAGTTAATCCCTACAAGAACAGTGACTAGGTGGAGGATGTGCATAGATTATAGAAGATTGAATGAGGCTACAAGGAAAGATCATTTTCCTCTCCCTTTCATTGATCAGATACTGGAAAGATTGGCTGGCCATACCTATTATTGCTTCCTGGATGGGTATTCTGGTTACAATCAAATAGTGGTAGACCCCAAGGACCAAGAGAAAACTTCATTCACCTATCCTTTTGGAGTCTTTTCCTACAGAAGGATGTCTTTTGGACTCTGCAATGCTCCAGCAACCTTCCAAAGGTGTATGCTCTCCATATTCTCTGACATGGTAGAAAAATTTTTAGAGGTCTTTATGGATGACTTTTCTGTGTTTGGTAACACTTTTGACACTTGTCTGAAACATCTAACCCTTGTATTGAAAAGATACCAAGAAACAAATTTAGTTTTGAATTGGGAAAAATGCCATTTCATGGTACCAGAGGGTATTGTTCTTGGGCATAAGGTTTCAAGCAAGGGCATAGAAGTTGACAGAGCTAAAATAGAAATCATTGAAAAGCTCCCTGTACCTGTCAATGTAAAAGCTGTAAGAAGTTTTCTTGGGCATGCTGGGTTCTATAGAAGGTTCATCAAGGATTTTTCAAAAATAGCCAAACCACTGAGCAATTTGCTAGTGGTTGACAATCCTTTCATCTTTGATGACACTTGCAAGCATGCCTTTGAAACTTTAAAAAGAAAACTCACTACAGCACCAATCATCACACCTCCAGATTGGGAATTACCTTTTGAACTCATGTGTGATGCAAGTGACTTTGCAATTGGTGCTGTATTGGGGCAAAAGAAAGACAAGCTACATCATGTTATATACTATGCAAGTAAGGTGTTGAATGAGGCATAGAAAAATTATACCACCAGTGAGAAAGAGCTCTTACCAATTGTATATGCATTTGATAAATTTAGACAATACTTGATTGGTTCAAAGGTTATAGTATATACTGATCATGCTGCTCTCAAGTATCTCATTTGTCTAAGGAGTATTTTAAAACTTGGTAACTTGGGTTGATTAATCTGGGATTATCAACCGAAAGTCCATTATCAAGAGCAACCTAGTTACAAGGCATTTAGTAACCCAAAGAGGTGATGGGCATCAATGTTCCTAAGAAGAAGTGTGAGCCAAGTGTCTGTAGTGAAAAGTGTTGAGTAAAATTGAGCCAAAAAGCTGCCTGCAACACTTGACACTGAGCTACAATGGAGAAATAAGTTTCTGAAACAAGAGAAAGAAAGAAAAAGTTAACAAGGATCAATCAAGAACAAGGCATTATAGCAGCAACTCTAGTTAATACTCAAAGGGACATTTCAATTCCGAAAATTAATAAAAATTGAGCTGCAAGCTGGCTGCATAAAACCCCATGAACCAAATTCAATTACCTGCTAAATAAGGACATATATGCTTTTCTGTTTTCTGTCATTTCTTCTCATGTTTTAGTGCTTGCTTGGGGACAAGCAAGATTTAAGTTTGGTGTTCTGATGACAAGTCATCCTATGCTAGTTTCACAAGCATTTTTCATTTGTTTCATTAGGTTTTAGGCGCTTTCTTGCACAATAAGTAAGTGGTTGGAGTGGAATTTTATGATTATTTTGATTCAATCAAACATCATTTATTTTATACAAAATCATGAGATTTATGCAAAAATTAAGTGATTATTATGAATGATGCAAATTCTTATGATTTTGGTGAGACTTTGATTGCCTTTTTGATTGAATTCAGGTGAGAAAATGAAGAGAAAGAGAGGCACTGCAGAATAACGTTGCGTTCAAAGAAAGAACGCCATGCTCAGTAGCGATGAGCACGTGTACAGGACGCCTACGTGTCAGGGACAATTTTCAAAGATCCACGCATACGCGTGCATGACGCATATGCGTGGAAGTGATTGGCACTTGTTTTCAAAAGGAGCGCTACATTCATTAAGTCAGCATTTTCGGGTAGATTCAAATTTGGAAGTGAAGTTTTGCAATCGACGTGCACGCGTACATGATGCGCACGCGTCGATGGAGCACCTGGGATGAAGCACGCTCACGCGTGGTTGGCGCAGAAGCTTGGAATTACAACTTTGCTATCCATGCGCACGCACAGAGGACGCACACGCGTGAGCAGCGTTCATGGCGCCAACGTAGCGCTCGTTTAAAGAACGCTATCAAGGACGTGCATGCGTATATGACCCGCACGCGTCAATGAGCAAAAGTACGAGAGACGCACGGGCGCGAAGCACGCGTACGCGTGGATAAATGAACACTCCGCTCAATTTCAGAACGCTACGTTCCCTTGGAAGCTGCAACAAAGTACCCATCTTTGATCCACTTAAAAAAAAAAGGCTAAAAAGCCCACTCCAAGGACAGCATAACAGAACTGGAAAGTGCATAAATAGAGAAGAATTTGATTTCATTAGGGATCTTTTCTTTTAATTTTTCTTCCTTTCTAGAATTTGAGACTTGGAGATCGGATCTGAGTTTTCTTTCTACTGTTTTCTTTTTCTGGAATTTCTTCTTTTCTGTTTTGCTAAAGAGAGAAATTGAGACCTTAGTTTTCTTTCTGTTTCTTTATTCTTCTGTAATTTTTAATTTCTCTTTTAAAATTTTAGAGTTTATCTAAGTTTTCTTTCTGTTTATCTTTTCTAAAGATTGTTTTGTTTCTGTTTTGGTACTGAAATCCTGATTGATAAATTTTTTGAATTACATCATCTAAGTGATTTACTGCAATCTACATTTTCCAGTTCTGTTTTGATTCCGAACACCCAAATCCCTTTATTCTTCATGCACTTTAATTTTTCTAGCAATTTAGATTCAGCAATTTAAATTTCTTGCACTTTAAGTTTCAGTTATTTAACTTTCTTGCAATTTAACTTTCAGCTCTTTTAATTTCTTGCACTCTAAGTTTCTGTAATTTACCTCTTCTGTACTTTAAGATTCTGCCAATTTTCATTCTGCACTCTAGTTTACTTGCAAATTCCCTTCTGTCAATTAAATTTCACCTAATTCATCAAATAGTCACTTAACTAAATTTTTCATCATAATAAAGTTGCTCAATCCATCAATCCCTGTGGGATCGACCTCACTTTTGTGAGTTTTACTACTTGATGCGACCTGGTACACTTGCCGGTGAGTTTGTGTGGAATCAATTTTCCCTCATCATTATCTTGCAGGTCTTAGTCAGGCAAATCAGAAGTTGGTGGATTGAGTTTTAATTGCATTAAAGGAAGATGGTGAAGGATTGGAGTTGCTTTGTCTTTCTGTATTAACTTTGGTATTACTGTCTTCTTTGCTTGTGAATGATTTCTTCTATGGCAGGCTGTATGTGATTAACGCTGTATGGCCACGGTCATCAATCTCCTCTACTTCAGATCAAACACCGTATGGCCGCGGTCATCCAATCTGAACGAGGGTGAAGCTCTAGTAGTTCATTCTCTTTGGTGATCCTACTCAAAACGCCACAGACACGGTCGAATCTTCCAGATCAGAGGATGTAGACACGGGTGGTTATCAGGAACATGGTCTTAGTATGATGAACATAGCTGATTGTCACTGATCATCCTATTCACCATGTTGAAGAACAAATATACATCTTAAAATTAAATCAAACATGGATCGAAGAGAAACAGTAATACTTTTATTAATTCATAGGACTTAACAGGGCTCCTCCCTTCAACCTAAGAGGTTTAAAAACTCATACTAATAGAAAATACAGTGATGGAATTCGAAATATGCTGGAAGAGATCCTAAACAAGTGTGATCTTCTTCCTTACATACTAAATTAATGACTAGTAAGGGTAAAACAGTCTTTTTAGTGCTAAAATCCACTTCTGGAGCCCACTTGGTGAGTGTTTGGGCTGAGATTTGATGAGATCCACATGCTAGGAGGCCTCTAGGGTGTTGAACACTGGCTAGGGGGTCCTCTTTGGGCATTTGGATGCTGATCTCTTCTCCTTGGGCGTTGGACGCCTGAAGGGGGCAGGAGGCTGGTGTTGGACGCCAGTTTTGGGCCTTTTAATCTGAAGCAAAGTATAAACTATTATCCATTACTGGAAAGCTCAGGAAGTCATCTTTCCATATCCATTGAGAACGCTCCATTTGGACTTCTGTAGCTCCAGAAAAGATCTTCCGAGTGTAAGGAGGTCAGATCCGGACAGCATCTGTAGTGCTTTCTCTGTCTCTGAATCAGACTTTTGCTCCAGCTCCTCAATTTCAGCTAGAAAATACCTGAAATTAGATAAAAATACACAAACTCATAGTAGAATCTAAAAATATGAATTTAACACTAAAACCTATAAAAACTTAATAAAAACTAAACAAAATATGCTAAAAACTATATGAAAATGATGCCAAAAAGCGTATAAAATATCCGCTTATTATTAACATCTTTTGAGGTTCTTTTATTAAGCGAGGTAAACTTTCAAACACTATTTTAATAGTTTTCTCTAATGAAATAAATTAAACATATTGGATGTGAAAGTTCCCTTTGGAATCAAACTCGAGACTTACTTGAAGCCATAATATAGTTCAAGTTTTGAACTATTACATCCACAAAATGTTTTTTTCCATAATATAGGAAAATTATGCTAGCATTTCTTGAATTATGTGGGCCAACATTTGGCTGCCAATGGTGGTGGATATGTGATAATCTTGTATAATAGTTGTACAAGATTTTGCTGGTACGAGTTGTAAGATAGATCAGGAATTCACCGGCCAAGGTGGTGACAGGACTGGATCTTTGGAGTGGCCGGAGGTACCTGTAAAGACACTCCAACACTCAAGTCATAATGGATCTAAGAGGTATAGGTGAGGGTTAGGAGTGTCTGATGTACCTGAGAGAGCCCCTAACTCCCTTTATATAGTTTGTGTTGCTATCTTATCTTGTCGGCTTAGATAAAAGAGATATTTGAGTTTGAAAATTAGTTAGAGATATCTGGGGTCTTTTGGCCAGGTTGGGGGTGGTGATGGTCTGGACCCGAGAAATCGGGTCTTAGCTTGGCCGTTTGGGGGACTCGGGGATCGATTCTAGAACAGATGCCCCTGCATCGGGAGGGTATGCACGCTTAATCTCGTTACTGACGTGGTTTAGAGGTTTCGTGTGGGAAAATGTGGTGCAACCCTGTGCTTTTGGGAGAGATCGGGAGTCCGTGATGTTTAATATATTTGGTTGTCCCATCTCCTGCCTGTTGTTTTTCCTTTGATGAAATCTATCCGTTGCATTTTTCAAGGTGTCATAATGACACTTAATGGGAGGAGAGAGATTCATATTTTCCATTTTTTTACCCTTCGTCTTTCCGCATCACAATTTGAAACGTTTGGGGATTTTGTTATTATTTTTCCTTGCTTTTCCACTGTAACTGCCCATTTCCTCTCCTCCATTTTCTCCCCATGCACTGCCTTCTTTCTTCTTTGCTGCTGGTGCTGCCATTTGCTCTGTCTGTTTGTTTGGCCGTTGCATTTGCTGCTGCTCTTCCTTATATTTTTAGAGCAGGTTAGTGGTTCTCTTCTTATGATTTTCCTTTTGCATTTTTATTCGATGTTTTGCCTTGCCCTTTTTTCTGAATTTTCTTTTTGCTTGGTGGTGGAAAAATGTAGGAGAACGTCATTGTGTTGGTTGGTAGTTATTTGATTGTAGTTCTGGTACAGTTATAAATCTTTATTTTATGTTTCTGGGTAGTGAGTTGACAGTGGTTTTTCCTTTAGATATAAGTATGGTGCAATGGAGAGGAATGTCCCCATTTCAACTCCCGGAAGGTGGTGTCCCGGATCATTACCAGTGGGCAAAGTTCGATGTGTCGGGTACACCCTCCCGTTTAGATGAGGGGGGACCTTCAGTGGCTCCGGGATGAGGGTGCCATGTTGGAAGGAGGCGAGGCGGAGTGGCAGTATGAGCACGTGCTCATAGATGAGAATGAGAGAGTGTGTTATTTGAACCTGGACTCTCCCCGGTTTCCTGACTGGATATGGGTGCATGAGCCCTTTGACCAAGTTAGGGATTTGGCTGCCTTTTTCTGAGTTTGCGATGGCCCTTCCTAATCGTGTGTCCACAGTGCCGTCTCAAATACACCCGAATAGTTGGGTGGCTATCTAAACTTTCAAGTTGGTATGCAAAATTTTAGAGAGTCTGGCTCATGTTGAGGTTTTTCTCTTCTTCTTCTTGTGCACCATCCCTCATAAGGAGGGAAAGCATCGTAAGGGATATATTTTGCTCCGGGCTCACCAAATCTTTGACCTGTTCGAGCATTCATTTCATGGTTTTAAGGTAGAGTACTTCAAGGTTTGTCTGGTTTAGGGTCATCACCCTTTTTGGTTGTCCCTAGAGGGGGAGCATCGAATTTGTCCATGTTGGAATTTTGGGGCCGTGGCCTCCTACCTTACGAGGGTAACTTATGAGGGTCTATCACCCGAGAATAAAGATATTGTCGATGTATTGTTGGCGATATTTGGGGATAGGCCATTAAACCCTCATGATGTCTTGAAGGGTCTTGAGGTAGGCAGGTCGTATGTTGGTATGTTCTTCTTTAACTTCTACATGTTATCTAGCTGCCTTCTGATCTCGTAATTTGACGTTTCTTTGTATTGTTTTTGCAGTTGAAATGGCTGATGGACTAACGATGTTGCAGCGGTTGAAGGCCGCTTTTGTTGATCCTTCGGAGGGTGGAGCTGAGGACTCTTCTCGATCGATGCCCCCTATGGCTTCTGTTCCTAGCTCTCAACGGTCTTTCAGGAGATCATCCAAAAGGGGGCTGCGGGGGACGATGACCTTCAGAAGATTTCGATTCCCGAATCCATAGGAAGCATAAGAGGTCTGAGGGAGGTGGTCAGGAAGGGGTTAGTGCGGGGGTGGTTACCCCCTGCGTGATGGATCGTTCTGTTGATGCGCCTGGTTTCATTGATCGGCATCTACTGCTCGGCACTGACGACTTCTTAGGGATTTTGACTTGTTTCGCCAGGCTAAGTCAGTGTATCGTGCCCTCCTTCATTTTACCGCTATTATCTGGAAAGCTGACCCCACGCTTTCGTAGACTTTCCTTTTGGATGGGGAGTTGCGTCAGGCTTAAATGGAGCTCGGTGTTTTAAAGGGTCAACTGGAGACGTCCGAGGCTGCCAGTGCAAAAGCGGCTAAGGATGCTAAAGGGGTAGGTTTTGAGATTTTGCGACTATCGGAGCAGGAGACCGAGCTGACTTCTCAGGAGGCTAGGGCCCAAAAGCTTGCTTCTGATGCCGAGAATACTGCTGTCGTGGCACGTTCTGATGTCGAGGCTACGAGGACCGAGGTGGAAACTTTGAATAAGCAGAATGCCAATCTTCTGGCTTATGCGCAGGCGGCTATCTCTGCTACTTAGGAGGCTCTAAAGGCTCAAGTCTAAGTATTGGCTTCTAGGGTGGACATGTTCATGATGTGAGCTTTCCGTACCATGAAGGTTGGTCAGATCAAGGACTTAGAGTAGTTTGTTTTATTTAAATTTTATTTTATAAGTTTGTAAGCCATCTGTTCGGCATATATATTACTTCTGCGAGATAATTTTTGTTAAGTCTGTAAGCCGTTTTTCGGCGACTTTATGCTGTTTTGGTGGCTTCTTTTTTGGCCGTTTTGTTATGCATGAATGATGGGCTTCTTGGTGGGCCGTTTTGAATGCTTTATTTTACTTGTATGGATATGCGTTGTATGTGTTGGCCTTGGGGGGTGATCAGGCCCTGGGGTAGCCATTTTGCTCGTACCATTTTGCTCGGGTAGAAACGTAAAAACTTAAAAGGGAGTATTTAAATAAATAACTTGCTAAAAGTTTGGGCCTTGTTAAAACCTTCCATTTTTCTTGGGTAGGAAAGGGTGCCCGAAAAAATGAGAATCATAACAAATAACAAAGGGAGAAAAAAGAAAAAGGGATGACGAGTAAAGAAAATATGAGAAATAGCAGATAAACATTACATTTTCGCTAAAGGTAACAGCCCAGTGGGACTCCTCTATGTGTAGTAGCGCCGTATGTTTGCAGCGTTCCATGATCTTGGTATCTCAGTCCCGTTGAGTCGTTCCAAGTTATAAGCACCTTTCCAAATTACAAACTTAATTTGGTAGGGTCTTTCCCAGTTGGTGGTGAGCTTTCCTTTTCCTAGGATGGGGGGCCAATGTCGTTACGCCACAGGACTAAGTCTCCTTGTTTGAAGTCCCGTTTTAACATGCCTCGGTTGTCCTTTAAGCTTATTCTTTATTTCAGGGCTAGTTCCCATAGGTGCTATGCTTCTGACTTTGTGCATGAGGTCCCGCTCTGCGTCTTCATCGTGCCCTCCTACGGTCCTTCGTAGGATGGGTTCTCCGACTTCCACAAGGATAACAGCCTTTAGGCCATATGTTCTCTGGACGGGAGTTTCCTTGGTTGGTGTTTAGGGTATGTCCGGTATGACCAGAGCACGGATCTGAGCTCGTCGGCTCATAGGCCCTTGGCTTCATCTAATCATTTCTTGAGTCCCTTCACGATGATCTTGTTGGTCGCTTCTACTTGTCCATTGGTTTTTGGGTGCTCTACCAAGCTGAACTTCTGTGAGATGTCGAGTCTCTCTAAGAACTCCCTGAACAGTTTGTCTGCAACCTGAGTATTGTTATCTGAGATCACAATCTCGGAGATTCTGAACCGGGTTATGACTTGCCTCAAAAAGAATTTTTGGCACTGAGTAGCCATGAATGTGGCCAGTGTTCTGCTTTAATTCTTTTCTTATAATAGCCTATGGCAACTATAAGGTATCGGAGCTATCTGGGAGTCGTGGGGGAAGGGTCCCATGAGGTCGATTCCTCATGTTTAGAAAGGGCAATCCGTCGTTATCACGCTGAGCTGGTGGGGGCTGCTTGGTGAATGTTGGCATGAACTTTCCACCGCTTGCATCTTTTGACTAGCTGGAGGGTGTCTCTAATGATGGTAGGCTAGAAGTACCAAGCTCGGATGACCTATTGGGCTAAGGTTTTTCCTCCGACATGATGTCCACAGCATCCTTAGTCACGAAGTATGTAGTTTGTTTTGCCGGGTTCTACACACTTGAGGAGAGGTTGGGACAATCTTTATTTGTATAGTTGTCCTGCTATTGTGGTGTATTTTGTAGCTTCTTGTTTTACATATTTTGCCTTATTCGGGTCCTTGGGTAGGTCCCCGTCGGCTAGGTACCTAAGTATGGGAGGGTCCAAGAGTGTTAATTTGACAAGGCCAGAATTGTCGAGGTCGTGGTCTCGACAGATGGTGTCTTGATGACTTCTTGGATTAGTGATCAGTTCCCAAGGAATGTGTCAAATGGTTGATCTATTTTGGATTGATTGAAATTATTTTGTTTGTTTCTACCATCCTCAATAGGGGACCATAGTAAAGATATAGATAGATATAATTTTTGCATAGTTGCATGCATGTAGTTAGTGCATTAAATAATTTGCTTCCCCTTTTACCCTTCTCCTTTGATTGTGATTAGCATGAGGTCATGCTATTGTTTAAGTGTGGGAGAATTGATGAAGCCACATTTGATGATAAATTTTGGATTGATTTGAGTGGATTTCATCATACAAACCCACATTTATTCATCCAAATAGTATACTTTTGTGTTCTCTCCCTAAATTGTGAAAACATGCTATTTTATACTTAATTTAATCAATTTTATTCCACTTTCATGCCATTCGATGCTTGATGATTTTGATGAGTGATTTCAGGTGTAAGAGGATGGAATGGCTTGACAAGAGTGGAAGAGAAGCATGCAATTGGGAGAAAATATGAAGAAAACAAAGGAGAAGCACACAGCCAAGTGTGCGTATGCATGAGTGACGAAACCGGCAAGTGTGCGTACGCATACATCTGTGCATACACACAAGAGAAAAATTCAACAAGTGTGTGTACGCACACACCTGTGTGTACACACAAGTCCCTGCGCGTGCCTTCATTAAAAAGTCATGTGGCTCGCGATTTGGGAGGCTTTTTAGCCCATTTTTGAAGGCTTTGAAGCATATATGAAGGGGCAAGCAACACCATACAACACCATACAATAGAATACATTATACAATACACTGAGATAGTTTTTAGGGTAGTTTAGGATAGTTTTAGCTTAGGTTTTCTCCCAATTTTCCTTAGGTTTAATTAGGGTTTTTCTACAATTTTGTATTTTTCCAATTTCGATCTTGGATTCTATCTATTTCCATTGTAAGTATTCCTTGATTTTCTCTTTTATTACACTACTTGTTCTACACTTCTATTTTAATTTCCTTTATCAATACATATATGCTTCTTGCAGTTTTGAGTTTTTGGTTGATGAATTTGATGTTTGATGGTTACTATATGTTTATTGAGTTGCTTTTGTTGATTTTGATCATTGGTTGTTCATAGTTTCAAGTAATTTTACAATTTTGCCATGTTTTGTGAATATGCCTACCATGTGTTTGATGAAATGTCAATTTTGACTATGAGGTAGATTTCCACCCCTTGGCTTGGGAAAATGAGTATATAGATTACTAGAGTCATAATGTCCGACATTTAGTGATAATTCTTGGGTTGTTAGTTGTTATTGTTTCCACTAATGCTAGCTTTTTACTAACATAATTAGTAAGTTAGCTAGGAGTTGTGGATTAATAACAATTATTCTCACTTGACTTACTCTTCGATGTTAAGGGTTGACAAAGTGAGATTAATCCATCATAACTATCATAGTTGTGGTTATGGCAAGGAAGGAATTCCATAACTCATCCCAAGTCAAGGTTCCATTTATGTTTTGAACCACATTTCCACCGTTTTAAAGTATTACTTGTCTATATTACATACATAGTTCTTTAGTTCTTTTATTAGTTTATTAATTACAATTTTGAGCGTTCTTTTATTCCTTTAATCATTTGCTTCTTTATTGAAAACCCCTTTGCTTTCCACAACCAAAATTGTGCGCTTATTGTTGCTAGTTCCTAGGGAGAACGACCCGAGGTTTAATTACTCTCGGTTATATTTGTATTTGAAAATTAAACTTTGATTGGGAGGGTTACTTGTTGGTTTGGACTATGCTATCAACGAAGAAATTGTTTTGCTAAATTTCCTTGCCTTGATGGAGAGAATTACGACGGTTCGGAAATTTAGCAAAATAATTTCTTCGTTGATAGCATTGTCCAAACCGAAAAGTAACCCTCCCAATCAAAGTTTAATTTTTGTTTCTGCCAAGCCCGGAGGGTCTTCCAAAAAGAAAGCTTCCTGGGTTTCTTTCAGGTCGGCTCAGGGGCATAAAGTTTTTGCCATGTACGATGAGTCTTTTAAAGATTTTAAGAATTATTTCTTCCGAGTCCGTGCTGTTGAGGGGGCCCATCCCTTTTCTCTTGATGAAAATGATGAGCCTGCCTTTCCTCTAGAATGGCAAAAGAATGTGAGAGTGTCTCGCTATACATGGGAGATGCTTGACGAGGTTGAGCGGGCTTTTGTAATTGTTCTTGAAGATTTATGGGGGGAACCACCCCATATTGATACGAAAAGATTTTTGAGTGATCCATCTTTGATTCGAACTGCTTTGGGTTCTGTCTGACTTGTTTCTATACTTGCTTTTTAGTTTTGCTTCTTCTTTTTGTGATTGTAATCCATTGTTGTGGTCGATTCTGTATTTTCAGAGATGTCGAAAAACAATGATTCCATGAAGGCCTACAAGAAAGCAAAGAAGGCTGCAGCTGCTCAAAATATCTCGGCCAAGGTGGTGGGAGAGGGATCTTCTCAAGTTCCAGTGAAGCCGCCCGTGCTGAGTTCTCCTAGCCCAAGGAGGGTAATTCCCACTCCTAGGGTTCACCTGGCCGAGCCTCCGCAGTCTTCCGCTGCTACATCTGGTGCTCCTCCCAACAAGAAACAAAAAATAATTGAGCCTTTCAACCTTGATGCCCCTGATTTTGATGCGGTCGAGTTCGTAGATCAGCAGATCGGTCCATACGGTGTCCTCCCTATGGATGATGTATCACTTCTTCGTCATTTGGACTTTATAACTCGGAGTAGTGTAAAAATGGCACATATGGAAGATGCCTTGTATCGAACAGCTCAAAATCTTCCTCTCCATGCCACCAAAGCCTTCATGGAGGAGGCAAAATAGGAATTCGACCGGATGAAGGGCTTGAAAGAGGAGCTTGAGGTAAAAGTAGCCAAACTGGAGAAGGATCTGGAGAACGAAAAGGCTAGCTCTCTTGCCCTAGCGGCTTCTGTGAGATTGGCCGAGGACACTGCGTTGAGGCATAAAGATAGTTATGTCACATCTTATCGGGAGGTAATACGTCTGAGGGAAGAGTTGGAGTCTGCCTGAGTTGACTATTCCGAGCTCCAAGGTCACCTTGTCGGTAGCGTAAACGCTGCTTATGATAATTTGAAGGAGCAGGTTCAAGTTCTCGCTCCTAAGGTTGATCTTACTCTTTTTAGCTTGGACAACATTGTGAGGGATGGTAAGATTATCCCCGACAACCAAGATGATGATGATGTCGAACCTCCCTCTGCGCCTGCTACTAAAGTGTCGACCTCTATAGTTCCTCCTGCTGGGATTGCTCGTCCAAAATTAGATTTTGATTGTCAAATTCTGAATAGGGACGACGGTACGGTGGATGCAGTGCCTCTCCAAGCTCGCCCTCCTTCACCCCAGGCTGATGCTACCGAGAAGGCTCCCGATCTTAGCTGATTTTTCTTGGATGTTTGTGTAGATAGCCCGACTTGTGGGCTTTTAAACTCTTTATTCAGTAATTTGAATATTTTGCTGACTGTTGATACTCCTTCTGGTTGCTTGTTTAGCAACTTTTCATTTTGAAAAAACAACAAGTAGCTTTCAAGCTTTGGGCCTGATCCTGAAGCTTGTTTATAATATTGTATTTTATATCATGCTTGTTTGCACTTGTTTTGGCACCTTTCTGGGTTTTGAGAATGCTGAAGCCTTGCTGCTCGGCCTCTTTGGATTGCTTTGTACTTATTGCTTGTAGCTTGGATCCTTTGTGGATGTGTGGATCCAACTCGTATTTCGGTTTTCTGGCTCTTACTTGTATTTATTTCTGGCCATCCATAACCGATTTCTTTACGTTAGTCCTCTTTCCAGTTATTTTTGTAGTCCTCTTTTTGGACTTTTGTCAGGTCTCTTTCAGGGACTACTTTTATAACTTGTCTGTTGTAGGAGACCGACTTCTTTGCGTCGTCCTTTTCTAAGTTATTTTTGTAATCCTCTTTTTGGACCTTTGTCAGGTCTCTTTCAGGGACTACTTTTATAACTTGTTTGTTGTAGGAGACCGACTTCTTTATGTCGATCTCTTCTAAGTTATTTTGTAATCCTCTTTCTTAGACCTTTGTCAAGTCTCTTTCAGGGATTACTTTTATAACTTGTCCGTTGTAGGAGACCGACTTCTTTATGTCGATCTCTTCTAAGTTATTTTGTAATCCTCTTTCTTGGACCTTGATGCTAGGGCATTTTGGCCAGTTTCACTGACCTTTTCTTTACTGTTTTTAGGATAGTTTCATGCATTTCCTTAGAAAATAAGCTAGTTTTGGGTAGATATTCACTTACATCTTGATTCAAGCATACATGGTGCACCTTACATGATTTCATGAGGATTTTGCATGAAATTAATGACAAATTGGATGTTGCATTTCCCATGACTTGGACTAGAACTTTGATGCACTTTATTGCTTGATTTCAGGACAAAGGAAGCAAGGAAGAACCACGTTAGCAGCCACATTAGTCTCACTAACGTGACTTCTAACGTAGGAATAGGAGCTAGCTTAAAAAGTTAATGAGAAAGGTAATCGCCAATAACGTCCTCAAAGCCATCATAGCCCACGTTAAGAGTCACGTTAACTAAGTTAACGTGAACTCTAACGTGGAGAAAAGAAAATAGAGCCAACGTTAGTGACACTTACCTTTGTCACTAACGTTGGGCCAAGCTCAAAAGTGGCCACGTTAGTTGCCACGTTAACTTAGTTAATGTGGCTTCTAACGTTAAGAAGCAAAAGAGAAGCCAACGTTAGTGACATTTAACTTTGTCACTAACGTTGGCCAAGCCTCCACAAGCCACGTTAACTTCCACGTTAACTTAGTTAACGTGGAAGCCAACGTGGAGAAAATATATGATTGCCAACGTTAGTGACACTTAACTTTGTCACTAACGTTGGAATGAACCACACAAGCCACAATGAGCCACGTTATCTATGAAAATGAAATTGATCCGGAGAATGCAACATCTCCTAAGCCCAATGAACTCCCCATTTCTGATCTTACCCATTCTCTTTAGTTTCTGTCATTTACTTTTATGAGCAATTACCCCATTCCCATTTACAATTCTGCAATTTACTTTCCGTCATTTACTTTCAGCTCTTTATTTCTAGCATTTACTTTTTCTATTATTTACTTTCCCGCCATTTTATTTTCTGCAATTCTCAACTCAAATTCTGATTCGCTCAACTAGAACATTCCTCTAATTAAAGTTGCTTGATCAATCAATCTCTGTGGGATTCGACCTCACTCTATTGTGAGTTTTTACTTGACGACGAAATTCGGTACACTTGCCAAAGGAAATTTGTTACGAGACAAGTTTTTCGTGCATCAAGTTTATGGCGCCGTTGCCGGGGATTGATTGTGCATCAACAATGATTAAATTGGAAGATAACTAGATTGAGCATTTTTGTTTTGTTTGATTTAATTTTCTGTTTGAGTAATTTACTTTCAGTTCTGGTTAATTTCTTCCCTTCCCCCTACTTTTTCAATTTTCTTTGTTATTTACAATTCAGTTCACTAACCCACTAACTGTTTGATATATTGCATCACTCACACTAACAGTAACTCTAACAGAATACTTTCTGCATTTATTTTCCTTGCTTGTGCTTTGTTGGTTGTATGACAGGGAGAAGAAGCAGGGCTTCAACTTCCTTTGATTCTGAACCTGAGAGAACCTTCTTTAGATTAAGGAGGGAAACAAGAGGAAAAAGAGTGGTTGGTGCCGAGGAAGAGGAGGAATACTTTGAACCAAACATGGAAGAAAACATGAAAAACCATCATGAAGAAGAGGCTCACAACCATGGCGGAGGAGGTCGAGCAAATCATGCTGGGGAGGATAGAAGAGTTTTAGGCTCTTACATCAATCCAAACCCAGGAAACTGTGGAAGTAGCATTCAAAAGCCAACCATCCATGCCAACAATTTTGAACTAAAACCACAGCTCATCACCCTTGTTCAGAACAACTCTTCGTTCGGAGGAAGTATCCAAGAAGATCCCAATCAACATCTAACCACTTTCCTGAGAATATGTGACACAGTGAAGTCTAATGGTGTTCATCCTGATGCCTATAGACTGCTCTTATTTCCATTCTCACTCAAGGATAAGGCAGCCAAGTGGCTGGAGTCTTTCCCGAAGGAGATTTTGACAACTTGGGAAGATGTGGTGAACAAATTCTTAGCACGATTCTACCCCCCTCAACGAATCAATAGGCTGAGAGCTGAGGTCCAAACTTTCAGGCAACAAGATGGTGAGACTCTTTATGAAGCATGAGAGAGGTTTAAGGACCTGACAAGGAGGTGTCCACCTGACATGTTCAACGAATGGGTGCAGCTGCACATTTTCTATGAAGGCCTGTCATATGAATCAAAGAAGGCTGTAGACCATTCATCAGGAGGATCTTTGAACAAGAAGAAGATTATTGAGGAAGCCATAGATGTCATTGAAACAGTAGCAGAGAATGACTATTTCTATGCTTCTGAAAGAGGCAACACTTGAGGAGTAATAGAGCTAAACAATGTAGATGCTCTGCTGGCCCAAAACAAGCTCATTACCCAGCAGCTGGCTGACCTCACCAAGAAGATGGAGAGGAACCAAGTAGCAGCAATCACTACTTCATCAACAACCCAAGAAGGAGTGAATGAAGAAGCAGAGGGTAGTCAGGAGCAAGCCAGCTACATTGGGAATTCACCTAGGCAAAACCATGATCCATACTCTAAGACCTATAACCTTGGATGGAGGAATCACCCAAACTTTGGGTGGGGAAATCAACAAGACCAAGGCATAGATCAAAGACGTTCAAATCCTAACAACAATGCAGCCCACCAACATTTCACATCTAGACCATATCAGCACCTACATAACCAACCCTCTCAACACCTTTACCAAGGCCAAAATAACCTTCCTCATCCTTCCACCTCTAATCCCAATCTACCATCATTTGATGACAGACTCTCAAGGATTGAGAATCTACTTGAAGGCATAGACAAAGAGATTCAAGACAGTAAAGTATTCCGAGAAGAAGTGATGTCCAATATGCAGAATCAGGATGCTGCCATTAAGAAATTTGAGACACAAATTGGCTACTTATTCAAGCAAATTTCCAACCACAACCTTCGCAGCAATACTGACTCAACACAAAGGGAGGAGTGTCAGGCTATCACTCTTCGAAGTGGGAAGGAACTGAAGGAAACCCCCCAAAAACCACAAGAAAAGGACTCAGATAAAGAGGAAGAAGAGCAGGATGGAGCTCAAGTTCCTACTTTGAGTTCACAAAAAGGGGAAGGAGTACTGAAGCCAGACGTACCAAGAGTACCATATCCTCAGCAATTAAAGAAGAAGGGGGATGACAACCAGTTTTCAAGATTTTTGGAAATCTTCAAGAAACTACAAATCAACATACCCTTTGCTGAAGCAATAGAACAAATGCCACTCTACGCCAAATTTTTAAAGGAGCTAATGACTAAGAAGAGAAGCTGGAAGAACAACGAGACTGTGATATTAACTGAAGAATGTAGTGCTATTATTCAGCACAAACTACCCCAGAAATTGAAGGATCCCGAGAGTTTTCAGATCCCTTGTATTATAGGGGAAATCACAGTGGAAAAGGATCTTTGTGACTTAGGAGCCAGCATCAATTTGATGTCGGTAGCTATGATGAGAAAGATGAAGATTGAGGAAGCTAAACCAACAAAGATGGCCCTACAATTGGCAGACCGATCGTTCAAGTTCCCGCATGGCGTCGTAGAAGATTTGCTGGTGAAAGTGGGAGATTTTATCTTCCCAGCAGACTTTGTAGTGCTGGACATGCAGGAGGAAGCCAAGGCTTCCATCATCCTAGGAAGGCCATTCTTAGCCACTGCTGGAGCTGTCATTGATGTACAAAAAGGAGATCTCACCCTGCGATTACACAATGAAAAGATGACGATCAATGTGTTCAAGGCCATGAGTTACCCACCAGAGCAATTGGGAGAGTGTATGAGGTTGGACTCACTTGAAGATGCAGTGCAGGAAAGTTTTGAAGAAGAAGAACCTGAAGATTTAATAGAGGAGGAGTCAACGTTTAGTGAAGAGGTTGCAACAGCAGAGATTCAAATACAAGGTGCACCAAAGGAAAAGAACGAAAAGTCAGAGGCACCCAAACTTGAACTCAAAGCACTGCCACCCACTCTCAAATATGCATACTTAGGAGAAAATAAAAATTACCCAGTAATCATAAGCTCATGCCTCAGCCAAGATCAAGAGGATGAACTGCTCAAAGTATTGCGAAAACACAAAGATGCCATTGGATGGACTCTTGCTGACCTGAAAGGGATAAGTTCGGCCATATGCATGCACAAGATACTGCTGGAAGATGATGCCAAACCATCCATTCAATCCCAAAGGAGGTTGAACCCAATCATGAAGGAAGTGGTACAGAAAGAAGTTATGAAGTTATGGCAGGGAGGGGTAATCTACCCGATCTCAGACAGCCCCTAGGTTAGCCCCGTGCATGTCGTCCCAAAAAAGGGAGGAATTACCGTAGTTCCCAATGAGAAGAACGAACTAATTCCTACAAGGACAGTCACAGGATGGCGGATGTGCATAGACTATAGGAAGATCAATGAGACTACACGAAAAGATCATTTCCCCCTTCCATTCATGGATCAGATGTTGGAAAGACTTGCAGGGCACACATATTATTATTTTCTCGATGGTTATTCAGGATATAACCAAATAGTGGTTGATCCCAGAGATCAAGAGAAAACCTCATTCACTTGCACATATGGAGTGTTTGCTTACAGGCGCATGCCATTTGGGCTATGTAATGCACCTGCGACTTTCCAACGCTGCATGCTTTCTATCTTTTCAGATATGATAGAAAAATTCATTGAAGTTTTTATGGATGATTTCTCGGTATTCGGAGATTCCTTCCCTAGTTGCCTACATCACCTCGCCTTGGTATTGAAAAGATGCCAGGAGACCAATCTGGTCTTGAATTGGGAGAAATGTCACTTTATGGTGACAGGAGGAATAGTCCTTGGTCACAAAGTTTCTAACCAAGGCATTGAGGTTGACAGAGCTAAAGTAGAACTTATTGAAAAACTACCGCCACCCAGTGATGTCAAGGCAATTAGGAGCTTTTTAGGTCATGCGGGTTTTTACAGAAGGTTTATTAAAGATTTTTCAAAGATAGCCAAGCCCTTAAGCAATCTCCTTGTATCTGATACACCATTTATCTTCGATGAAACATGCATGTTAGCATTTGAAAATCTG
>NC_029785.2:37919796-37926332 GCF_000816755.2 Arachis ipaensis | reverse complement strand
GGTGGTCATGAACTTCCTCAGAAAGAATATCTTTAGCCGGTTTGGAGTTCCACGAGCACTCATCAGTGATGGAGGGAGCCACTTTTGCAACAGACCACTAGAGGCTCTTCTCCTATGATATGGGGTAAGACACAAGGTAGCCACGCCTTACCATCTCCAAACAAGTGGACAAACTGAGATATCCAACAGAGAGCTAAAGAGGATTCTGGAAAAGACTGTGGGTGCATCAAGAAAAGATTGGTCGAAGAAGCTGGATGATGCTCTTTGGGCATACAGAACAGCAGTCAAAACACCACTTGGAATATCCCCATATCAACTGGTGTATGGGAAAGCTTGTCATTTACCACTGGAGCTGGAACACAAAGCTCTCTGGGCTATCAAGATACTAAATTTTGACAGCATTGCTGCTGGTGCAAAGAAGATCTTGCAACTGCAAGAGATGAATGAATTCAGGTCACAAGCCTATGAAAATACCAAAATATATAAAGAGAAGGCAAAGAGAAGACATGACCTGCATCTTGCACCCAGGAGTTTCGAAAAAGGGCAGCAAGTACTCCTCTACAATTCCAAATTAAGACTGTTCCCAGGAAAACTCAAATCAAGGTGCTCCGGCCCTTTTCTTGTCACAAAGGTCTCACCATATGGACACATCGAAATCATGGATGAAGGTTCAGAGAGGACTTTTACAGTGAACGGACAAAGACTCAAGCATTATCTGGGCAACATGGGGGAAAACCCCAGAGTAAAGTATCATCTCAAGTAAAGGAGGAATCGTCGAGCTAGCGACGATAAAAAAAAAAGCGCTCTGTTGGGAGGCAACCCAACCTCAGGTAGTTTCCTTTTCATTTTTATTTCAATAAAGTTCACAAGTTGTTTTCCCTGTATTGCGAGAAGCTAAGTTTGGTGTTCCACACCAAAACAATCCAAGAGTGAAAGTGTAATTCTAAGTTTGGTGTTTCACCAAAGGAATTTAGTTAGAATCACACTCCACTCCCAAAGCACATTGCTAGCTCCAGTCAATCAATGGAAACCACTTAGATTTAGTTAGATTTTAGTTAATAGTTGTTTTGTTAAACAACAAGATATGAGGTTCTATGCATAAATGCAAGGTTCTGTACTAGGCAACGAACTAAGTTTGGTGTTCACACACCAAATTAAGTTCATAAGTCACAAGCATACATGCATGCTAACTATTTCTCGAGTGCTTTGGGAACAAGCAACTTCCAATAACTTTGCAGGAATCTTATGAGGAAATGGTGCACCTTCACCCAAGGAAGTGAGGTAGCAAAGACCAGGATGATGACAAAAAGAGGGCAACTAGAAACCATCACCTGAAGGTTGTATTGTCACTTAATTCCATGTACTTAGAATGTTGAAAATTGGAAGTCCGAATGTAATTTTGATTAATAGTTACTCGTTAGTTGGAACCCTTTTAAATTCTGTCTTTTAAGCTTTTTGTTGAATAGGTCTATGCTTGCTGGTCTTTATGTCACTGCATCATCACTAGGCTTACTTGTATGCTTGTTCTGACCTTTTCTTTACTGTTTTTAGGATAGTTTCATGCATTTCCTTAGAAAATAAGCTAGTTTTGGGTAGATATTCACTTACATCTTGATTCAAGCATACATGTTGCACCTTACATGATTTCATGAGGATTTCGCATGAAATTAATGACAAATTGGATGTTGCATTTCCCATGACTTGGACTAGAACTTTGATGCACTTTATTGTTTGATTTAAGGACAAAGGAAGCAAGGAAGAACCACGTTAGCAGCCACGTTAGTCTCACTAACGTGACTTCTAACGTAGGAATGGGAGCTAGCTTGCAAAGTTAATGAGAAAAGTAATTGCCAATAACGTCCTCAAAGCCATCATAGCCCACGTTAAGAGTCACGTTAACTAAGTTAACGTGAACTCTAACGTGGAGGAAAGAAAATGGAGCCAACGTTAGTGACACTTACCCTTGTCACTAACGTTGGGCCAAGCTCATAAGTGGCCACGTTAGTTGCCACGTTAACTTAGTTAACGTGGCTTCTAACGTTAAGAAGCAAAAGAGAAGCCAACGTTAGTGACATTTAACTTTGTCACTAACGTTGGCCAAGCCTCCACAAGCCACGTTAACTTCCACGTTAACTTAGTTAACGTGGAAGCCAACGTGGAGAAAATATATGATCGCCAACGTTAGTGACACTTAACTTTGTCACTAACGTTGGAATGAACCACACAAGCCACAATGAGCCACGTTAGCTCCCACGTTAACTTAGTTAATGTGGAAGCTAACGTGAAGAAGAGAGATGATGAGCCAACGTTAGTGACATTCACCTTTGTCACTAACGTTGGAGATGGCTAGCATTGTGGTGCAGGAATTTTGAATCACACTTTTCACAACTCGTACCACTGACCAGCAAGTGCACTGGGTCGTCCAAGTAATACCTCACGTGAGTAAGGGTCGAATCCCACGGAGATTGTTGGTTTGAAGCAATCTATGGTTATCTTGTAAATCTTAGTCAGGAAGTCAATTATGTTTATCAGTTGAATTGCGAATAAACAAGAGAGCATGGATTAAAGGTTACTTGTTATGCAGTAATGGAGAATATGTTGGAGTTTTGGAGATGCTTTGTCTTCTGAATCTCTGCTTTCCTCTGTCTTCTTGTTCACGCACGCACGTCCACCTATGGCAAGCTGTGTGTTGGGGCATCACCGTTGTCAATGGTTACATCCCCTCCTCTTGTGAAAATGGTCCAAATGCTCTGTCACAGCACGGCTAATCATCTGAGGTTCCCGATCATGCTGGAATAGGATTCACCCTCCTTTTGCGTCTGTCACTACGCCCAGCACTCGCGAGTTTGAAGCTCGTCACAGTCATTCAATCCCTGAATCCTACTCGGAATACCACAGACAAGGTTTAGACTTTCCGGATTCTCATGAATGCCGCCATCAATCTAGCTTATACCACAGAGATTCTGATTAAGGAATCTAAGAGATATTCATTCAATCTGATGTAGAACGGAGGTGGTTGTCAGGCATGCGTTCGTGGGGGAATGATGATGATTGTCACGTTCATCACATTCATGTTGAAGTGCGAATGAATATCTTAGATAGGAACACGCATGTTTGAATAGAAAACAGGAATACTTGCATTAATTCATCGAGACACAGCAGAGCTCCTCACCCCCAATAATGGAGTTTAGAGACTCATGTCGTCAAAGAGTACAAAGTTTAGATCTAAAATGTCATGAGATACAAAATAAATCTCTAAAAGTTGTTTAAATACTAAACTAGTAGCCTAGGTTTACAGAAATTGAGTAAACTATAACAGATGGTCTAGAGATCCACTTCTGGAGCCCACTTGGTGTGTGCTGGGGCTGAGATTTAAGCAATTCACGTGCATAAGGCAATTTTGGGCGTTCAACGCCAGGTTTGGATCCATTTCTGGCGTTGAACTCCAACTTTTAATCCTTTTCTGGCGCTGGACGCCAGAATTGGGCAGAGAACTGGCGTTGAACGCCAGTTTACATCATCTATCCTTGAGCAAAGTATAGACTATTATATATTGCTGGAAAGCCCTGGATGTCTACTTTCCAACGCAATTGGAAGCACGCCATTTCGAGTTCTGTAGCTCCAGAAAATCCACTTTAAGTTTGATTCTCCTATTTCAGTGTGATGATTCTTGAACACAGCTATTTTATGAGTCTTGGCCGTGGCCCTAAGCACTTTGTTTTCCAGTATTACCACCGGATACATAAATGCCACAGACACATAATTGGGTGAACCTTTTAGATTGTGACTCAGCTTTGCTAAAGTCCTCAATTAGAGGTGTCTAGAGTTCTTAAGCACACTCTTCTTTTTGCTTTGGACCTTGACTTTAACCGCTCAGTCTCAAGTTTTCACTTGGCACCTTCACTCCACAAGCACATGGTTAGGGACAGCTTGGTTTAGCCGCTTAGGCCAGGATTTTATTCCCTTAGGCCCTCCTATCCACTGATGCTCAAAGCCTTGGGATCCTTTTTATTACCCTTGCCTTTTGGTTTTAAGGGCTATTTGCTTTTTGCTCTTGCCTTTTGGTTTTAAGAGCTTTGGCTTTTTCTGCTTGCTTTCTCTCTCTCTTTTTTTTTTCTGCAAGCTTTGTTCTTTGCTGCTTTTTCTTGCTTCAAGAATCATTTTTTTATGATTTTTCAGATTATCAATAACATGTCTCATGTTCATCATTCTTTCAAGAGCCAACATATTTAACAATCTTAAACAACAAATTCAAAAGACATATGCACTGTTCAAGCATTCATTCAGAAGACAGAAAGCATTTCCACCACATGTAACTAATTAGAATTTCTCTTATTAAAAACTCAAAATTTTATTGCCTCTTATTCAAAAGATCTACTATTTTATTCATGTTTGTTGATGATGAGAAAAATAGACTATAACTTAATTGGAGATAAAATCAAAATAGATACTAATTACTACTATATGACTCATAAGGTAAAACTTAAAATAAGAACAATTATCACAGAGTTAAGGCTAAGATTAGAACTCAACAACCTTGAGGTTTGGAAGTGGATGTTCCTCTAGTCTGTGAGGTGCTTGGTCCTTCAAGAGATAACTCCTGACGCTTCAGTTCCTTGGTTAAGAACTTCCCTTGATTCCAAAGTGGTTTTGGAATACTCTCTTTTTTGCCTCTTGGAGTGGGTTGTTTTTCTTTAGGGGCCATGATCTTAGTGATCACGGATAAGCACACCAAACTTAGAGGTTTGCTTGTCCTCGAGCAAAAGAAAAGAAAGGAGATGGGTAGAAGGAGAGCTCCTCCCCACTATCCTGGCGTTTGAACGCCCAAACGCTGCCTGTTTTGGGCGTTCAACGCTCAAATGCTGCTCTCCTGGGCGTTCAACGCCCAGTTGTTGCCCTTTTCTGGCGTTGAACGCCAGATTGCTATCCTTACTGGCGTTCAGCGCCCACTGGCTGCCCCTTTTGGGCGCTGAACGCCCAAAACAGGCTCTTACTGGTGTTTTCTTGCCAGTGAGCTCCTTTCTCTATTTTGTATGCAGATTCCTTCTGTAACCCTGTGAACTTATGCAATTGATTCTTTACCTTGTTGTCAATGAACTCTATATAAACAAATAAAAATAAAAAATAAAAATAGGGCAAAATGGTTAGAGGATTGTTGCCCCATGGCTGGGTTGCTTCCCAGCAAGCGCTTCTTTATTGTCTTTAGCTGGACCTTGCTGAGCTTTCAATCTAGCTTCAGCCTTGAGCACTCTTGCTCAATGTTGCCTTCAAGATAGTGCTTGATTCTCTGTCCATTGACAATGAACTTCTTATCAGAATCAATATCTTGAAGCTCCACATAACCATATGGTGATACACTTGTAATCACGTATGGTCCCCTCCACCGGGATTTCAGTTTTCTGGGGAATAGCCTGAGTCTAGAGTTAAACAACAGAACCTTCTGTCCTGGTTCAAAGATTCTAGATGACAGCTTTTTGTCATGCCACTTTTTTTATTTCTCTTTATAAAGCTTGGCATTTTCGAAAGCTGTGAATCTGAATTCCTCTAGCTCATTTAGCTGGAGCAATCGTTTTTCTCCTGCTAATTTGGCATCAAAGTTTAGGAATCTGGTTGCCCAGTAGGCCTTATATTCCAGTTCCACGGGCAGGTGACATGCCTTACCATACACGAGTTGGTATGGAGAGGTCCCTATAGGGGTCTTGAATGCTGTCCTGTAAGCCCACAGAGCATCATCCAAGCTCCGTGCCCAATCCTTTCTACGGGTATTTACTGTCCGTTCCAGAATTCTCTTTAATTCTCTGTTAGAGACTTCAGCTTGCCCATTGGTTTGTGGATGATATGGAGTAGCCACCTTGTGGCGAATCCCATACCGAACCATGGCAGAGTAAAGCTATTTATTGCAGAAGTGAGTGCCCCCATCACTGATGAGTACTCTAGGGACACCAAACCTGCTAAAGATATGTTTCTGGAGGAACTTCAGCATTGTTTTAGTATCATTGGTGGGTGTGGCAATGGCCTCAACCCATTTTGATACATAGTCAACTGCTACCAGAATATAAGTGTTTGAGTATGATGGTGGGAAAGGTCCCATGAAGTCAATTCCCCATACGTCAAACAACTCAATTTTCAAGATTTCTTGTTGAGGCATGGCGTAACCATGAGGCAGATTACCAGCTTTTTGGCAACTGTCACAATTACGTACAAACTCTCGGGAATCTTTATAGAGTGTGGGCCAATAGAAGCCACATTGGAGGACCTTGGTGGCTGTTCGCTCACCTCTGAAATGGCCTCCATATTGAGATCCGTGGCAATGCCATAGGATTCTCTGTGCTTCTTCTCTAGGCACACACCTACGGATTATTCCGTCTGCACATCTCTTAAAGAGATAGGGTTCATCCCACAAGTAGGACTTTGCATCAGTAATTAATTTTTTTTTGTATCCTGTTGTACTCCTTGGGTATGAACCTTGCAGCTTTATAGTTTACAATATCGGCAAACCATGGTGCTTCCTGAATGGCAAATAAATGCTCATCAGG
>NC_029785.2:37917198-37919738 GCF_000816755.2 Arachis ipaensis | reverse complement strand
TGATCACTGGCATCACACATTAGCTCAAATGGTAACGTCCAGTCTGGTGCAGAAATGACTGGTGCTGTGACCATCTTAGCTTTCAATGTTTCAAACGCCTGCAGGCACTCTGTGTCAAACACAAATGGTGTGTCAGCAGCTAGCAGATTGCTTAGAGGTTTTGCGATTTTTGAAAAATCCTTTATAAACCTCCTATAGAATCCCGCATGCCCCAGAAAGCTTCTGATTGCCTTAACATTGGCAGGTGGTGGTAATTTTTCAATTACCTCTATTTTTGCTTGATCCACCTCTATTCCCTTGTTTGAGATTTTATGCCCAAGAACAATTCTTTCAGTCACCATGAAGTGACACTTTTTCCAGTTTAAAACTAGGTTGGTCTCTTGGCATCTTTTCAGAACAAGTTTCAGGTGATCAAGACAGGAGCTGAATGAGTCTCCCTATACTGAGAAGTCATCCATGAAGACTTCCAAAAATTTTTCCACCATATCAGAGAAAATAGAGAGCATGCATCTCTGGAAGGTTGCAGGCGCATTACACAGCCCAAATGGCATCCTTCTATAAGCAAACACTCCAGATGGACATGTGAATGCTGTTTTCTCTTGATCCTGAGGATCTACTACAATCTGGTTATAGCCTGAGTAGCCATCCAAAAAGCAAAACTCTGATTCAAGACTCTCAGCCATGTTGATCTCTTCTACCAAAGAGTCAATAAGATCAACTTTCATGCAGTCTTTTGATGTGTCTGGATGCTGCATGGCTTTGACAGCGTTCAGCTTGAATTCATCATCATTGACTCTTAGGGTTATTTGCCCCTGTTGGACGTCAATGAGGGATCGTCCAGTTGCTAGGAAGGGTCTTCCTAGAATGAGAGTAGCACTCTTGTGCTCCTCCATTTCCAGCACAACAAAGTCAGTGGGAAAGGCGAATAGCCCAACTCTGACAATCATGTCTTCAATCACGCCTGATGGGTATTTAGTGAAACCATCAGCAAGTTGGAGATATATCCGGGTTGGTTTAACTTCTTCAGTTAAGCCAAGCTTTCTGATAGTGGATGCAGGTATTAGGTTGATGCTTGCCCCAAGATCGCATAAAGCTGTCTTGGTGCAATTACCTTCTAATATGCATGGTATCAGAAAACTCCCAGGGTCTTTAAGCTTTTCAGGAAAGCTTTTCAGAATGACTGCACTGCATTCTTCAGTGAGGAGAACTCTTTCTGTTTCTCTCCAATACTTTTTATGACTCAAGATCTCTTTCATGAACTTGGCATAAGAAGGTATTTGCTCAAGTGCTTCTGCAAATGAAATCTTTATTTCAAGAGTCCTGAGATAATCTGCAAAGCGAGCAAATTGCTTATCTTGCTCCTCTTTCAGGAGTTTTTGAGGATAAGGTATCTTGGCTTTATATTCCTCAACCTTAGTTGCTGGAGGTTTATTGCCTACAGAAGTGGTTGAAGAAGCCTTTTTAGAGGGGTTGTCATCAGCATTTGTGTGTGCCTGATCCCTCACTGGCAATTGAGTGCCAGAGTTAGAAACTGGAGTGACGTTAGACACCAGCTCCTTGTCTGTTCCTGGCGTCTGAACGCCAGAACTGTGCCCGTTTTGGGCGTTCAGCGCGAAATCCTGCCCAATTTGGGCGTTTAACGCCAGATCATTGCCCATTTCTGGCGTTGAACGCCAGTTTTGCCTTGTTTCTGGCATTGAACGCCAGTCCTGAGCATGGTCTGGGCGTTCAGCGCCAGCCTTCCACCAAATTTCTGGCGTTTTAGTTCTAGAATTACTTTTCCCTGGGCTCTTACTGTCCTCAGGTGAATTTTGGGTAGTTTGCTCATTTCTTAGCTTCTTGCTGCCTTGAGGTGGGGTATTTAATGTTTTCCCACTTCTTAATTGAACTGCTTGGCATTCTTCTGTTATTTGTCTTGATAGCTGCTGCTTTGTTTGCCTAAACTGTTCTTCCATATGTATATTAGCCATCCTTGTCTCTTGTAGTCTATCTTTGAATTCGGTTAACTGCTTTGTTAGGAAGTCCAATTGCTGATTGAATTCAGCAGCTTGTTTTACAGGACTGAGTTCAGCAGTTGCTGTTTTAACCTCTTCTTTCATGGAAGGGTCACTGCTTAGGTACAGATGCTGATTCCTGGCAACTGTATCAATGAGCTCTTGAGCCTCTTCTATTGTCTTTCTCATGTGGATAGATCCACCAGCTGAGTAATCCAGAGACATCTGAGCTCCTTCTGCAAGCCCATAGTAGAAGATGTCCAACTAAACCCACTCTGAAAACATTTCAGAGGGGCATTTTCGTAGCATCTCTCTGTATCTCTCCCAGGCATCATAAAGAGATTTATTATCTCCTTGTTTAAAGCCTTGGATGTCCAGCCTTAGCTGTGTCATCCGTTTTGGGGGAAAGTGTTGATTCAGGAATTTTTCTGTCAACTGTTTCCATGTCCTTATGCTAGCCTTAGGTTGGTTATTCAACCACCTCTTAGCTTGATCTTTTACAGCAAACGGAAACAGTAATAGTCTGTAGACATCCTGATCTATTTC
>NC_029785.2:37902431-37917180 GCF_000816755.2 Arachis ipaensis | reverse complement strand
CATTTCTGGCGTTGAACTCCAACTTTTAATCCTTTTCTGGCGCTGGACGCCAGAATTGGGCAGAGAACTGGCATTGAACGCTAGTTTACGTCGTCTATCCTTGAGCAAAGTATGAACTATTATATATTGCTGGAAAGCCCTGGATATCTACTTTCCAACGCAATTGGAAGCACGCCATTTCGAGTTCTGTAGCTCCAGAAAATTCACTTTAAGTGCAGGGAGGTCAGAATCCAACAGCATCAGCAGTCCTTTTTCAGCCTGAATCAGATTTTTGCTCAGCTCCCTCAATTTCAGCCAGAAAAATACCTGAAATTACAGAAAAACACACAACTCATAGTAAATTCCAGAAATATGAATTTTTCCTAAAAACTAATGAAAATAGACTAAAAACTAACTAGAACATACTCAAAACTATATGAAATTAACCCCCAAAAGCGTATAAAATATCCGCTCATCACATTGCTACGTTAGAGGCCACGTTAACCTAGTTAACATGGACTCTAACATGGGAGATAGGGGCACATTGGAACGTTAGTGACAAAGGTAAGTGTCACTAACGTTCTCGAAGGTTGGCAAGCTAACGTTAAGAGCCATTACAAGGAATTGTAATTTGATCACTTAAGATTGCCAAGGAGATCAATGAATGCATTGATTGAGGAAGAGATGAAAATGAAATTGATCCGGAGAATGCAACATCTCCTGAGCCCAATGAACTCCCCATTTCTGATCTTACCATTCTCTTTAGTTTCTGTCATTTACTTTTATGAGCAATTACCCCATTCCCATTTACAATTCTGCAATTTACTTTCCGTCATTTACTTTCAGCTCTTTATTTCTAGCATTTACTTTTTCTGTTATTTACTTTCCTGCCATTTTATTTTCTGTAATTCTCAACTCAAATTTTGATTCGCTCAACTAGAACATTCCTCTAATTAAAGTTTCTTGATCAATCAATCTCTGTGGGATTCGACCTCACTCTATTGTGAGTTTTTACTTGACGACAAAATTCGGTACACTTGCCGAAGGAAATTTGTTACGAGACAAGTTTTCCGTGCATCAGACCTTTGTCAGGTCTCTTTCAGGGATTACTTTTATAACTTGTCCATTGTAGGAGACCGACTTCTTTATGTCGATCTCTTCTAAGTTATTTTGTAATCCTCTTTCTTGGACCTTTGTCAGGTCTCTTTCAGGGATTACTTTTATAACTTATTTTTCGTAGGAGACCGACTTCGTCATGTCGATCTCTTTTAAGTTATAGCAATTCCTCTTTTATAGGGTTGGCCAGACCTCTTTCCAGGGATTTGCTGATAACTTGGGTTGACTTGGTCCGACTTTTTAACGTCGGCCAGTCTTTAAGTTATTATTTAGCAATCTATAAGACCTCGTCAGGTTCTTTTTCTGGATTACTTTCAATAACTTCTTGCATTATTCTGTGTTCATCTTGCCAATTTATAGAAGTGGTTTCTATCTTTGTTTGGTCGACCTTTAGATGAATCGCGTTTTCATCTCTATTGGTCTTTATCGTGATCGTGCAGTGAATCTATTTTTCACTTTTCTGCCGATCTGTTGCTTTATAATTGGACGATGAATGCTTCAGATTAATGCGTCTTGAAAATTTGTAGAATATCTAAAATATGTTTTATTTAAAATAAAGTGCAAATATATACATGTGGGAGTTTTTTCATCCCTTTAAGTTGGATAATTTCTGAATCTCAACTTGGTGCCTCATTAAAAAACCTTTTCAGGAAAAAGAGTGCATCATATGATGAGATCTTTTACCTTCTCTAGCTATAGTACCTTCTTAGGTTGCAAGCGTGCCATGATCTGGGAAGCTCTCGTCCCTCGAGTTCGGACAGTCTGCAGTAGCCCTTCCCAAGTACTTCTATGACTCGGTAGGGTCCTTTCCAGTTTGCTGCTAGCTTTCCTTCTCCGGGTCGAGTTGTTCCAATATCATTTCGGATTAGGATGAGATCATTCTCAGTGAAACCTCTCGGCACTACCTTTTGATTATGTCTGGAAGCCATTCGACGTTTTAGTGCTTCTTCCCTGATTCAAGCTTTTTCTTGGATTTCAGGAAGTAGGTTGAGCTCTTTCCTTTGAAGTTGGGAGTTAGCTTCCTCATTGTAATGAACCACTCTAGGCGACCTTTCCTCGACCTCTACTGGGATCATTGCCTCCACTACGTATGCTAGTCGAAATGGTGATTCGTTTGTGGTGGAATGTGGCGTTGTTCGATATGCCCATAGGACTTGTGGAAGTTCATCAGCCCAGGCTCCCTTTGCATCTTACAGTCTCCGTTTCAGCCCAGCCAATATGACTTTGTTGGCCGCTTCGGCTTGTCCATTGGCTTGGGGATGTTCAATGGAG
Organism: Arachis ipaensis; assembly: GCF_000816755.2. Taxonomy (NCBI): domain Eukaryota; kingdom Viridiplantae; phylum Streptophyta; class Magnoliopsida; order Fabales; family Fabaceae; genus Arachis; species Arachis ipaensis. The sequence continues at coordinate 37,914,813 of NC_029785.2, read as the reverse complement.
GTGAACTGGTGTTTTAAGTTTAAGTCGGCTATTAACTTTCTGAAGCCCGCGTCTGTGAATTGGGTGCCATTGTCTGTAGTGATGGAGTATGAAACCCCAAACCTTGTGACAATATTCCTATATAGGAATTTTCGGCTCCTTTGAGCAGTGGCGTTGGCTAGGGGCTCTGCCTCGATCCACTTTGTGGAATAGTCTACCCCGACTATGAGGAATTTAACTTGTCCCGATCCCTGGGGAAAGGGTCCGAGAAGATCGAGTCCCCATTTTGCAAATGGCCAAGGCGATGTTACGCTGATGAGCTCTTCTGGCGGGGCGATGTGAAAGTTGGCATGTTTCTGGCATGGTGGGCATGTCCTTACAAACTCTGTAGCTTCCTTTTATAGAGTTGGCCAATAAAATCCCGCCCAGAGTACTTTTTTGGTGAGAGCTTGTGCTCCGAGATGATTACCACAAATGCCACTGTGTACTTCCTCTAAAACTTCCCTTGTGTTGGAGGTCGGCACACATTTAAGTAGTGGTATTGAAATCCCTCTTTTATATAGGGTGTTGTTTATGATGGTGTAGAACTGAGCCTCCCGTTTTAACCTCTTTGCCTCCGTCTTATTTGTGGGGAGTGTTTCTGTTTTGAGGTAATTAATTATGGGGGTCATCCATCCTTGATCCTGACTTGTTATGGCTATGACTTTTTCCTCTTCCGAGATTGATGGATTCTGTAGCATTTTCTGGATGAGGCTTCTATTGTTGCCCCCTGGTTTGGTGCTGGCTAGTTTTGAGAGTGCATCAGCTCGGGCATTTTGTTTGCGGGGTATGTGGCAGATCTTATATTCCCCGAGTTGTCCGAGCTGTTCCTTGGTTTTATCCAAATACTTTTTCATGGTGGGATCTTTGGCTTGGTAGCTCCCTGTTATTTGTGAGGTGACTACTTGTGAACCGCTGAAGATGTTGAGTTTTTTAGCTCCAACCTCCTTAGCCAGCTTCAAACCAGCTAGTAACGCTTCATATTCCGCTTGGTTGTTTGAGGCCGAGAACCCAAATTTGAGGGAAAGCTCAACTTGGGTTCCTTGGTTGCTTTCTATTATCACACCTGCGCCGCTTCCAGTCTTATTTGAAGACCCGTCCACGTAGAGATTCCATTCTGTGGGGGTTTCCAGGGTATCTGTGAATTCTGCAATGAAGTCGGCCAAGTATTGTGATTTAATGGCTGTCCGAGCTTCATATTCGAGGTCAAACTCGGATAACTCGACTGCCCATTGTAAAATTCTGCCTGCTAGATCTATTTTCTGCAGTATCCCTTTTATGGGCTGGTTGGTCCAAACCTTAATGGTGTGAGCCTGGAAGTACGGGCGAAGTCGTTGAGATGTCAGTATGAGAGTGTAGGCGAACTTTTCTATTTTTTGGTAGTTCAGCTCGGATCCCTGCAGCGCTTTACTAATGAAGTATACAGGTTGTTGCTCTTTGTTGTCCTCTCGAACCAGTGCTGAGGCTACTGCCTGACTTCCTACCGCAAGGTATAATACGAGTGGTTCTTCCTCTCGTGGTCGAGTTAGGATAGGTGGTCGTCCCAGGAAATTTTAGAAATCCTGGAAGGCTTGCTCGCATTCCATTGTCCATTCGAACTTCTTTCCTTTCCTTAAAGTGGCATAGAAGGGGAAAGATCTTATCGCTGATCCCGCTAAGAATCTGGATAAGGCTGCTAATCTCCCGTTGAGTTGTTGTACCTCTCTGACACAAGTTGGGCTCTTCATGTCGAGTATGGCCTAGCATTTGTCTGAATTTGCTTCAATTCCTCTTTGTGTGAGCATGAAACCTAAGAATTTGCCCGCTTCTACTGCAAAGGTGCATTTTGCGGGATTGAGTCGCATGTCATGCTTCCTTATAGTGTCGAACACTTGAGCCAGGTCGGACAGTAATGTCTCTTCGCTTTGTGTCTTTATTAACATGTCGTCCACGTAGGCTTCCATGATTTTTCCGATATGATCTGAAAAGACTTTATTCATTAGCCTTTGATACGTAGCTCCTGCATTCTTGAGACCGAAAGGCATTACAATGTAGCAGTAATTTACTTTTGGCATCAAAAACGAGGTCTTTTCTTGATCTGGTGGATACATGGGGATTTGGTTGTATCCGAAATATGCATCCATTAACGAGAGGTATCTATATTCAGATGAAGCATCTACCAGAGCGTCGATACTTGGGAGTGGGTAAGGATCTTTTGGGCAGGCTTTGTTGAGATCAGTGTAGTCGGTGCACATTCGCCATTTCCCATTTGATTTTTTCACCAAAACGACGTTCTGGCCCAAGTTTTCTTCGTCTTTGCTGTACCGGCCGAGATTCTGGATAGACCGCCAACTTGTGACTCATTAGCTTGGGGTCTATGCCTGGCATGTCTGCAGCTTTCCACGCAAAGAGATCGACATTATCTCGTAAGAACTGTACCAGTAATTCTTTTGCGTCTCCCTTCAGGATCGTGCCAATATTAGTTGTTTTGTCTGAGGTATCCCTGATCTGAACTTTCTCTATTTCTCCTTCGGGCTGTGGACGGAGTTCTTCTCGTCTCTGAACTCCACTAAGCTCAATTGTATGGAACTCTTTTCCTCTGCCTCTGAGGTTTAGACTTTCGTTATAACAGCGGTGTGCCATCTTTTGATCTGCTTTTATTGTAGCTATCCCTTCTGTAGTTGGGAATTTCATGCATAGATGTGGAGTTGAGACTATTGCGCCGAGTTGATTTAGTGTTGTCCGACCTATTAGGGCATTGTAGGCTGAACTCACGTCAACCACGATGTAGTCTATCTTGAGTGTTCTGGATTGGTTCCCTTTTCCGAAGGTTGTATGTAGTGACACGTATCCCAGCGGTTGTACAGGGGTATCTCCCAGTCCGAACAGGCTGTTAGGGTATGCTCTAAGCTCTTTTTCTTCTAAGCCGAGCTTGTCGAAGGCAGTTTTGAATAAGATGTCGGCGGAGCTTGATAAACCACTATTTTATGGTTTATCTTGTGCTCAATTGAGTGGTTTTTATCTACTCTTTACCCACTTATTCGTACTATTTGCATGGTTTTACATTTGCCTTCCTAATTATGTGCTTTGATTGAAAACATGCTTCTTTGATCTTATATTTGCTTATTATTAATCCTCTCTTATTACCATTAGATGCCTTGACATGTGTGTTAAGTGTTTTCAGAGATTATAGGGCAGGAATGGCTTGGAGGATGGAAAGGAAGCATGCAAAAGTGGAAGAAATACAAGAAGTTGGAGAAATTGCTAAGCTGTCCAGCCTGACCTCTTCGCACTCAAACGGCTATAACTTTAGCTACAGAGGTCTAAACGACGCAGTTCCAGTTGCGTTGGAAAGCTAACATCCGGGGCTTCGATTTGATATATAATATGCTATTGTTCCCCTGACGCTAGGGGGCGCGACCGCGTGATCCATGCGACCGCATTGCAGTGACGAAAATCCAGCGTGGCAAAATTCAAAACCAGCGAATTCTGGACTGTTTTTGACCTAGTTTGCGGCCCAAAAAACACAGATTAGAGACTATAAAGTGGGGGAATACATCCATTCATGAGAGAGCTCGCATATTTTATTTTTCAATGATTTAGATTTAGTTGAGAGGGAGATCTTCTCCTCTCTCTCTTAGGATTTAGGATTTCTTCTTGCTTTAAGAGTGACTCTCAATCCAGGTTTTATATTTCTTTGTTTTAAACTTCCCTTTCACTTTATTTATTTATTTCAGTATCTGAGTTGGCTATTTATCTTTATAATTGAATCTATGAATTCTTCCATGTTACAGACTGTTATTTGAATTAATGATAATTGAGGTATTTTCAGTTTATGATTGTTCTCTTTGATTTAAGTTACCATTGCTTCCCATCTAAGGACATTTTTATTATTCTAGTAATTTTACTTTTTCCACTTTTGGTCCTGGTTAAGAAATCAGTAACTCAACAGTTATCAAACTCAACATATTTGATAATCGTTATCTTGCTAATTGAGCTGAACTTAAGTAATCCCAACCTTTTCTTAGGAAATAAATAGGATTCAAAGGTCAATTTAATTAGTCCCTTGACTTTCCTTTGCTTTAGTAAGGGTTGACCAAGTGGAGTTTAGATTCAACTTTCATTATAGTTGAGAGAGATAACTACGTTGGGCCTCCAACTTCTCTTACCTTGCCAAAAGTCTGCTTTACAGTATTTATTTATTTTAATTGCCATTTACTTTACTTGTCATTTAAATTACTTGCTTCTCATCTTCTAAACCCCGATTACAACCTTTATAGCCAATAATAAGAACATACCTCCTCGCAGTTCCTTGAGAAGATGACCCGAGGTTTGAATACTCGGTTAACAATTTTTAAAGGGGTTTGTTACTTGTGACACCCAAAACGTTTGTACGAAGGGATTTTTGTCGGTTTAGAGACTATATCTACAACGCGACTGTTTTTATGACATTCTTTACTGGTGAAAAGCCTAACGTCAAAGCTCCCTTGGTCTATTAATGTGCGGTGGAGATTGGCGTTTGCCAGTATGATGGTGATGACCATGGGGTCGTCGTGTCCTGAGATGATACCGGATGCATCTTCTTTGGTGAATGTGATTGCAGGGATGTCTGGAGCTTCCTCCTTTCCTTTGACATGATATACTTCTTTGAGATATCTTTTGCGGGATGATTTGGAGATTCCTCCTCCTGCAAATCCTCTGTGTATCATATGGACATGTCTTTCTGGCGTACGAGGTGATCGCTCGATTCGTCCGACATCTTCATCCCTTCTTCTCTTTCTTTGATCATCATCTCGGGTGGCCAGTGATAAACCACTATTTTATGGTTTATATTGTGTTTAATTGTGTGGTTTTGTCATGATCCTTGCCCACTTATTCATCAATTTAGCATGCATTTAGATTTTCTTCCTAAATTCAGTACATGTTTGAAAATTGCTTCCTAGAGACTCTAATTATTTACTTTTAATTCTCCTTTATTCCATTCGATGCCGTGATCTGTGTCAAGTGTTTCAGGCCTTATAGGGCATGAACGAGATGGAGATTGGAGAGGAAGCTAGCAAAAATGGAAGGAACACAAGAATTTGAGGAGATAACCAGCGAGAAGTGACGCGGTCGCATGGCTCACGCGACCACGCGAAGGAGCACAATTCGCAGTGACGCGGCCGCATGGCTTGCGCAGCCGTGCGGATTGGAAAGCGCAAGCGACGCAGTAGCATGGACGACGCGAACGCGTGGAAAGGAAAAAGCGCAAGCGACGCGTCCGCATGGACGACGCGATCGCGTGACATGTGCGATCTGCATAATCTGTAGAATTCGATGGGGGCGATTTCGGACCTTATTTCGGCCCAGTTTTTGGCCCAGAACAGCAGACTAGAGTCAGAGAATATGCAGAAACAACAGACACATTCATTCAGTAGTTTTTAGATCTAGTTTTTCACTCTCTTAGGTTTTTCTCTCTAGTTTTTAGGATTTTAATTTCCAATTGGTCTTAGCATTGGAACAGTGAGAAGAGTTATTTCCTCATCAAGACCTCATCATTCTAGTTTGTTCTCTTAACTTGGTTTTATTCTTCCATGTTCTTTGTTATGTTCAATTTTGTTATTCAGATACTTTTATGATTAATTAATGCAAGGGTTATTTCTCTTTAATTCAATTTCAATTCCAATAATCATGTCTTCTTTTAATCCCCTTTTATGTGCCATGGATTCTTTATTTACAATGCGTGAGTAATTTCATTACTTGATAGGGAGTTGATTAAAAGGAATTCTTGAGTTGGAAGGATTGAAGGAGAATTTTATAGTTGGGTTAAATGTTGGATTGCTATCCTGTCACCAACGCCAATCCCTTTGAACTAAGTGGGTTGTAACTCGTGAATAGATTTGGCAGTCCAACTTGTTTGACTTTCCTTTACCTAGTAAAGGATAACCAAACAGAGTAACCGTTAATTATAAATCAATCTTAAAAATCACTCCATCAATGATAGAGATTCTAACTAATCAATTCCCAGTCAAGGCTTTTATTTATATTATTTGAAATTCCTCAATTTAAATTCCAATCTACTTAGCTCAACTTCTTGGAACATCTGATTAATAAAATAGCACACTTTTCTACAACTCGTTGGGAGACGACCTGGGACTTAAAACTCCCAGTAATTTTAATTTAAACTCTCTGTGACATACTTCTAAATTGATAGGCAGATTTTCGGTGAGTTAAGAACTATACTTGCGACGTAACCATTTTAATAAATTTTTAAATCACCAGCTTCTGCTTCCCATCAATTTTTGGTGCCATTGCCGCGGAGTTGCAATAGAGTACTAATTTCATTAATTAGAATTTATTTATTTGCATTTTATTTAATTTTGCTACTATGAGCTGCATGTTTCTTCCGTCAAATGACACGTTCACTTCCTGATCCGCGCTTGCTAATATTCGATCCTGAAATTGAAAGAACAATTTCACGAATAAGGCGAGAACATCGTAGGTTAGCCCGCTCTGAGGGCGGATCTGAATGTGAATTTGAGGAAGAAACTAGCTCCCGTTCTACTGATTCGGTTGTTTTACGTGCAGAAAACATGGCAGCTAGAAGAGTTACCATTCAGGAGGAAGGAGCTCCTGATTTTACAATGCAACCGTTTCAAGCGCATCATCCAGCGGTAGCTACGGATTTTGAAATAAAGACCGTACTGCTAAATTTGATGCCCAAGTTTCATGGCCTACCTGCTCAAGAGCCTATCAAGCACTTGAGAGATTTCCAGGCAGCCTGTTCTACTGTCAGGTGTGATGGCACTGATGAAACTTTAATTCTGCTGAAAGCTTTTCCGTTCTCTCTTGAGGGAAAAGCAAGAGAGTGGTACTACACTCAACCTCTAGCAAATGTATCCAACTGGGATACACTCAGAAAGGAGTTTCTGGAAAAATTCTTTCCATCTGAAGTTACTGATAAACTGAGGAAGGATATCTCTACAATTGTTCAGGACGATAATGAGACTCTCTTTGAATACTGGGAGTGCTTCAATAATCTTCTGGAAGCATGCCCCACCACATGATTGACAAGATCGTGCTACTCAGCTATATCACACAAGGTATGAGACCCCAAGATAAGACCACATTGGAAAGTGCCAGCAATGGGTCTATGAAGAAGTACAAGACCACTGATGAAGCTTGGCAATTGATCAGTAATTTAGCTGAATTTACTCGGAACCACAGACAGAAGCAAGGCCATTCAAAAGCCGTTGCAGAAGTATCTTCTGGCATAGAGACTGCTGCTCTAAATCGAAGCATCTGTGAGATGACCAACCTGCTGAAGCAAATGCAGTTAAATCAACAAGCTCAGCAAACTCAACCGCGAGCAAACCTCTCAAATTACTCATTCTTTTGTATCTTCTAATGGAGATTTATTACAAGCTTTTGAGAAAAGACAACTGGCCATGGAAAATACCATCGTAAACAATATTAACGCCAGTCTGAATGGTTTCACCTCTACTCTGTAAGCTCTTATGACACAACTTGGTTCAGCACAAAATTCCAGTAACCAACCTTCAAGCACCACTGGAATCCCCTCTCAATCATTACCCAATCCAAAGGGAGGCATTAATGCCATCACCCTGAGGTCCGAAACCACACTGCAGGAGAGGAATCAGGAGGAACCAAGCCCACCAGAATATGCCTCAGCTGAAGAGGTGGTAGAAATCGAAGATGTTGAAGAGGAAGAGGACATACAGGACATAGCTGAAGGAGAGATAGCTCAACCACAGGAAGAAGCACAAAAAGACGCAGGCCGCACATTAAACACTACTCCCATTCCATTTCCACAACTTGCAAGGAAGCCCAGGAAGCAGCTGGAACCTGATCCTAAAATGGTAGAAATATTCAAAAAGGTTGAGGTAACTATTCCCCTTTTCGATGTTATTCAGCAGGTACCTAAATATGCAAAGTTTCTAAAAGACTTATGTATCCATAAAGACAAAATTAATGAATTAGAAACTATTCCTTTAGGTAGTTCTATATCTGCTTTAATGGGAGGATTACCTGAAAAATGTAGTGATCCAGGTCCTTGCATAGTTAGTTGTACTATTGGTAGTGTAGTAATTTATGATTGCATGTGTGATTTAGGAGCATGTGTCAGTATAATGCCTTTGTCTATATATGATGTTTTAAGGCTCCCTCCCTTAAAAAGGTCGGCAGCTCATTTTGTGTTAGCAGATAAAAGCATTATTACAGTGGCTGGAGTTGCTGAAGATGTTTTGGTGAACATTAAAGGGCTCACATTTCCCATTGATTTTTATATCTTGGAGATGCCCCATAATGATTCAAATAAGCCATCATCAATCTTACTTGGAAGACCATTCCTGAAGACATCAAAATTCAAATTAGATACTTTTTCAGGAACATACTCCTTTGAAATAGATGGCCGCATAGTAATCTTCAATCTGAATGAAGTCATTGACAACCCCCCAGAAGATCGTTCTATCTTCCAGTGTGATGTCATAGACGAAAGTGTAGCTGAAGTTCAAAAAGAAGAGTTTGAAGAGAGGCACACTGGACAAGGTCCAAGTGTGGGGACCCTCTTGACTGACAATGAGGACACTTCGCCATTTTCACAAACCCCAGATAATCCAGAGCCTGCCCATGATCAAAAGTTAGAATTGAAACCTCTCCCTCCACATCTCAAATATGCTTACCTTGAGGATGAGCAGAAGCTTCCGATTATTATTGCAAGAGAACTGACTTCTCAAAAAGAAGAGCAGTTACTTGATGTGCTAAGGAAGCATAAGAAAGCAATTGGGTGGAGTTTGGCAGACATAGTGGGAATCGACCCTCAAGTATGCGAGCACAGAATATTTTTGGAAGAAGGAGCAAGACCTGTCCGTCAACCCCAAGGGAGATTGAACCCCACCATCTTGGAAGTTGTCAAAAAGGAAGTGACCAGACTATTGGAGGCCAGTATCATATATCCCATTTCAGACAATGAATGGGTAAGCCCAGTACAAGTTGTGCCCAAGAAGTCCGGAGTCACTACCGTGAAGAATGAGCATGGAGAGCTCATAGCAACTAGAGTTCAGAATGCTTGGAGAGTCTGCATTGATTACAGGCGTCTCAACCAAGCTACCCGTAAGGATCACTACCCACTTTCATTCATTGATCAAATGCTAGATCGCCTGTCAGGTAAATCACATTATTGCTTTCTAGATGGTTACACAGGTTATTTCCAGATTCATATAGCTCCTGAGGATCAGGAAAAGACTACTTTTACATGTCCTTTTGGGACTTACGCTTATAAGAGAATGCCCTTTGGCTTGTGCAATACACCAGCAACCTTCCAAAGGTGCATGATGAGTCTTTTCTCTGATCTTATTGAGGACTGTATGGAAGTTTTTATGGACGATTTTAGTGTTTATGGTGATTCTTTCAACCTTTGCTTAGAGGGATTATCTAGAGTATTAGATAGATGTGTTAATACAAACCTTGTATTGAATTTCAAAAAATGTCACTTTATGGTAAAGCAAGGAATTGTATTAGGACATGTGGTATCTAATAATGGCATTTATGTAGACCCAGCAAAAGTGAATGTTATTTCTAGTTTACCTTACCCCTCTTCTGTGAGGGAAGTCCGTTCGTTCCTTGGCCATGCAAGTTTCTACAGGAGATTTATTAAAGACTTTAGTAAGGTGGCACTTCCCTTATCCAGATTACTGCAGAAGGACATTGAGTTCGAGTTCAGTGAAGATTGCAAACAAGCATTTGATAGGCTGAAGACTGCTCTAACTCAAGCCCCAATTGTGAGAGGACCCGACTGGAGCCAGCCATTTGAAATCATGTGCGACGCTTCCAACCATGCAGTAGGAGCAGCGCTGGCTCAGCGTGAAGGTAAGGACCCTTTTGTTATTGCCTATGCGTCTAAGACTTTAGACACTGCCCAGTCCAATTATACTACTACTGAGAAAGAGCTACTTGCTATTGTTTTCGCTTTGGATAAATTCCGAGCTTATTTACTTGGTACTAGAGTAGTAGTGTATTCAGACCATGCAGCTCTAAAGTATTTATTAGCTAAAAAGGAATCCAAACCAAGACTTATACGTTGGATACTGCTGTTACAAGAATCTGATTTAGAAATAAAGGATAGGAGTGGTAATCAAAATTTATAATTAGACGATGTGTACCTCAATCAGAATTTCAGTCCATTTTAGAGGCCTGTCACTCATCTGAGAGTGGAGGACACTTTGGCCCTCAAAGAACAGCTAGAAAGATCTTAAACTGCGGATTCTGGTGGCCTACTCTTTTTAGAGATGTTGCTGAGTTTTGTAAATCTTGTCACCCGTGCCAGAAATTTGGTAACATATCCAAGAGGGATGAGATGCCTCAACAATATATGCTTTTCTGTGAAATTTTTTATGTCTGGGGCATTGACTTCATGGGTCCATTTCCAAATTCTAGTGGATATTTTTATATATTGTTAGCTGTGGATTATGTTTCCAAATGGGTGGAAGCAATTCCTACCCACACTGATGATGCTAACACTGTTGTTTCCTTTGTGAGAAACCATATTATATGCCGCTTTGGATCACCACGAGCGATCATGAGCGATCAAGGCACCCATTTTTGTAACAGGAGACTAACAGGATTGATGAAGAAGCATGGGATAATCCATAAAGTTGCAACAGCTTACCATCCCCAAACTAATGAGCAAGCCGAGGTGTCAAACAGAGAAATTAAGCGTATCCTGCAGAAGATAGTAAAGCCTCATAGAAAAGACTGGAGCACCAGACTACAAGATGCACTGTGGGCATATAGAACAGCATACAAGACACCCATTGGGATGAGTCCCTTTCGCTTAGTTTATGGAAAAGCTTGCCATCTTCCAGTTGAAATCGAACACAGAGCCTTCTGGGCAGTTAAAGAGTGCAACATGGAAATTGAGAAAGCCGGAACTGAAAGAAAGTTGCAACTACAGGAACTGGAGAACCTTCGCCTCGAAGCTTATGAAAACTCCAGAATATACAAGGAAAAGATGAAAGCTGTGCATGATCAAAACATCAAGAAGAGAGAGTTCCAACCTGGAGATTTTGTTCTCCTTTACAAATCTCGACTGAGGCTCATGCCCGGTAAGTTGAGATCAAAATGGGAAGGTCCATACAGAATAGAGAAGGCTGAACCGTACGGAGTTTATCACCTAAGCCATCCTTCAAGTTCTGAACTTATTAAGGTTAATGGACACTGCCTAAAGCTGTACCATGGTGAGAAGGTGCAGAGAAATAAGGAGCTTGAGATCTTCCACTTGGAAGATCCCCACATAGCAGCAGATTGAGCTAGTGGAGCGTCCAACTTACGGACATAAAAGCAAAGTGCTTGGTGGGAGACAAACCACCGCGGTATGATCGTTCTTTTCTTCACTTTTAGTTTTTCTTCTTTAATAAATCTTCTCTTTATCAGTGCTCCCGTGCTCTTTCAATTACATGTCTTTATCTTTCCTTAAAAAAAAAAATTTTCGCCACGCGACGCGATCGCACCAGCGACGCGTCCGCGTGGCAGGAGGAGTAAAGAAAAATAAAAATGAACAGAAAGTTACGCAGGAGGAGCGCTGGAGTCGTGCCAATGGCACAAATTACTCCACGCGACCGCGTCGCATGGAAATCATGGCCTCCCACACGACCGCGTGCCTCACGCGGCCGCGTGCCCTGCATTTTCGACGTAAAAGGGTGCACAATGCTATATTGTGCGAGAGTGGTGCTGGATTGGTGCTGGAAGCACAATCCTTGTCACGCGACCACGTCGCCGACGCGGCCGCATCAATTATTTTCTGACGCACACTCACGCGATCGCATGACCCACGCGATCGCATGACCCACGCGATCGCGTCACCCAATTTTGGCAATTAAAATGAATCGAACAGAGAGTTGTGCTGGAGCGAGGCTGCACTCGCGCCAGCAGCGCAACATAGGTCACGCGACCGCGGGACCGACGCGATCGCGTCCCCTTCCCTGACACGCCCCCATGCGAACGCATGCCCCAGGCGGCCGCGTCGCATGCGCCGCACAGCTAAACCTCAATTGCCAAATTATCTTATCTTTCTCTCCTCCAAATCCTAATTTTTCTTTTCCCTCCTTCTTCCTTCTTTCTTCTTTCCCCCTTCTCCTTTCTATCTCACTCTCTCTCTCTCTCCTCCATTAACAAGGTTTTACCTTCTTCTTCCTTATTCTCTTTTCTATCATTCTTATTATATTATGTATATATATTATTATTATTAACAGTTTATTTAACATTGTTCAGTGTTCGTATATCACTCCCTATTACTGAGTTTTTTAAAGATTGTGGTACATTTTTCCCTTTTCTTCTTATTTCTTTTATTTTCAAACTTTTCTTTTTCTTTTCTTTTTCTTTTATTATT